>NC_139697.1:39065820-39130820 GCF_964188405.1 Protomyctophum parallelum | reverse complement strand
TGGTTGCATGCCGAAAATAGCCGATCTACAAGCTTACAGGCGATTCGCAGAGTGATGCACTGTGAGCTTGTACGTCTAGTATTCTCAAAGCGCAGCACCGAGCACAACCAAACATAAAATGACTTGTCTTAGTTCTGCCGGATCTCTTTTCCACAATTCCCTCCTTGTCAATATATTATTACACAAATTGCCAATATATTTAGACTCAGTTTTAGTCGTCATAGCTTAGTTTTTCTTTCTTTTTTTTGTTTGTCAGAGAAAGAAAGGTAGTCGACGAACATTTTTCATCCGACACTGTTTACATTGAAAATGCTGGTATACCATCCAACAGCTCCCACCAGAGTGCTCCAGACTTACCTCTCCACAGAGCAACATTAGTGACTTCCTCCTGGGGGATTCCGAGACGTTCCAAGGCCAGTGAGTCGATGTGTTTCCTCAACTGCGCCTTGGTCTGCCCGGGGTCTCCTCCCAGTGGACGTGCCTCGAGGACCTCCCTATAGGGAGACGCCCGAGGGGCATCCTAACCAGATGCCCGAACCCCTATAAGCTGGCTCCTTTCAGGCGAGGAGCAGCGGTTCTACTCCGAGTCTCTCTCGTGTGACTGAACTTCTCACCCTATCGCTAAGGGAGATGCCAGCCAAGCCGTCGAAGAAAACTGCTTGTATTCGCGACCTGGTATGCTGGTATACAGTTTTTTGAGTGGTGCAACCACTCCTACAACCAGCAATGTCCGTGACGTTCACCTATGTATGTGACGTTAACCCATGCACCTATGTATGTGTGAGCACCAGTATGAGTACCAGTAGGGGCGCTGTTGTGCCATGCAGAAACAGAGAGAGAGAGAGAGACAGTGCTGACAGACTGTTGCCTGCTAATGAGAGAGAGAGAGAGAGGGGGGGGGGGGGGGGGAGAGGGGAGTTGCACTCGGTTCACACTGGTGTGATTTTTTTATTGCCGATGGTGTTTTGGTGCTTCTTGTTTCATCTTTTTGACTTTGTTTGATTTTACACTTGGTTGCATGCCGAAAATAGCCGATCTACAAGCTTACAGCGCATCGCAGAGTGATGCACTGTGAGCTTGTACGTCTAGTATTCTCAAAGCGCAGCACCCGAGCACAACCAAACATAAAATGACTTGTCTTAGTTCTGCCGGATCTCTTTTCCACAATTCCCTCCCTTGTCAATATATTATTACACAAATTGCCAATATATTTAGTCTCAGTTTTAGTCGTCATAGCTTAGTTTTTCTTTCTTTTTTTTTGTTTGTCAGAGAAAAGAAAGGTAGTCGACGAACATTTTTCATCGACACTGGTCGGGGACATTGTAAAAATGTCCCAAATGTTGAAGTACGGTCAGATAGTTCTCCCAAGCCTATAGTAGGCCTACCCACATGAGACTGAGAATATGGCCTCTGTGAGGTGGAAACCTCACAGGTCCAGAATATGGCCAAAACCGTTATCTTTCAGTATTCATGCAAATTCGTAAAAAACGTAGCAGATCCACAAGCTCGAGCTTCTAGATCCGCTTCTTTTGATGCTTTTGTGGAATTGTAGTATGATAAAGTAGGGCGCTAATTTACACGAGAAGAAACGAACGAACACAAAAAGTTATTTTTTTTAAAGTGTCTGCTCGACAGAAACGCTATGATGATCTGACACTACTTCTGCCTCAGCCGCAATTCCCCTGCATCATCAATAAAGCTCTATCTATCTAGTATAGTAGCCTACAGTATATACTGTATAGAACAATGTACTACTATAGTATGCATGGTTACACACACACACACACACACACACACACACACACACACGATCACACACGCGCGCGCGCCCGCCCACCAACATGGATGTATGCATGCTGTATCGTAATCAACACTATGGCTTGCCAGTGAGTGCGCAAGACAGTGCAGGCTGCTTTCATCATCATTACCTTAATTGGATTTTTAAAACATGATGCAGAGGCTGAAGGCAGCAGAGAGGCAGGGTGGATGAAAATACCACTACATACTGCGGAGGAGAGAGAGAGAGAGAGAGAGAGAGAGGGAGAGGGAGGGCTGTGTCAAAGAGGCGAGAAAGACAGGAAGGAAGGATGAAGGAGAGGAATGAATGAGACAAACGGAGGAAGCGAGTATGTGCCCCACTCCCTCATATATACTCTCTAGCCATTCTCCACACGGACATACAGTATTCCCTGGCCTGTATGCTGCATTCATCTCAGTTTAATATCTCTGTTTCCATTACTGGATTTGGCATGCACCGCCGTTCAGCACAAGCTGCCAGTGCCACTATATAAAATGTACATTAACCCCTTCTTGGTGTTTCTACCCCCATCCTTTTCGACCGGGAGGATGGTCCTTCCCACCGGGAGGACGGTCCTTCCCACCGGGAGGACGGTCCTTCCCACCGGGAAGACGGTCCTTCCCACCGGGAGGACGGTCCTTCCCACCGGGAGGACGGTCCTTCCCACCGGGAGGATGGTCCTTGCCACCGGGAGGACGGTCCTTGCCACCGGGAGGACGGTCCTTGCCACCGGGAGGACTGTCCTTCCCACCGGGAGGACGGGGAGTGACTGAGTTGCATCCCCGTTCCGTTGGAAATCTGCAAAAGCAGTGGTGGGAAAAAGTACTCAAATGTTTGACTTAACCCATTCTGACCTGAGATCAGATTCATACCAGGTTTCCACTGGACAACACACTGGTCTGATTAACCCATTCTGACCTGAGATCAGATTCTAAAAAATGTCAGTCGTTCAAGCTCGTATTTTATCAGACCTACAAGCTCGTATCGCGCCACTCTGTGGCGCGATATGAGCTGTAGAAGTAGAATTATTGGAAAACTGGATATATACTGAAGTGAAAATACCTCGAAATTGCACAGTAAAAAAAAAGTACAGTACTTGAGTAAAATACGCAGCCTACTTAAGTACTTTCCACTGCTGGTTTTCACTCGTGTTCCTTTGGATGTAATCTGCAGAAGTGATGATCAGATATGCATGAGAATGTGCAGAAAGGTTGGTCACAGGGCAGGGGGAGGAAGAGAACTGATTAACTTTTCACACTAATTGGGGAGCAAGGATCGAGGAACTGATTAATTTCTCATACTGACTGGGGGACAAGAGAGAACTGATTAACCACTTAAGACGTCGTGTGACGTAGCCAATCTGCAAGCATGCACACAACACATTGCACTGCATGTTGTGAGCGTGTATATCAATGCAATTTCTAAACATTCTGGAACATTCCTTTCACCAATAATTTTGTCCCCCAAAATAGACATCCCAGGTTGAAACGGCAGTAACATTTTGACACTAATGGGACAAAAGGATGAGCGGGGGTTCCAGTATATATAATCATGTGTGTGTGTGCATTCGTTTTGGTTTGGTTTTTCTTATGTACATGATTTATGTTTGTCCACCCTGCCTCAACCCCCTCTCACACTCTCCTTCATAGCGTCATCCTCCTTATTACCCTCTTATGTTGCTGAGTCATCAGGAACAGCTGCGCTCTCTCGCCATCTCTCTCTCTCTCTCTCTCTCTCTCTCTCTCTCTCTCCCTCCTCCCTTTCTGTCCATTTCCTTTGTAGTCCACAACCTCTGTCTGTCTGTCTGTCTGTCTGTCTGTCTGTCTGTCTGTCTGTCTGTCTGTCTGTCTGTCTGTCTGTCTGTCTGTCTGTCTGTCTGTCTGTCTGTCTGTCTGTCTGTCTGTCTGTCTGTCTGTCTGTCTGTCTGTCTGTCTGTCTGTCTGTCTGTCTGTCTGTCTGTCTGCCTGCCTGCCTGCCTGCCTGCCTGCCTGCCTGTCTGTCTGTCTGTCTGTCTGTCTGTCTCTCTCTCTATCTCTCTCTCTCTCTCTCTCTCTCTCCAGGGCCTTCATGTGTCTATCTTAATGACTTGGTATTTAGCTGATCAGAGCTCCTTGTCTCAAAGTGCTCTCCTGGCAGCCACTAATGACAGACGCACGCGCGCACACGCACGCACGCACACACGCACGCGCCCAGCCCAACACTTGAGTCAACACATAGACGCTATCCTGTCACATTTGTACTCGAGTTAAAGCACTTTAGTACGTGCTTTTAAAATAAATACTTAAGTATAAGTATTTGTACACTGTCGAAGTTACAGACCCGTAAGTTGTTCCAATATGTTCCCGTGGTATACCATCTTATCATTTGGCAGGCAGCCCGACACTTAACATCCCCAGTGGTGTGCTGGAGGAATGCCCCCGCCAGCTGCCAGTCCGTGCTTACACATCAGACATCTTCAACATCTCCCTCCTCCCCATTGCTCCAGGCTGTCGCTCTCGCTTACTTCATGCTTCAAATCAGCTCCCATCATCCCAGTATATATCTCCCAACTGCTCACTGACTACCCTACAGTACCTGCCCCTGTGGCGAAATGACTTTGGTCGTGGCTGGTTAATACGAGACGCACACTAATGCCTCTCCATCCCAAATGCACTGGACCCGCGCCACCGATATGCCTATTGGCTGAACCACTCCACTGGGGGGGGGGGGAGGGAGGCAATAGCATCCACCACCTGTAGCCCTGTCTCACCTGAAGGACGTGTTGTATTCAAACTTTCTGTGTTTTTTGTTTTTTTTCTCCTTTTTTTGCCTTTCGTATATTTTAACCAATTCTGACCTGAGATCAGATTCATACGAAGGTTTCCACTGGACACACACTGGTCTGATGAACCCATTCTGACCTGAGATCAGATTCTAAAAATGTCAGTCGTTCTTCGATTTTTCAAAAAATAGCAGACCTACAAGCTCGTATCGCGCCACTCGGTGGCGCGATATGAGCTTGTAGATCTGCTATTTTTCAATAGCTAAAGCATAACATGATGCTGACACCAAAATGGGTGCCCGGTCAGAATGGGTTAACGCCCTACTTTATCACACAGCATCACACGAAGGCGTCAAAAGTAGCACATCATCATTGTGTCTTCCTCTGGAAAGAATCACTTATACTTTGAAGAACAAACAGAAGATGTTTGATAAGATATGGGGACGGTTTATCCAATATATTACGGTTAATGATTTATCTTATTTAACGGTGGAAACGTGAAAATGTGTAATTGTATTCTCTGCAGCTGTTTGGTCTTGTGGCCATATAAGGACTCCGTTGTTGTTACCATTCTAAGTGCCCTTATTTTATTACACTGTATTTATATATGTATGTATTGTATGTTTTGGTTTTGTTTTTTGTTTGTTTTTTGTTTTAAGTAATCGTATTGTCTGTATTATGTATTGTTTTGTTGTATCGTGTTTTTGTGTTTGTCAAAAAAAAAGAAATGCAATAAATATATTGTTAACCCATTCTGAACGGGCACCCATTTTGGTGTCAGCATCATGTTATGCTTTATCTATTGAAAAATAGCAGATCTACAAGCTCATATCGCGCCACCGAGTGGCGCGATACGAGCTTGTAGGTCTGCCATTTTTGAAAAATCGAAGAACGACTGACATTTTTAGAATCTGATCTCAGGTCAGAATGGGTTCATCAGACCAGTGTGTGTCCAGTGGAAACCTCGTATGAATCTGATCTCAGGTCAGAATGGGTTAAAAAAAAATACGGCGCGAAGCCACGCGTTTCCAGCTCGTCAATCTGCTACTTTAGCTGCCTTTGAACTTGAATCCTGAAAAGTAACTGTCCCCGACGGAGACGATATACTGCATGGCCGTCTGCTGCTCACTGACGTTATATAGCCCAGGATTTAACACTGCACCTCCACCCCCCAAACTATATGTGACAAATATAAGCCTAAAGCTCTCTTGGACTGAGCACGTTCCTCAAAGTGTGATAGTATCTTCGAGTTTTTGACTGTAAAATGGACACAGACGGTACACACACACCAGGACATGTTTCACTGCCACACTGTGAACACTGGATATGAGAACCCCAGGGATGTGTGCTGCGGCCCCTGTCGTACATACTGTTAACCCCACAACTCACTGGAGCAAACACATCATGGAGTTTGCCGACGACACCACAGGCGTGTTGTTGGGGGCTTATCACCGTCAACGACCGGCGTTCTGCAATCTTTTCCGCCTACAGGGACCATGGGGAGACGTATACTGTTTGAGATCTGGTGCAGAGACAACAGCCACTCTCTGGGTTTTCGACGACATCAAGGAGATCGATGACTGTCACGCTCGTGTGGCGCAGCGGTAAAATGCCTGCCCGCCACAGTGGAGGTATAGCGAGTTCGAATCCGTGCACATGGTGCTGTTTTCCTCACTTGAACCCTTCATTCATCTGCTATTTAAAAATTGATAAACAAGCTTGTTGCGATGTGACGCATTGTGCGCCCCAAATAAGCAACTACTACGATTTCGAAACAAGTCCAAAAAAAAACTGCAATCCGCAACTACTAATATTTACAGGCGACAAAAAAGCCCAAAGCAGACTTGGCAACACTGTAGATGTGGTCAGCTGCAGACAGGGAGGCCTTGTAGCGGGTTGCCAGTTTCCCTGCCATATATCTACACAGAAAGGTGTAAAAGAAAGGCCGTATTGTAGACTCCTGAACCATTCCACCTGACCGCTTCAGACAGACTTATATCTAGAAACTTTCAAAACTTTTAGCAGCCAGAAACTCTGATCTACACTTTATTTTATGGGAAGTGTTAAGTTTGCTGCTCCTATACTGTATATTGTTCTCGTGTGTGAGATCCATTTTTTTATTGCTTTGATTTTTATCGCTTTTAATTTACAGTTTTATGTGCTGCACTATGGCCCCGGGAGCACTATATATTCTGTTCTGGTCCATGCTTTTTTTACACAAATCTATAAGGAGAAGAATGACAATAAAACTGTGGGTGCGTACGTACGTGCGTGCGTGCATACGTGCGTGCGTACGTGGGTGGCCATTTCTCGCGACAGCCACAGTATGGACAAAGTGTGTGCTATCCGTCTCTGTGAATTAATTGCCCATGTGGTTTTGTGTTTGCCGTCCCCTGGAGAGGGATTACACCTCCTAACCTCCTCAGACGAGCTTTCTCCACAACTCGGTGGGAATAAAACCATACAAATCGGCAAGCACACTGCGTTCTGATCAATCACGTATGCCGTGTGTGCGCGCTGCGGTGCCTCTGCGGCACTGCCTGGCTATAGTTAGAACAGTGGCTATCAAACTTTTTCGTGCCAAGGACACCCAAAGTGATATGTATTTGTGCACGGACCGCCCATCTCAAAAAGTTTTGTGCCGCGGACTCCTCCAAGAAGCAACAATTTTATTATGAATAAAATATTAGTATAATAGTATAAAGTATCAAAGTATTAAAGTTAATAAAGTGATCGTGACACAGATGCGCTATATTAACACATTTGGCTGGGGGGACCCCTGGGGGTCCCTATAGACCCCCACTTTGAGAATCAAGGTGCAAGAACTGCCAAAACAACATGGCAAGGCTTTTTTTGCCAGGTAAAAAAACCTGGCTTATATGATCGCTCATTTTCTTTTAGCGACCTTTTGAGGACCTTGTCATGATGATGCTTCCCCTAAGCCAATGGGAGTCTGAACCAGGGGGGCAGTCAGCCAGATATTTCGTGAAGCCTCATTTGAAATCGGTAGTTCATATCGGTAGCCTGTTGTGGCGCTGGACTGGACCCAAAAAGCCCCATAGCTCCATAGAGGCCCATGTATTTTGGCCCAACTTCACCTAGACTGTATTACCTTAATAAACATGGTCATGAATACTTTCTTCTTCCAGTCACTAGTTTAAAGTCTCATTTATAATGTCATAATATTCTTTTCGGAAAATTATGGTCCCATTAATTAAAAAAATGACCATAAAGAAAAAAAAACATCGCGTATGTTCTGAGGGGCGTGGCTACCGTTACAGTCTATGATCGGGATTCCCCTCCCACTCGAGTCAAAATAAAAACCAACGGAGAAGAAGGGGGGAAGTCCCGCCTCGTTGTCTGGGCAGCCAATGGCCAGCTGGTCCAAAACGGAGCCAGCCAATGGCCAGCTGGTACCAAACGGATCTAGAAAGATGGCGACTTACAGTGCAGGAATAACAGGCTTCATTTTACGTCCATGTTAGACCCGGCGAACGCTTTGTCCATATTTTTTACAGTCTATGGTCTGAACCCATACTCTGAAAGGCAACGTAAGCTGGGAGTCTGAACCACTAGTGCTTCTAGTAGGGACCTGGTCCCTGATTGGCTGCCTCCTAAGCCCTGTGTGTGTGTGTCTGAAGTCTGAACCCATACTCTGAAACGCCGCAGCGTGGAGCGAGCTTATAGAGTATATATCAATAGAGACGGCACCCGGAGGAAACCCTGAGGCCAAATGGACATAGTGGCCATAGTTGGTATTGCAGCTCGAGCCAGCGCTGGTCCGTTTGACTGTCATTGCGCACGTTCATGTTATTGGGGCGTTGAAATGTGAACGCTGTTTCATACGTTGAACGCGTGCCTTGATAATCGACGGCCAGCGGCGCGTTCACGATTTGGCCCAATCCATCCCAGAATGTACCTGGAAGGAGGAGTGAAATCGCCTCATGCGCTTTTGAGCAACTTAATGCAAGTGGATGGGTGGAGAAATACGGTGCCGTCTCTATTAACCCATTCTGACCGGGCACCCATTTTGGTGTTGGCATCATGTCGTGCTTTAGCTATTGAAAAATAGCAGACCTACAAGCTCAAAGCTCATGAAAAATCGAAGAATGGGTTCATCAGACCAGTGTGTGTCCGGCGGAAACCTCGTATGAATCTGATCTCAGGTCAGAATGGGTTTTAATATATACTCCAAGGGAGTGAGTGGCGACAGCAGCTGATGGAGCTATATGGAAAAGCCAAAACAAAACGCAGCGATTGAATTGACAAAAGAACGGCCTTGTTCTCTGTTGTGACAGAGAAACACAGACAAAAGGGAGACAGCATTTGTTTTACCTGGCAGTTAATGATACGCGTCTCATTCTTGTTTTTTAAGCTTGTGGTGTTTTTTTGTTATCTCCGCAATGTTGTTTGTATTTCATTGCAAATGTATCTTCCTCATTCTTCTCCCTTTTCATCTCTCTTTTGAAGATGGCACTGATTGAAACAGCTGTCAATTGTCAAGTATGTGATACGTGCGTGCGTGCGTGCGTGCCTGCGTGCGTGCGTGCGTGCGTACATGTGTATACATGTGTGTGATTGAGGAATGAATGAATGAAGGCATATTATACGAATAAACATTACACACGGTAGACAAAACAAAGACAGGCAGGAAACACAGGCGGACGTGGTCATGCATACACAGCTGCACATGAATTATGCAGCATGGCATATTAGCTACCTGTTGAATAACAACTGAACACACACACACACACACTGCATCGTGGTTTAACCAATGAGAAAGTCAACTGAGCACAGCGACGTCAGCCAATGAGAAAACCAGCTGGACTAGACTACTAGAGGACTAGCTTGCACGTCGGCGATAGACTCGGCTTGTGTGTGTGTGTGTGTGTGTGTGTGTGTGTGTGTGTGTGTGTGTGTGTGTGTGTGTGTGTGTGTGTGTGTGTCGCTCGTGGGAATAATAGACAGGTACAAGGAAACAATTATCTGTGTCGAAGAGAGAGTTTCGGAAGCATTTCCAAGTCTTCTCTCAGGAAGGAATGCGTGGCCGTTTACTGTTGATGCCCACTGTTGAAGTGACACTGAGTGACACAGTTCTATTATGTACTGTGACATGTAAGAGAAATTAATTCTTATAGCGGGACCATGTTCTCTTTAAGCTATTCTCAGTGTGGAAACGCTTTATTTCACCATGTCACTTTTTACACTTACGTGAGTAAAGGGCTTTCTTTGCACCTGTCTCCAGCCCTGGTCTTGAGTTCAGAGCGCAAACTTCCCTACCTCTTCATTTTGCTGCCATTATGTTTGCCAACTGTGTGTGGGAAATGTGTTTGTTCACATGTTTGACGGGGATTGTTATTTCATGCAGGGAGAAAAAAGCTTAAGTCTGAAGCCCAATTCATACCTTATCACACACCGCTGTCATGCGACTTGGGCATAAATTAGGCATGACAAAATATGGCTTTGCTATTATCTGCAATGGTAATTCTCCATGCATGAGGTTTCCACGTACTGCGTATACGTCTGTGCAGAGAAGCTCTTTTGATTCAAATGTATTTCTCCTCCGGGATGAATGAAGTACTTACCTACCTATTGCTTATTGGCTACTAAATATTCTTTCAACATTTACAGTAGTTTTAGTGAACAACTAAAACATACTGAACGACGAAGCAATTACTGTTTATTTATTTGGCGCTAACATTTTTGTATAAGCTCACACAATGCGTTGCGAGCATGTATAGATACGTTTTGGGCAATGTTTTTAGATGAATATAGTGTATGATGAAAAGCAAGTCTATTAAAAAAAAGCTAAGTCAGGTCCACTATATACAAGGATTAAGGCAGTGGCGTGCACAGACATTTAGAGGGGCAGGTGCTCAAGTGAAAAAAGGGCACCTTGTGCAGCGCATTTTGGTGCTTTAGCTATTGAAAAATAGCAGATCTACAAGCTCATAGCGCGCCACTCTACGAGCTTGTAGGTCTGCTATTTATTTATTTTTATCCAAGAACGACTGGCATAGAAACATAGCTTTAGATTGTGGGGGCCTAAATAATATAGTAGAAGCGTTTTTTATCAAGATTTGATCAATGTCACCGCATGGTCCACACACTACAAATTAAGAAAAATAAATAAAACTTTTTTTATTGGAGGTTGTTTTGGAGGTAAAGTTGTTTTGGGCTTCCTTTTGGAGGTGAGGTTACTTGGGGAGTCGGGAACAGAGTGACATTCCGATGCACTGCCGTTCCGACTTACGTGGTAAACAGGTTGCTTATTTTGTTTTGTGGGAGTTGGCAACACTGCACTCTAGTTATAACTTCACATAACACCTTCAAAGCGAGTGTTAAACTTAATAAATGTGAGCTACAGCTAAGTTAACGTAATGTACTGTCGGCCAGTGCATAAAAATCACACCTGTGTGAACTCTGTGTGTGTGGGGTCCCCGGAAAGTTCCAGACCCATAGGAACGTGGCCATGGTGCTGGCTTGGTTTCCGGCAAACTGCCCCCCATGTCCGAAACGGTTTGAGAAATGACAGAGTTACCGTGTGGGGGTCCCCAGGGGGTCCCTCTACTGTACTGTACTGTCACTGTATTGTACTGTAACACCCCCAAAGCATCATATATACCAGGGGTTCTCAAAATAAAGAATATGGGTGGAGATAAGAGGTTTCTGCACGACAGCGACGGTATACTGTTTAATATACTTCATGCCGGTCTCATATCGGAGGGCCATGCCCTTCACAATCTCTTCACTGCCCAATTATGATTTCCATACTGAAGCCGGAGTGTGGAATGCTTAAGGCGGATGCTTCCATTTAATAGTAAATTGGAATGCACCGTTCCCTATATATAACCCATTCTGACCGGGCACCCATTTTGGTGTCGGCATCATGTTATGCTTTTAGCTATTGAAAAATAGCAGATCTACAAGCTCATATCGCGCCACCGAGTGGCGCGATACGAGCTTGTAGGTCTGCTATTTTTTGAAAAATCGAAGAACGACTGACATTTTTTTTTAATCTGATCTCATGTCAGAATGGGTTCATCAGACCAGTGTGTGTCCGGCGGAAACCTCGTGTGAATCTGATCTCAGGTCAGAATGGGATAAACAAGGCAAGGGAGGGGGAGAGAATCAGCTGCAGAAGAATTGGAAGCAGCATGCAACGGGGGCATGCAGGAACGGAATATGGACGTATTGAAAAGTGTTGAATGCCGTTTGTGGGTGAAAAATTGCTGCAGAGATTTTGCGGCCCCATAAACTAATGATTGGCCTGTCATCAAGATAAATTCCAGTGGCATTTACCTTTTAAATGGCTTAAAGCGGGGTCCTCTCATCCGCATTGCAGCCATTTAAGTGTGGAGCCGGCGGAGAGAGAGAGGAAACAGATTCATCAACGTTCCGCATGATAGAGAACAAATGCGGAATATTGTCTGTTGAGCTGCGGTGTTATTTTTCCCTGCCGATCCCCATCCCAAGCCTGTCTATAGCGCTGCCGTTACCTGTTCCATTACCTGCATGACTATGAACTGTCTACTGCCACTTCTACTTCCATTGACCTGTATGTCGCTGCTGTCGGCCAGAATCATCCTATCTCACAAGTTCTTAGTTTGTTATTTATTTTTTATTAACACTCTACTAAGCTTACTTGATCACACTACAGCGTCACACAAAAGCTTGATGAATGTTTAGCGGCGCTAAACGACACGTTTTGAGCTTGTAGATGCTACTACTTTTGATGCTTTTATATTTTAATCCAAAAAAATTGCAGTTTTGGACATATAGTATATGAGGTTTCCACCCAACAGAGACGATGTTGTACAGTATATTGTATGGCAGTGGTTTTCATAGTGGGGTGTGGGGACCCCCATCCTTGGGGCCGTGTGGTGGTTTCGGGGGGCCCCCAGCATCATTTGTTAATTAACCCCTGGGCTACAATTAACGGAAAAAAACGGATTATTGCTAAAAATACAAACCTCCCGTTCACGGAAATTAACGGAATGACAATCAATATCAGTTATCGGGGGTTCAACAGAGCAAAAATTAATATTTTTTCGCTAATATCACTAATGTTGGATGTAATTTACCAAAAAACGGCCGAAATCCGCGTGATCGTGCGCTATCGTGCACGCACGCCGTCTCTATGTGCGTCGCTGTAAAAAAATGTGATATTTTGGTATGTTTTGGGGTTGATTTGAGGTTAATTTGACTTAGATATGTAAAATAAAATAGTACCGGATGTTGTTGATCGTTGAACCGGAAGTGACTTAGGAAGATTCGTCTATTTTGGCCAAAATCAGCATAATGGTGCGTTCCCGCCATCTGGTGGCAATTCGAGAGAATACACTAGCAATGAAAAAAAAAAAAAAATAAACATCTGTTCAAACCACCAGATCTTTCTTGTATGTTAAAATGATGAATTAAAAATATGCCAATTTGTTACCCAAACAAAAAAAAATGGGATTGGTAGTCCAAGGGTTAATAACTCAGTTAACTCATTTATTAATATTAACCTTCCTCTTTGTCCTTGTGTCGCTGTCAGTCAGAACATCTTTTGACCAGTGAGGCCTGCCGCCTGACCCACTGCATGGCTTGACAAAACCCCAAGACTGACTGTTTCTAGGTCAGTGGGAACGCTTCCCTTAATGTGGCTTAAAGTCTAGACACATATTCCCAAAATGCTAATTATCTTCTCTATTCATAACGTTGGCATGGATGGACTCATATAGCCCTTCGAGATCAAACGCAATATGTCTTTGACCTTTCTGTCTTTCTGTTGTGTGTTCTTTGTTCTGAGCTTGATTCATTTTTTCATTTTTTATTTTCTGCCTCATGTTAATTTAACCCATTCTGACCTGAGATCAGATTCATACGAGGTTTCCACTGGACACACACTGGGTCTGATTAACCCATTCTGACCTGAGATCAGATTCTAAAAATGTCAGTCGCTCTTCGATTTTTCAAAAATAGCAGACCTACAAGCTCGTATCGCGCCACTCGGTGGCGCGATATGAGCTTGTAGATCTGCTATTTTTCAATAGCTAAAGCATAACATGATGCCAACACCAAAATGGGTGCCCGGTCAGAATGCGTTAATTTAAAATCATCTGTGGTTGCAAACCTTTCCTGAATCAGTGCCCGCTTGAATATCTCAATCATTTGTGGGCGCAACTTCTGAATATTATTCTGAAGTCACACAGACAATATTATAGACATATTTATACAAATATTGTTATCTGGAGAAACTCCCACTACATAGCGTCACCAGTGGTCACTATCACGTGTAAAAACTTTAATAATTATCTTTCATATCTCACTGTTTCACAAAGCAATCAGTAATCTCATCATGAACGCTCAGTGAGACAGGAAAGAAGGGGAAAGGAGGGAGGAAAGGATGACATTGTGAGGTAAACTCAGGTGACAGGCTCCTCGCCCAGACCTTATGATACACTTTATGAGTGAAATAAACATTTTGACTGCGAGTCAGACATTGGCAGGAGTCTCGTCTGGGCCTGGGAGGGGAACAGTCACATTATGAAATATGACATTGGCATTAATACATAAAAATCAACGTTTCCAGGGTGATACGAGTGATATAGCACGTGCTATACAGATAAGACAGCCGAAACTCTTCTCACATCCCCCAATCTTTCCCTGAAAGCTCCATGAAAAGACACATGTTTCCCTGCTGTTCAAACCTGATTAGCATTTGATAGTGTCTTCCCACACAATGATTCTTTTTACAGATGAATTATGCATGAACATGATCAATAAGGATGTAACAATACAGCGAGAGAGAGAGGGCCTAACACTATCCGCGTTGCCGTGTTGGTACAGAATAAGGCCCCAGTGAGCTGCTATCTGTTTGCACTTTGTCTTGTTATTTTCCGACCTTGCTAGTTGATGCATATAGATAACGATGGGAACAGATTTGATGCTTTGAACTTCACATCTCAAAACGGGACTGAAGCCAAAGCATAATAGCATACTTTCTGGATGCTCTTGGTTAGGGAACGTGGTAATATTAAACAGTTTCCGTGCCGGGAATGGATTACTCCAGGTTAATGTCGCTGCCATATCGGACATACCCGCCTTTTGTTTTATGTGTTTAATCCGCCGTAATGTAAAAAATAAATAGAAAATCCGTCTTCGCCGCGGAGAAAGAGAGTAGGTGCATTTGTTTTGATGATGAAACCTGAAATCGTCACATGCTGTGGGCTGCTAGGGCTTCTGGGAAATTGAGGCCAATGCAAACGAATGGGGTTCAACGCCTCATGGAGGAGGGTCCTGTGCTGCGTCTTCCGGGTGTACCAAGATGGCGGGTGGTGCGATCGTTCATAACAAACGAAGGAAGCTTTTTTCGCTGGATTTTCGCGGATTAAAAGCCCAAATAATTCAGCGTATGCTCTAAAGGTAATACAACAATCTCGGCAGTGAAGGGGGGTTGATTAAAATGCGTGTTAAGCGTATAAAACAGTCAAACTGTTAAGACATTGTAACATGTTGGTGCAAGTAAGTACTTCAAACCAGTGGTTCTCCAACTATTTCATGTCAAGGACCCCTAAATGTATGCATAGCGGATGTGCAGCGGACCCTCATCTGAAATGATTTGTGTTAAAAATAATAAACAAAATACAGTTTTAAGATTTCTTTCAAATTTGTAAAAAAAAAGTATTGTACGGTAACATATCTTTGTTTCCGACCTCCCGTTAGTCCGACCGATTACTAACACTAACCCTATAACCCTAACCTCAGTCTTAACCGGCCACGCAGGCCTGGTCTTTGGGGCAGGCGGAACAGTTCCGCAGGGTGCCTTTTCTTTTATTATTATTATTTGTTTTTTAAGTGGTGCAACCACTTCTACATCCAGCATGCAATGTCCGTGTACCTGTGTACCTGTTTGTGATGTACCTGTGTGAGCACGAGTGGTGTGTGCATGCGTGAAATTGGAACGAGAGAAGTATGTGACATGGCTGCCACCTGCTGGACGCAAACGATACAGAGAAGAAATTGGAACGATACAGAGAAGAAATTGGAACGATACAGAGAAGAAATTGGAATGATACAAATTGGAACGATACAGAGAACCAATAGACGGGAGTTGCACCACTTGGTTCACACTGGTGTGATTTTTATAATACAAATAAAAGTATTATTATTATTATAATAAGTGGTTGCAACCTAAAGAAAGGGCCGTGTTGTAGGTTTCCTCCTCCGAGGTGGAAAGCCTGGTGACGCGAGGTTATGTTATGTTGTATAGGTAGATAAATATGGAAGGACTCCTCGGTGCCTGGATATATCTAGTTTTTGATCAGAGCAAGCTTTTTTTTAACAGCCCAAACTAAATAAACAACCAATGGTCGCATTTATAAAATGTATATTCCAGGTGGAATAAAGACATGCGTCCACAATTGGCTTTGTTGACATTCTGCAAGCATGGATCCCTCGTCTGGTTCGACAAAAAACACTGGTGGATTAATTCATATACGTGTCTCACAATCTCACATTGGGTGCCGAGAGGCTCCCAATGCCCAACTCCCGGACTAACGGGAGGTTGGACTTATGGTCAGTCCCCGTATGTACAAGCTCGCAGTGCGGCCGGTAAGTGTAGATCTGCTATTTTTGAATAGCCAACATATGACTGGATAGAGTGGTTAAAATGATACCATTAACTACTTTTGCTGGACACCCCCCTGGACATCCCAGGCCCCTGGCCCTTAGTTTAAACCTCCCTGTCAAACCTTTTGGAATCTGAAGTAAAGTCAGTGACAGATATTTTGACGATTATGCAGAACTGAAATTGTCCTCCATAATCATTGCCGTCTTGACACAGTATAAGGTGAGCTGCTATCTGTTACAGAACTGAAATTGTCCTCCATAATCATTGCCGTCTTGACACAGTATAAGGTGAGCTGCTATCTGTTTGCACAAGTCCGTGACAGAGAATGCTGACTTTTATGGAGAACTGAAATTGAATGCGCAATTTGAGGGCAGACATCTTTCCTGAGGTAAAACAAAGCAAGGGCCGAGATACATTTTGCATCTGAGTTGTAAAGAAAATGAAATAGCTCTCTTGTTCAACTCTCAGAAATAAGTGGTTCTCAAAAATAGCATATCGTTGCTGTCCAGAAGAAACTGTTTTGTTTTTCACATGAAGTATCCACGTTTTTCCCCACCAATGTGTGTGTGCTTTGCTTCCTTCAGGCCGTGTTGCCATGTCCGCTTATTATAAGCAACCCTTTGACTTTTTTTCTGTAAAGTCACTTGCAAATAAATTCTTGGTAGTTGCTGGTTGATGTTTTTTTTGGGCTTGATTGTAAAGTGCACAGTAGGTGCTTACTTGGACTTGCTTCCACATTTCTTCACATCAAGGAACCCCGGATTAATATGTAATTGTCCACGGACATCCATCTGAACATATATGTGTGCCTTTTTTTATTAAAATGTTTAAAAAGAGAACTACTGATTCAGAAGGAATTTGTAGAATCGACCTCAGGTCTTATTGGGTTAAAGCAAAATAAAAGGCGATGGAGGTGTGTGTGTGTGTGTGTCTGTGTCTGTGTGTGTGTGTGTGTGTGTGTGTGTGTGTGTGTGTGGTGTGTGCGCGTGCGAGTGCGTGCGTGCACTTCAATACATCATCATACTGTAATCCAGAGCACAGCCGCTGTGGCGACCCTTTTAAGGTTGCCGGTGTGGGCGCCCTAGCTAAATCATGGCATGGCCTGGGCTACACAAGTAAGACGCGCAAACGCGGGAAGCGAACGCAGCTCGTGTGTGTGTGGTTGTGTGTGTGTGTGTGTGTGTGTGTGTGTGTGTGTGTGTGTGTGTGTGTGTGTGCTACAGCTGCGCCCTGTGTGTGTGTGTGTGTGTGTGCTACAGCTGCACCCTCTGGTGGCGGGCGGGTGGTGTCACAGCGGGACAGACAGACACACACACAGACATGAGCAGCAGGGTCTCATAGTAAGTGGCTCACTGCGTTCGCAATCAGTGCAAAAATATATCTCCCTCCCCCCTTCACGCCACTGTACCGGCTCAGCGTTCTGCTGGCGTGCAGGGTGTATATTGTGTTGTAGTGCACTCAGTTCTGTGCCTGGGCATGTGCAATGGGATCGATAGACAATGCGTGGTATATAGCCTAGTAGTGTCAAACTTAATTCCTCTCTTCAAGTGCCTTAACTCTTACTTCAAGTGCCTTGGCTTCAACACTTCAAACACTGAGTGTTCTGTTTTTCCCACTGGCTGAGTGATCCATGTCAGTGTTCATCTCTATCCCATATAGTTACTGTCGGGCAGAAACCTCATATCTCTTATTTCAATTAAAAACTATATATATATTTGGCATAGTTGGCATCATGTTAGCTATTGAAAAATAGCAGATCTGCAAGCTCATATCGCGCCACCGAGTGGCGCGATACGAGCTTGTAGGTCTGCTATTTTTGAAAAATCGAAGACACTTAGAATCTGATCTCAGGTCAGAATGGGTTAATAATGCTAACTGTCAGGATGTAATAGACATTTTTAGAATCTGATCTCAGGTCAGAATGGGTTAAAGGAGTACTTCATCCAAACATCTCTAATGCAAAGTGCCTGCAGAGTGCTTGGCCGCTTGGCTCCTAGCAGTTTACACACACACGCACACATGCACGCATACGCGAGCACAGTAGCACACACACAGGGGAAAAGATCCAAACAAATGGACGCAACCCACACAAACACGTTGAGTGCGCCTTCACCCACATAGGCCCATATAAAGCATGCCATGTAGCCAACACGCATACACGCGCGGGCACACGCACCCGCACACACCCGCACACACACACACACACACACTCAAACACCCAAATCGAATCAGACCCGTAGGTCCCCCCCATTCGATCTGCCTGACAAATCCAAAAATTAGAATGCAACAACGTTACTGTCTTAGACCTTCAATCAAACCTGATCAAGGTCTCAGACCAAAAAAACATTGTTGCAATCCCATGAATGTAATCTAATGTGTGCATTTGAAGACCATGCGAGCGGGTCGAGTTTCTTTTTTTCTTCTCACCATTGTGGTTTGGGGGCTTGGGGCCCCAGTTTGATGTTCTCGTACGAACCTGTCAATTTGTATTTGTAGGAAAAGGCTTTGCCTTTCCTCCGTCAGTCTGACATGAAAAGACATTTTGGGGTAAATTAAATTGTCTAAATTACAATCAATGTCCCAATCAAGGACATGCGTTCGGCTTTGCTTGTGTCCCCCACCTGTCCCCTGAGCAAGGACACCTTTGACGCCAGTGCTGTGTGGCATGTTAAACCAACCTGTACAAAGGACATGCATTGGAGCATTGTCTAAACATACTGTGACAGCGAACAACACAACAGGTCAACAGTCACTGTTGGACACAAACCTTGTATGTACAAAAAAGCGACTTTCTCACGAAATGGAAAGAGCCTGCATGTGTTCCAATGTAAACCACTGTAGTTTAGAAATCCCCACAGACTGCTTGAACACATTTAATTTCACTTGCGAAATGTATTTGAAATGAAATGGCTAATATTGCTTATCTACAAGCTCCAAAGCTTGTTCGTGAGCTTGTAAAGATCAGCTAATTTAGCCACTTCTGTGTGACACTAGCTAGTGCAACGGAGTAGAGCATTCATTTATCGTTTCTGTCGGGTGGAATATATGTCCAAAACTGTTACTTTTCACAATTAGAATAATCTGCTAACTTTTGATGCTTTGATACTTTGTATGACGCTGTGATATAGGGCGTTCATTAAAAAGAAAAAAAACACACATACTGTACACACCCTGACAACGAACGACAGTATGTTGTGTCCTTGTGGGTTTCTACCGTTCCTGCCCTTGTGCAAATACACCTTATGTACTTACTACAAAGTAACCATATGGCCTGCTCTGGGGATTCAAAGAGACAGCCCCGACATAACCAATGGGACTACACAGCAAAATAACCTGTTCATGTACAGTATATCCAATTGTAAATCCCAAGAGTGTACAAAGTTACATGTGTGTGTCTGGGTTACTAGTGCTGTACGTGATATTCTTTCGTTAACATAAAAAATCACACCTGTGTGAACCGAGTGGTGCAATTCCTCTCTCTCTCTCTCTCTCTCTCTCTCTCTCTCTCTCTCTCTCTCTTTAGAGACACAGCACTACCACTCTCTCTGTTTCTGGCGCCCCCTACTGGCATGCGCACACCACTCGTGCTCATGATACAAACGGAGATTGCTGGTTGTAGGAGTAGTTGCACCACTCAAAAATCACACACGTGTGAACTGAGTGGTGCAATCCCCCCCCCCCCCCCCCCTCTCTCTCTCTTTCTCTCTCTCTGTCTCTCTCTCTCTCTCTCTCTCTCTCTCTCTCTCTCTCTCATTAGAGACACAGCACTACCCCTCTCTCTGTTTCTGGCGCCCCCTACTGGTATAAATAAGTCACATACTCGTGCTCACTTATACATACAAACAGGTACACAGGTAAACAGGTACACAGACATTGCTGGTTGTAGGAGTCGTTGCACCACTCAAAAATAACTGTATTTCAATAGCAATCAGCTCTATAGACTATTTTGTTCAGTCTCTCTGGCTCTTTAGTAAACAGAACATTCATGTTAAGGTCGGAACACCAATTTTATGCAATCAGGAAAGAGAACTCGCTCACAGGATGAAGTGTAATTGCATGTGATTGAACGGAAAGAAGGGGGAGTAGAGGGGGGGGGGGGGGGGTCGGGGGGTTGAAACTGGTAGACTCTACTGTAAATTTGAAGCCGATGAATGATCCTTGCGGGGTACTCTTTCACTCTCCTGATCAGGAAGTATTGGTATCTCCACCTGAAAATGTATTCTTTTTGAGGGGTGCTATATCTTTGAGGGTTTGTGTGCTGTAAACACAAACAGAAAAAAGTGTGTAAACACAAGACAAAAGTGAGGACGCAAAAGTGTGTAAACACAAGACAAAAGTGAGGACGCAAAAGTGTGTAAACACAAGACAAAAGTGAGGACGCAAAAGTGTGTAAACACAAGACAAAAGTGAGCACGCAAATTGGCCAGAATGAGATGACGTATGATGACGTATGATGATGAAGAGAGTCCCCGTCACTTCACACGGCTGTGATTCTCTGTATACTAAAGAGCTGGAGAAATGAGAGGACCCCAATGCTGAACAAACACTAGTCTCTACAGCAGTGGTTACTATCGCGGGCGAAGATTAACGGACATTTTGCCGGCACTTCAAAGCTATAGAGACCCCCACCATTGTAACCTAACCACTGGCCCGCAACATTTTTGTCATCCCCCATCAAAAAGTGGCTCAGGAGGTAGAGTGGCTGCTTGAGGATCATTATAGGTTCCCGGTTCGATCCTGGTCTCCCCCTGTGTCACTGTCCTTGAGCAAAACGTTAAACCCCTTAAACTGCAGGATCCTTGCATGGCTCGGTGTGTGATGAACGTACATTCACCCGTAGGCGCTGTGGATAAAGGCACTAAATAAATGTTCCATTTACCCTTTACATTTTGTCCACTTTCCAGGCCATTATACAAGCATTTTGTCTGACATAACAGGGGAGTGCAGTGATCAATTGCATGATCAAAAAGGAACCGCTTGTCTGAGAAAATAGAACATGGTGTCGTAAAGCCGTCAGTGACCCTGGGGAAGCAGCAGACCATTGCTGCTTTTCATTCCATGCATACAAAGGACTAAATGAGAGAGGCACGCAGCCACACCAGGCGAATGCAAATAACCGCCCGGCAACAGGAGAAAACTATAGCAATGCCGGTAATGCTTTAGGGTAGTGGTTTTCAACCTTTTCCATAGTCAAGATGCATTATTTATTTGGCATTTGAGCCACATATACCTCCATTTGATGAGATTTAGCCGCTCAGAACGAAAGCTTGGATGAGATTTTGTCCACAATTTGATGTGGTACCATAGGAAAATAACAATTATTCTACAATTGCTAATTGTGTAGACTAGGGGGGGCTGTTGGGGGGTTGTTATGTGTGTGTGTGTATATATATATATATATATATATAATATATATATATATATATATATATATATATATATATCTTCTGGGTGTCTGTGGCACAAAACCTGTAATACATATTTTCACAAAAAAAAAAGCTTTGAGAAGCATGAACCGATGTAAATGCACAATGGTAAAGGCCAGTACGTGCACACTCACTCTCACATACTTCTTGTTCAACACTGCTGACCGCCTGCAGAATGCAAGCTCTCCGCGTTTGTCAGACTTGCATCTCTGCCAGACAGAATTCAGAACGCATCTCATACAGCGGCATTGTTAGTTTTTTTTTCCCTTTTTTTTTACCAAACCAAAACATGTGAGTCAGTTTCCAATTGCCACATTTATTTATTTCACAGGAAGTCAAATTACTTTTCTTCATCTAAGTAAATTGTTGATGAATGGGTACATTCATACGAAAGCACAGGTCAATACAAAAGCTATTACTCGTCGCACCATTATTAAGCACTCACACTTTTTGAGACGTACAAATATACACTTCTATGGAGTGCCACCATACTATACGTCTGCTCTTTTACTCAACAAGGATAATTTCAGGCTTTTTTTGGCCAGAGGTATAGCCTGAAAGTACCCAAGCTTTTCATTGCATAGAGGGGCGGATCAAACTAGCGCTGGAAAACGGATGCCAACATATGTTTTGCTATGTTGATGAAATGAAGGACCACTATTGAAGTCCACATTTTGGTCGTGGGACCAGTGGAAACAAGCATCAGGAGTTTTTTTTTGTGTTTTGTGTTGACTTGTGCACCTCGTGCTGTTTACATCTCTGAATAATGAAGTATTCAATCAATCAAACAAATGGACTACGGTATCTCTCTGTAGAGGCAGGCATACTATGGTCCGACGGAGCATTGGTTCGACAGGCGTCCACACCTCGGCCTATAGTGCCTGCTCCCGTGCTTGCGGTTATGGTTAGGTTAGGGTTTGAGGTGGGTCGTGTTTTTCGGACCAATGACTATAGTCGGACCAAACACATGCACCCCCGCTGGGAGGGAGACTATACTGTAACAGGCATGCAAATGAGTGTACAGTCTAATCAGATCCCGGCCAGACCAGTAGTACACAACAGTAGACAGGGAGGGGAAGGAAGGGGGGGGGGGGGGGGTCCAAATCATCACGCATGCTTAATGTTGTATACATATTGATGTTGAATGTTACACGTTTTTTGAAGCTAGGGGAGAAAAATCAAAGAACGCTAAATTAATTTCAGGGCGATTAATTATAAGGTATAGCCTTGATTGCGAAGGTGATCAACTGTGTGCAAAGCACTTGTGACAGCTTAATGAACTGTTGCTTATAGAGTGTTTTTGGGCAGAGGACATGTGCTGGATGAGGGATGGAAATGTCTGCGTCAGAACATTCGCTTTTTTATATTTTTTATGAAGGGACAGACAGTAAGCTGACAGGAGAGAGATGGGGCAGTGACATGCAGTAAAGGCTGTCGGGATCGGGAGTCGAACCCGCGGCACACTGCCAGACTGGATTACCAGCCAAGGTGCCTGGACCGCTGAGCCACGGCCCAGGCCAGTACATCAGCTATTGAACCAGCCAAAAATGATCACTGACAGTTCTCTGGTGTGCACTTCGGTATGTCGTCGTCCCAACCGATGTTTCCGTTAGTCCGACCGATTACTAACACTATATGCCAAACCCTGACCTCTTAACCAGCCACGTGGGTCTCTAATGGCTCATATTATACACTACACGATATTTGCTCCGATTATGCTGTCGGGGACCATTTTTGGGCGCTCGCTGAAAAAACTCCCGATCTGACGCGAGATCGGGCATCGATTGATTCATTGGTTGCGATCGCGTCCAGAGAAGTCCTGTATTACAGCCAACGAGAGCACAGGACAGTTCACTGCTCACAGCACTGCTGTCTGTCTGTCTGTCTGTCTGTCTGTCTGTCTGTCTGTCTGTCTGTCTGTCTGTCGACTGTATCGATAGATGATCAGATAATATATATAACCTTTATTCCTTGAGTAAATCCCTGTACTGTGTCGTACATGGTAGCTATATTAGCCCAATGTTGCCGTTAAATAGTCTATAAAACCATAACCAACTCGTGTGTGTGTGTGTGTGTGTGTGTGTGCACGCGTGCGGGGAGAGACAGAGAGTTATTTCATGAAAAGTAAGATTTAACGTCCTGTCTCATTGCAGCCCACGTATGCTACACTACACACTGTCACAGACATTTCGGCTACACGGCGTGCACAGAGAGAGATAGAGGCGTCCTCTGTGTGTCGGTTCTCACGCTCGTATCACGGCATCCTGCACATGCGTGAGCTGTAAAAATGTATAGAATAAAAACAAATGAATTTCGGGTCTGGATCGCATCTTGGTGAACTCTTGCAGTGTGTGCTGCCTAGTCTGCGACCAATCGTTTAGTGTGAAAGCCACAACGATATAATGACAGTGTGAAATACACATAACGATCTGATGACTCACAGACAACTTTAAAGGTTTTATGACATTCATTTTCATTTCTTTTTCTTTTTCTTTTTTCTTTTAGGTTTTATGACCTCAATTACACCCCAAAAACCTGAACTTTGAACATTCAGTGGATTTTCTGTGGTCTGAAGTTTTCTTTGGGGTTTGGAAGCCTTTTGAGCTACAATGAAAACAGGCAACACAGTGAAAACAGTGACATCTGCTGGCAAATCCCATTGACATATATGGGATTTGCAGGCTCTTACATCACAAACAGCAGGAAAATCAGAGCACCTGTTTGAGCCAGAAAACCCCAGATCACAGAAAATCTACTGAATGTTAAAAGTTCATGTTTTTTGGGTGCAATTGAGATTAGAAAACCTAAAAAAAACAAGAACAATTCCAAAACCTTTTTTTTAAATGTCACAATCCCTTTAAAACTCCTACAGTGTGTATAGGGGCCATATAACCCTAACCTCAATCTGCACCGTGAGATGGATGTTAGGTTCTTACTTATGAATGATTCGCGATGACTATTTTCTTTCTTTTCTTTTCTTTCTATGTATTTGATGTATCACCAATCGCTCTGGATTAACAGCGTCTGCTAAATGCCCTAAATTGTAAATTGTATTTTTATAGCATACTGTCACGGTGACATGTGAGCCCCTTGGCATTGGTTGTGGGATCTTGTTGGTGATCTACAGTGCAGGATTTCAGCTTGTCCTTGGATCTATCCTTCAGCACTTATTGTTTCCCTCACCTGGGGATCCTGCACCATTACTGTATATCCCTGAGTCATTCCGGGGACAGACTGTACAGGGATATTCATCACATTGATTGTCAGGTGTAATGACTCTTAACCTTGCATTGATTGTCGTGGGCTTCGTGCAATGTTGGTCAGCTAGCATTCAAGCTTATTGTATTTTGGCACAAGTCCCTTTGAGTTAGATCATCAAGTAAATGTAATAGTGATAAAATAAGGTTATAGTCAATAGTCACCCTATAGGACTACTATCTGTACCGAGTAGACTTACTGTATAACTACTACACATATAGAGCTGCTACCTTAAACACATTTGAAATCTAAGGATTCTTTGCATACTATTTAAATAGTTTTGAGAAAAAAAGGCAGCTAATTGTCACAACTGTATATACTTTCCCCAATTTCTTAAACCGTTTTTTTTATTATATTTTGACACTTGCTTTGGCAATGTAAATGTACATTTTCTCACGCCAATAAAGCTCATTTGAATTGAATTGACACCATGCACATGGAAAGAGCTATGAATGGACTGTCTTTGAGCGACACATATGCTGTATGCGGCATACAAATAAAACCTGCCTCAGAGTCCTAACCGACTGATTTACAAGTCTTGCGCTCCCATCTTTGCACAAGGCCTATCTCCTAGATGGCTCAGTCAATAAACATGAGGGAGGCTATACCACCAGAACCACGGAAATATAAGATAACATGATAACATGCCGTTGGAGTGCTGTCAGGGGCGTGGGCTGCTGGAATATCGCTAATCTGTGCCTGCATCACCATCACTGAAGAGAGTCTGGAAAGGTGGATACGCTAGAGAGAAGAGGCATTCAATTCAGCATGAGTAAGGCAGAAAGCGTGTGTGTCTGAACGAGACAGAGGACGGCGAAACAGCGAGAATGCAATGAGTAGAGGTGGAGAAGGTGAAGGAGTTTAAATACCTAAGGGTCAACTATATCCAATGTAGTGGGGAGGGTGGAAGAGAGGTCAAAAAGGGAGCGCACACAGAAAACGGTGTTTTCGTGACAGTGTAACCATTAGGGCTGCGAATCTTTAGGTGTCCCACGATTCGATTCCGATTCTTGGGGTGACGATTCGATTCAAAAACGATCTTTTCAATTTTTTCCGATTCTCGATTCAAAAAAGATCTTTTTCCGATTCTAAAGCAGTTTTTTATTTTTATTAAAAACAATTAAATAGAATTTTAGCATGATCTACTCCAGTCTTCTGGCATGAAAGCAGAGTACATTTAGTAAAAAGCTTGTATAATTGTAAAGGTTTTATAAACTGAATGATTTAAACACACAAAGGTTTTTTTTTCTTCACAAATGTACCTGTCAGGTACAGGTACATTTGTGAAAAATAAAATAAAAAAATGTAAAAAAATAATAATCGATTTTTGGAAAATGAGAACTGATTCTGAATCGGACGGCATTAGAATCGCGATTCTAACTCGAATCGATTTTTTTTGACAGCCCTAGTAACCATGCAGCCAGAGTGAGATGGAAGATATATAATACGTTAGTGTGAGACCAACCGTGCTGTGCGGCTTAGAAACGGTGGCACCGACGGAAAGACTAGATTAGCCATTATTTGGAACCAGTTCTGGTTCTAGAGCTTATAGTTATAGTGTGTTTTGGGGCAGAGGACACAATGCTGGATGAGAGATGTAAATCCTAGTCTTCATCCCATAGTAGAGAAACAGGAGTAACTTGGTCTGAGCATCGTATTCCAGCTACTGTTCATGTAATCTCTCAAGACATAGTCATAGGTCTGCTGCAGCTGAATCTGTCCACAACTCCCATTTACAACGTGTATAGATTTAATTGTTAGTAGAAATGTAAACAATGACGCACCTAGAAGAGGAGCGCTGAAAGATAATAATAATAATAAAATATCTGGTGGTGCGGCGGTTCCCTGGGCACATTTAGCCCATTCTGACCGGGCACCCATTTTGGTGTCGGCATCATGTCGTGCTTTAGCTATTGAAAAATAGCAGATCTACAAGCTCATAGCGCGCCACCGAGTGGCGCGCTACGAGCTTGTAGGTCTGCTATTTTTGAAAAATCGAAGAGCGACTGACACTTTTTTAATCTGATCTCAGGTCAGAATGGGTTAATAATGAAACTGTCAGGATGTAATAGACATTTTTTTAATCTGATCTCAGGTCAGAATGGGTTAAAGGATATGCCTACGGGTTCTCAGATTTGAAAAAAGAAAAACCCCAACAACTACGATCTCAGGAGTACTCAGGAGGCACCACAAAAAGAGGAACATAAGCCTTTATTTATTAAAAGGCAACTGCCAACATGTTGCGACCTTGGAAAGTGTTCATCGGGGTGCAGGGGGAAAGGCTTCCCAGATTGCTACCTGCACTGTGACATTGAGCTTCGTGCCCCTTGGCATCGGTTGTGTGATCTCGGTGTAGGAAGTATACAGCTTGTCCTTGGATCTCTCCGTTGTCTTCTTCACCCGGGGCTCCTGCCACTACTGTATATCCTTGAGTCATTCCGTTGACAGACACAGATTTTAATTGCATCGATTTCCAGGTGTAATGACTCTTAACCCATTCTGACCTGAGATCAGATTCATAACGAGGTTTCCACCGGACACACACTGGTCTGATCAACCCATTCTGACCTGAGATCAGATTCTAAAAAAATGTCAGTCGTTCTTCGATTTTTCAAAAAATAGCAGACCTACAAGCTCGTAGCGCGCCACTCGGTGGCGCGCTACGAGCTTGTAGATCTGCTATTTTTCAATAGCTAAAGCACGACATGATGCTGACACCAAAATGGGTTCCCGTTCAGAATGGGTTAACCTTGCATTGATTCTCATTAGTTTCTTGCGATATTTTGCAAATGTCAGCGTTCAAGCTTATATTGTGCTTCGGGCACAATTCTCTTTCTACTAGAGAATACATGTAATACAAGTATAATGTAATATGTTAGTGTCTACCTTCATCTGTTAGATCAATTCCATGAGGCATTGTGTGCATTGCTTTGGCTGTTGATTTGTTTGCATACGATACGGGTGATCAAATTGAGGCCACTCACAATCCAGATCATAAATGAACAGGCCAGGAAAAAAGGAAACTATATTTTTGGGAAATACAAACACAACATGTAACAATAAAACAAAGATACCATAAAGATATGGCCCAGTCTGACCACTTGTGGGGGAGGCATATAGCTTGGGGAGTATACTGTCTCTCTCCACGCTGTATGCCTTGGAACATCTCAGGACACATCCCATGGGAGTAAGTGGCTAATGTTTGCCCTGGAGAGGGAAGTCTAGAGCTCTCTGCTGGAACTGAACAAAGCCGCCAGGTTGAAGATGGATGGATGATTCATTGATTGATTGGTCATTGATTGATTGGTCATTGATTGAAAGACCATCACTGAAAGATGTTAACCCATTCAGGCCTGACGTCGACATTTTTAAATAAACGTTTTCTAAATCATGAAAATTTTTCAAAAATGGCAGACCTACGTACAAGTTCGTAGCGCGCCACTATGGGCTTGTAGATCTGCTATTTTCCAATAGCTAAATTATAACAATGTTTGAAACACCAAAAGGGGTTCCCACCCTCTTTGGTTAAGAGTATGTGTATGTGTGCGCTGAATACTTTATTAGCCAGAAATGCAAACAGCATGTACATACAGTAAGAGTAAGACATTGAGGCTAAAAGGATATAACAACATCCTGGAGACATGTTTCCATTGTAGTACTATGTATTCAATTCACCAATATATCATATAACACTAATTCATTTTCCAGTGTTTTAAAATGTATATATTGTATATATTTTTTACATTAATTATTTGATATCACTGTTTTTTTAACACGATGGATGGCAGATCGCCAAACCCGTCAGATGGCGTGTAGTAAGGGATATATTAGTACCATGCAGCCGAAGCTCAACACTAACCTTCCGTGCTGCCCAGGCTGCTAGACAGCGCACGTTCTTCCAAGATCGTGAGGAACAATCGCGAGGATCCTCTCATTTTGTTGCTTGTTTTCTCAGAAAAATACTCCAAAGTTGTCCAAACAAGTCAGACGTAAACAGTGATTTCTGATCGCACCGTGCCAGCCATGTCACCGCTTGTTGTGAAACCTTAGACATGTCGGTTGCTGCTCGAAAACGTTTTTTTGTCTCTACTCATTGTATTGGGCTGTATTGACGGTAATAGAATGGCGCCTATATATAGGGGATAATGCTGGCTCCCCTGCGGTCATTTCAAATGGCCCAAGTGTTAATCACTGACATAACAAATGGACCCCATGGCCCCATCTGGCTGCATGGAATGGCTGGTCTTCCGTAACAGTGCAGTATAAGTATGTCGGGAGGTTGTGTGAATGTGTGTCATAGCTGCCAACGGAAGACCCTTTAACGGCATGGAAATTCCATTTGTGGAGTGGAGCCCCCCGCACTCAGCCAGAAGCCAGTTGGCCGTGACGGAAATTAAATTCCATTTCACGTGCTGCGTGAGCCTCTTTGTGCATGCAGTTGTGCACATGTGCGCATGCAAGGGAGGGTAAAAAGTAAAGAATTATTATATATACACATATATATATGTATGTACAGTATGTGTGTGTGTGTGTGTGTGTGTGTGTGTGTGTGAAGATCAACATTCAAATGTAATCAAAATTATTAACAAAATTCAAGACAGTCAAAATGGTTTTACCCATTCTGACCGGGCACCCATTTTGGTGTCAGCATCATGTTATGCTTTAGCTATTTGAAAAATAGCAGATCTACAAGCTCATATCGCGCCACCGAGTGGCGCGATACGAGCTTGTAGGTCTGCTATTTTTTGAAAAATCGACATTTTTAGAATCTGATCTCAGGTCAGAATGGGTTCATCAGACCCAGTGTTTGTCCGGCGGAAACCTCGTATGAATCTGATCTCAGGTCAGAATGGGTTAAATGGATTGTGACGCTGTATTTATACATTTAGCTGGGTAGACTTTGAGAACCACTGGAGTATAGGGATTGGGGGAGTTGCGGTGGGGGAAAATGACTGCGTGACAGTCATGAACACAGCGTGATGGATGGTTGTTTTGGCATTCCTCTCTCTCTCTCCTGCTGTCCGGCCAAAGCAGCTTCAGACCACAGTGCCACTGTGCTAGCCCGCTGAGACCCGCTCGACACCTAGCCCATTCTGACCTGAGATCGGATTCATACGAGGTTTCCGCCGGACACACACTGGTCTGATGAACCCATTCTGACCTGAGATCAGATTCTAAAAATGTCAATCGTTCTTCGATTTTTCAAATAAATAGCAGACCTACAAGCTCGTATCGCGCCACTCGGTGGCGCGATATGAGCTTGTAGATCTGCTATTTTTAAATAGCTAAAGCATAACATGATGCCGACACCAAAATGGGTGCCCGGTCAGAATGGGCTAGAGCTGGAATGCACATTATTGGTACGTCGTGATTCGTCTCTGTCGGGGGGGGGGGGAAACCTCATTGTGTCCAAAATCTGTTACTTTTCAGGATTCAAATTCGAAAGCGTCAAAAGTATAGCAGTTCGACAGGCTCCAAACGTGTCACTTCACGGCGGGGTGTCAAGCTTGTAGATCTGATATTTTTTTAAGAGGCTTTTGTGTGATGCTGTAGTGTAGGCCGTTATTAACCCATTCTGACCGGGCACCCATTTTGTTGTTGGCATCATGTTATGCTTTAGCTATTGAAAAATAGCAGATCTACAAGCTCATATCGCGCCACCGAGTGGCGCGATACGAGCTTGTAGGTCTGCTATTTTTGAAAAATCGAAGAGCGACTGACATTTTTAGACTCTGATCTCAGGTCAGAATGGGTTAATCAGACCAGTGTGTGTCCGGCGGAAACCTCGTATGAATCTGATCTCAGGTCAGAATGGGTTAAGTGAAAATGCGATTACTATTTCCATCACTGCAGCTCTCCTATTGCTTCTCTTTTTGAGGAGGACAGGAGGGTGTCAGTTGGAGTTGCGGCCCCAGTGTATGCTTTGTCGCATGATTGGTCGATGGCGTCGTGCGCCGAAAATAGCCCGATTTGCGCGCTCACGTACGGTGGCTATTTTTGAATGATGGAGGAATAAGTGGAGCATGCCGTCTGCATAATCACAGTTATATGTCTGACCGCTGGCAGCTCTGTCATTAGATCATAATCACAGTGTATGCTGACCGCTGGCTGTCATTAGAAAGAGAGACGGTAATTGAACCCTATAACACCCACCTTATTCCGGGGGGGGGGGGGGGGGAGGGGGGGATATTCAGAAGAAAGAAATATCTCCAATCTATGTCGCCACAGGACACGTCGTGGGCTTGTAGCTCATTAAAACCCATTCTGACCTGAGATCAGATTCTAAAAATGTCTGTTTGAAAATGACAGTTTTCTGAAAAAGCTATGTTTCTATGTCAGTCGTTCTTCGATTTTTTCAAAAATAGCAGACCTACAAGCTCGTAGCGCGCCACTCGGTGGCGCGCTATGAGCTTGTAGATCTGCTATTTTTCAATAGCTAAAGCATAACATGTTGCTGACACCAAAATGGGTGCCCGTTCAGTATTTGACAAAGACATTTGGTGTAGCTGCCTCTCTTGTGCTCTTTGTTTCCTCGACACTGTAGAGGGGAAAAGAACACTCTTAAGTAGACAACTCTTTTAGAAGGTAAGAATTTAAGGTAAGAATTAAAACTAGGAATAGTGCGCGCAGCCTGCATAGCTATAGTTCAGGCAAACAACGCATGAGTGCATCTACTGTACCTGACCAGAGCGGCTATTTAAACATTCTCTGCCTGCCTGCTCATTCCTGGCTTCATGAGATGTACTTTATTATCCCTGCAGGGAAATTGATACGCTACAGTATAGCATGCTTGTGGCCGGACATGTTCTCCGGCCCGTTCCACACCTCCCGTACATTGTTCCGTGCCAGACTCTCCTCTACCTTCCTCCTGGTAGGTGTCTTTTGCCTCATTTATCCTCTTCTTCAGCTCCCCTTTGCACACGCTTCAGTACCGCCCCATGTCACCAGCCTTGAAGGCTCTCTTCTTTTAGGTTGAGAAGGTCCTTCAGTGACCAAGAGGGTTTTGTTGTTCGAAAAGCAACGTACTGTTTCGGTGGGTACGACATCATCCACACAGAATTGTACATAGTCAGTAATACAGTCTGTCAATCCATCGATGCCCCCCCCCCCCCCCCCCCCTGTGCCTCATAGAAAACTCCCCAGTCCGTAGCCTCAAAACACCCCCTCAGCACCTCATTGGCCCCTGGTGACCACTTTCTCACTGTCATAGTGGTCACTGGCAGTTGTTTTACCATGGGTGTGTGTATAGGGATGTGACATGTGAGGTAGGACAAGGTTGTGGTCAGATCCACCCCAGCTTGGGCAATGCCGTGCATTTATATGCATTCTTGACATATAGAATAGATCCAGTGTCCTGTCCTCTCTCGTATAGTGCAGCTCACAAACTGATAGAAAGTGGGCAGGGACTTTGAGAGTGGCGCATGGTTGAAGTCGCCTGAATGACGTCAGACGCCTGCTTCCGCGTTCGCTGACGGCGGGGAATGCACGAGGGACATGAGAATATTCACGGGGCAAGGAATAGGGGCGCATACTAACGACCATCAGTCTGGCTGCCAGATACGCTCCTTTACCGCGACGTGCCCTGGATTACACCACTTGCTGTTGATCTTCACCACAAGCCTGCAAGCCTTCAATCTTGCGGCATAACTTTGTTACAGAAACCACAGAGTCTGATACGTCTCCATGAGAGCCATGTCTCTGTGAAGATCAGATCAGGCTACACTCCCGATACTCACACTGCGATGTTAACTAAAATGTTATAAAACAGAGCCCTGATGCCAATATATGCTTCATATATCTATGCTCAATAAATATAAATTCTAAATAAATTCTGGCTTTCTCTCTTTGCCTTGTCCTTCGCTGGCCACCTTCACTCATAGTAGAGCAGTAACACAGGGATCCACATCTCTCTCTCTCTCTCTCTCTCTCTGTTGAGGAGGAACCGAGGGTGTGAAAATAGGTGATGTACATTATGCATGTTCCTAAGCTTGGGATATTGACTCTGAAAGTCAATACACATCTGACAGTGTGTGTGTGTGTGTGTGTGTGTGTGTGTGTGTGTGTGTGTGAGTGCGTGCGTCCATGTACGCGTGCGTGCGTGCGTGCATGCGTGCGTGCGTGCGTGCATGACTGAGTGTCCATGTGTGATGTCTATTAGCAGTTAGCACCATAAGACAGTGCAAGAGAATGACACTGCAGACATGAAGGTGGCGTGAAACATAGATATAAAAAAAAAAAAAGACCAATAGATAATAATAATAATGAAAATCACACCCCTGTGAAGTGAGCAGTGCAATGTTGCGCAACATTGCACTGCTCACTTCACAGGGGTGTGATTTTCATTATTATTACAGTATTTTTCTTATGAAAGCAGAGAGTCTTCTGTTTCATACGGTATATAGTATGTACATTTCGCTATAGGCCTTATTTTGTGAATAATAGTTCTTCTGGTCCATGCATTTTCTGAAATCCTCTCTGGTGGGCGCAAGCTGCATTCAATAGCCAATTACTGACAAACTATATTTGTATATATTTGTATATTTGTTTTCCTCCTAAAAGTAGACATTCAGGGCTTTCATTCAGTGTGTAGTATGTATATGATAATAATTTATTTATGTTTATATCTGCCTGTCAATCTCTGTGACTTTAAACCTTTATAACTCGCTATGATAACTTCATGAGGAAATGCTCACTTCACAGGGGTGTGATTTTTATTATTATTACAGTATTAGTTTTTTTCTTATGAAAGCAGAGGGTCTTCTGTTTCATACGGTATATAATATGTACATGTCGCTATAGGCCTTATTTTGTGAATAATAGTTGGACCTGAACAACTGCATTCAATATCCTACTGACAAACTGTACATGGGATCAATATTATGTATTTGTTTTCCTCCTAAAAGTAGACAATTAGGGCTTTCATTCAGTGTGTAGTATGTATATGACAATAATTTATTTATGTTTATTTTTATATCTGCCTTCAGAACGATAGTATAACGGTGAGATGCGTTACTGGATCGGTGAGTTTAGTGGTTGAGGTTGACATGTCTGGACATGTTTGAGGAAAGAAGCACAGGAGAGAGAGATGATCAAATAACTGGCTGCTTTGTTGGACAACGCTATCTTCACTTTGTTTGGGCAAAGAAGCAGAGATCAGCGATGGAAAAGAGTTTTATCCACGGCAGATAAGTAATGACGTATTATCGAGGGACCGCCATGATCAACTAACTGCCTGGGACCGAGGCTACGTTGTCACCAGCCAATGCAGCCATCGCTATCCGTTGTGTGATTGTAGCCTTTTTATTCATTATAATTGCAGTGATAAGACCTATATCACAGCCGGGCGTCTCTCTCGATACCGTGGATATAGCCTACATCCACAATCACACAACGGATAGCGATGATGGCTGCATTGGCTGACGAAGACGTAGGCAGTAAGTTGATCATGGCGGTCCTTCGATAATACGTCATTACTTATCTGCCGTGGATATAAAGCTCTTTTCCATCGCTGATCGTGCTTCTTGCCCAAACAAACAAAGTGAAGACGCGATGGCGATCCACACAACGGATAGCGATGGCTGGTGAAGACTGAAGACGTAGCCAGGCAGTTAGTTGATCATGGCGTGTGCCGTGTGCGTGTTGAAAACGTTATGAAATGGCGATCGTTGAAGATTATTCTTGGTTTATATACTGGCAGAGGGCAAATCGACACGACTGCGTTATATCTTTTTCCGAGAATGAGAGCGCGGTGCAAGGCGATTACAAGGCGCAGTGTGGCCTGGGGCCAGGGAACTCAAACTGCAATGCGATCCGGGCAGAAGAGACTCAGACTCCCCCCACAAAGATTCCTCGGGAGAAACCATGTAGAAACAGGAGGGGAGGGGGAATCGAGTGTATTCACAGACACTAGACTAATACTAGAGTATGGGTAACTCCATTTTAGATGCCCTGACATCTGCGTTGGTCTATGCCGTTGCCGTGCAGACCCATACGTGTAATGGAGGCATTGGAGGAGGGAGCGTCTTCGCCACAGACAGACCTCTTTTCAGGAGGGAGGGGCTTTTTACTCCCGGATCACATATTGGAGCTTCCTGGAGACGATCGCTGTTATTTTCCTCGGTGTCCTGGAGCATAGGACGTTGATGTACAGTAAGCAATAAAAAAACGTATACATACGCTTCGCGCGTACGGCGTTCGATATTAATAAAGCGTATGGATACGTTTCCAGCATTTTTTGTGTTAACTTAGTCTACGCAATTAGAGAGTGTAAAATTGTTATTTTAATCAAAGTTTGCCCGTTATCTCTCCTATGATACCACATCAATACAGCATGGAATTGTGGACCGAATCTTATCCAACAATAACAAAATATTCTAAATTCTGGGTCCGAGAGGCTAAATCTCATCAAATGGTGGTCCATGGCTCAAAGCTCACACGTATTTTCAGCATGCAACCAAGCATAACATGACTGGTCTTCTTCACTGTAGTCGCCCCCTGACATTTTAGTCTAGTTTTTATTTGTTGACAAAATTGTCAGTATATTTAGTCTTAGTTTTAGTCATCTTGGCTTACGTTTAATTTAGTTTTCCTTAAAAAAAGACAGTCGACAAACATTATTTTGTCATCGTTTTAGTCGACAAAATCAACACTCCACCCCCACAAGCGAAGACACGGCGCCATGGCTGCCAGCGGTGAACGGGAGAGGTTATGAAGTCAAACGCGAGAGCGGCCCTCGTTAAACGCGGGCGGGAGCGGTCAGGCGTGTCACTTCCTCTCTCTCTCTCTCTCTCTCTCTCTCTCTCTCTCTGGGGACAGTTATTTATCTTAATGGACATGGGCTTATAAACCGCTACAGTAAAGTCAGTGGCTAAAATGGAAATTGATTTTGCTGTATCCCTCGGTGGCATTCCTTCTGCACGCTGTTATACTGGAGCTTGATGACTGCCGAGGGTCAAGGGGTGTTCACGCCTGGAGTGATTGGTGGGGTTATCGTGTGTGTAGCAAGGAACCGCACAGTGCACACACAGCAAGTCACTAGCACGCACAAGCACACTCACGCACGCACATGCGCACGCACGCAGGTTTGTATTATATTTGTGAGGACATCAACATATAAGATAGTGATTTTATAAATGCCACTTTTACATTTAAGTCTTGCCGTATTTGACAATAAGCTTAAGGCCGAAAAATAGTAGTAGTTTCCTATAGCTATAGGCTGCTATCCATTCTCATGCTCGGGAACAGTTTAAAGCTTTTCTGCAGACACAGTACTTCCTCCCATCACTATATCATTTCTGCAGACACAGTACTTCCTCCAATCACCATATCTTTCGCCAAGTAACATCACACTCAGTGGCGGCCTTATATTATGTTTCAATCGAAACAGGCCTCGAGCCTCCAGGGGCCTCCAAATATATATATTTTTTTATTATTACAATTATGACGTCATGAACGGGGCCCTCCCGGTCCTTAAGGCCGCCCCTGATCATACTTATCATACTACAGTGTGCAAAAAAAGCATCAAAAGTTGCAGCTTATGGATCTGCTACTTTTTAATTCTAATCCTAAACAGTGACAGTTTTGGACTGGTTTCCACCCGAGAGAGACAATACTTATAGGTGAAGCGATCAGATCATTTTCGTTGACATCAAACACAAGGTCGACACAGCTGATAGGTCCAGCTATGATCTCTGAGTCTGGACTCACATACACCCCAGACAAGGGGGGGAAATCAACCTAACCTCCGACCCTCTCAGCTGCAGAGGCAGAGGTAACTAACCCATTCTGACCTGAGATCAGATTCATACGAGGTTTCCACTGGACACACACTGGTCTGATTAACCCATTCTGACCTGAGATCAGATTCTAAAAAATGTCAGTCGTTCTTCGATTTTTCAAAAAATAGCAGACCTACAAGCTCGTATCGCGCAGAATGGGTTAAAAATATCAGATATACTAGTTCACAGTGAACTTGTAGAAGTCATTAGTAGAATTCTTTCTAAATGAAGGAAGCACGCACGACTCCTATTCATCTCAATCGCTTTGATCATTTTACCGGGTTCACGGTTACGGGGAAGTAACTTTTAAACAGAAGAATACCGAGGACAGCACTCTCAGGGGACTGTCCTTTAAGGCACTTTATTATTATCACTGTAGGTACGGTATGCTGCAAGCAGACAGCACAGCGGCGTACTGTACGTGTTTCGGCGTGTAGCCTTCGTCAGCGTTGTATGTATGCTGCAGACAACCGAAGTGTCACACTTATAATGTCCGTGGTTCACCCTTCAGAGTTCATGAAGTTTATACGTGACTTTGCGAATCAATAGGGCACCAAATGCCACCAAATGTCTTTTTGCCAATATCTAATAATAATACAATTGTAATCTTTGCATGCGCACCCCACGGTTATGGAACCGAATGTAAATATCTACGTCATGAAGGGGGGGGGGGGGGGGACACACCAACAATATCACAACTGGCCAATCACTGCTCACAACAAGGCAATTCAATGTGTTTTATATATAAAACATTAAGAAGAGAAAATATGAAATTACAAAAGTGCAATCGGATTCAGTAAAAATATAAATTATATAAATTTAAAGCTGCACTTTGTAACTTTCCTATTCTTCCCTGGATTTGAACCTTGTTGCCTTAATATAAAACACATATTCAGGACACAGAGCAAAAAGGCAATAGTACAAGAACAAAAACTAATTAAATAATTGAAATAAATAATTAAATGCCAGCGTAGAATAATAATTACACCATCTCAATGAAAGGTAGCGGCAAACGTTGCATGCCCGTTTTTAGCTGTGATTTAATTAATAGAGCAGAGCTGCAATTTCCTGGGAGTTTGTTCCATATATGTTACACATTAAACAGAATTCTATGTTTTTATTTTAGGGTCATAAAGAAAACCTTTCCCCAAATGACCATAGAGATATGAATGTCTGATGATAACACAGGATCAGAGGCCCCCAAAACCATGCTTTTGTAACAGGGTGGGTATGAAATAAACTGTAGCCGTACTATACGCCACTTGGGGAATTGTTATATTTAAGTTATATTCATAAACATAATAATGAATACCAGGGTTACTTATGTGACTCTCCACACAGTTCGTATACGCAGTATAAAGGCAGGCGGAAACATGTTTACAAAAGGTACAAAAGGGTTTTTATTAAATTAATCGGGCACAATTATGGCAATCAATCAATAATCAATAATAGGATAGTTCGTGATTCATTCAAAATTAAGTTAGATGTGTCCAAGCGAAGATAAAATGCATCTTAGTGAGGGATTAAGATGATGTATACGTATACAGGCCCGAAATAATGACACAATCGATGTAAAGGACCTTGGATACATGCGCTATATAAATGCACCATTTACCATTTTGTGTGCATTTGGTACAGTGATTTTAGGGATGATTAACCTTGTAAAGTCCAAATGTAGGGATGGCTCAAATTGTTGTCACAGGAGGAGAAGTATTTTCCAGTTTAAAACCCATTCTGACCGGGCACCCATTTTGGTGTTAGCCTCATGTTATGCTTTATCTATTGAAAAATAGCAGATCTACAAGCTCATAGCGCGCCACCGAGTGGCGCGATACGAGCTTGTAGGTCTGCTATTTTTGAAGAAAATCGAATAACGACTGACATTTTTAGAATCTGATCTCGGGTCAGAATGGGTTCATCAGACCAGTGTGTGTCCGGTGGAAAACTCGTATGAATCTGATCTCGGGTCAGAATGGGTTAAATCATTTGAATGCAAATGATTCCCAATCCTAAACATGTTCCACACCATTCACACTATACTGTAGCCAGACGGATTCTATTTATCATACTAAAAGGATGACATGCAAATTGGGTTGGTCGATTCATTCAGCAATAGGGTTACACACCCTAACTAACCCATTATCACCTGTCTGTTTACAATGGGACAGACATCCCCCCAAAACATTCCACAACATTCACAACCAACGCTTTTAATATTAGTATTGGTTTAAAAGAATCACATACAAACGAGACAAAGACATACTTTACAATATCTGTATCTAACTAAGTTAGATCATTATCAAGAGTAACTGGTCAATCTGAAAGACATGTTTCGTGTAATAACACGTTCAAGGTGTGTGCAGTTTGATTTCAGCATCAATAATCACAATAATACAAAACAAGTTAATAATAATAACCCATCCGTTACTACAGTACATGTGCAGGGCACAATACTGGGTTTAAAAACACAGCTGAGACATGAAGTGGAGTCTGTCGAATCCCGCAATTGCCTTCTTCCCATATTGCGCGAAAGTCTAGTAAATGTACATAATTGATGTTTGGCAACACATACTGTATAATGTCCAATTGTTTGTCTTATTGCTTTCTGTGTGTCTTTGTCTATTCTTGTTCATGAAAAATGAATAAAGTTTAAGTTTAAAAAAAATAAAAAAATAAAAAATAAAAAAAATTAAACATTATTAAATGTGCTCAAAGGGCACAACTGGCTGAGTCCTTAAAGAGGACTAGCAAATAATAGACAACCATAATTATAATGTGCTAAAGTAGCTACAAAAAGGCTTATTATTTGATGAGAAGATCACGAAAACACGTTTAGAATTGATTAATAGAGGGCTTGTCTAAGCCTCTCTTAAGAAATAAATGCACAATTAAAGTCCACCCTCTCTCAAAAGGTTGTCATTCACTCGACACATAAGGGGACAAAAGTAGCCTACAAAGTTTGCTAGTTAGGGGCCTCATCCCAATAACCATTAATTGAATTAATAGAAGTAGCAACTCCAGGTTTTCTACTGCATCCAAAAGAAATACACAAATCACATCACACCAATTCATAATTAAATGCATGCACGATACATGGAAAAGTCACACAGTTGTCTATAGAAGGGCTACTCGTGTCTTTAGTCCTTGGCTCGGAGTTTCACTATAATTAGGAATTGCCTGGAAGTTTGAAAGTGTTCATATAATATATTTGTTAGAATCGTCCTCAGGTTTTAGTGGGTTAAGCATTTAGGGAAAGGGGAAGCAGCGTTGAACCTGAACGGAGTGTTCTTTCCGTCCGACGGTCTTTGGTCTTTAGCCTATACAGTTCCAAGCTGAGTTGGGTTAAATTGGTGTAAACGGCACTCAACTTGCACGCACGGCCTTCTTAGCACTTACTGTAGCATGTATAGTCCTTAGTGGATACCTAAGGGTGGCGATGACTGCTTGTTCCTTGGTGAGTTTAAAATATATAAAAAAAAGGATTTGGTCCCTATTCCTTGGCGTGTTTTGTTACCGTATATTTGCACAAATGCATGCAATTTGTCCTCGTGCGACATACCTAACGCCATAACCCAACGCAAGACGGAGTTCAGACATGTCCGTTCTCCATGTTATCTGGCAGGGTGGTTGGTTGGCTGTACGCCAGCAGGACTGTTTTAATTTTCGGCTGTGTAGATCATTATATACTTGATGTTGGAGTGTTGTTGGCTCCCTGAAAGATAACTGCAAGCCAAAATGGCATGCCAACTTTGCCAAGTGCCAGTGGGTTCAACGCCACAGCACTTCTGTCCTATTTGAGTCGACGCACTTTATACCCGCTTCAGCATTTTAGCACTTCAAAGCGCTGCAGACGCCATGCTTTGCCCCTTGTTCAACAATAATAACCCATTCTGACCGCCGGGCACCCATTTTGGTGTCAGCATCATGTTATGCTTTAGCTATTTAAAAATAGCAGATCTACAAGCTCATATCGCGCCACCGAGTGGCGCGATACGAGCTTGTAGGTCTGCTATTTTTTTGAAAAATCGAAGAGCGACTGACATTTTTTAGAATCTGATCTCAGGTCAGAATGGGTTCATCAGACCAGTGTGTGTGTCCGGCGGAATTAAACCTCGTATGGATCTGATCTCAGGTCAGAATGGGATAATAGAAGAAAACGGGGCCAGCTGCAGCACAGGGGTTGGCTTGCCCGTTTCCCTTGGCTTGCCACATTGCACAAGTCACGCACAGCCGAACACGACTCAGTAGTGTGCATGTTTGCCATGGTCTGGTCAGTTTGGCGCACGTGTGCGTGTGTGTGTGTGTGTGTGTGTGTGTGTGTGTGTGTGTGTGTCTGTGTGAGATAGAGAGAGTGAGCAAGATAATTATTTTGTTTTCCAGTGGCTCTACCTGGATGATTTGTTTGCCCAGGCCAACACTCACCGCTGCCAGCTCTAGGAACATGCTAGCATAGCATGGCGGGCGGCTCAGCTAACATTGGCTGAAAGATTAACATGGTCCTCCATGGAATACGATTACCAGCAAATGCAGAGTTTACCTACCTGATCCGCAGCATACCTATATAACCTATTCTGGGGGGGGGGGCAGAATAGGTTAGGTTTTGAGCTTGCAGGTCAGCTTTTTTTTGTGATTTGGTGCGCACTGAAACTCAAGTCCATTTCACAACGAATACAGGGTTAAAGTGTTTAACCCATTCTGACCCGGGCACCCATTTTGGTGTTGGCATCATGTTATGCTTTAGCTATTGAAAAATAGCAGATCTACAAGCTCATAGCGCGCGCGATATACGAGCTTGTAGGTCTGCTATTTTTGAAAAAAATCGAAGAACGACTGACATTTTCTTATAATCTGATCTCAGGTCAGAATGGGTTTAATCAGACCAGTGTGTGTCCAGTGGAAACCTCGTATGAATCTGATCTCAGGTCAGAATGGGCCGACGGGCATTAGTCCCGTCGACACCGTCACTGCCGACATGCATGGCCGGTTTTACATCTAACACGTGGCCGGTTAAAACTCACCCGTGGCTCCCGACATGCGTGGCAGGTTAAAAATGATGATGGGTTGAAACTAACTCGTGGCGTCCTGTCAGTATAGGTTTAGGGTTTGGGTTTTGGGTTATGGTACATGTCGGACTAATGCCTGGTCGGGACTGTTAGTATACGTCAAACCAAACACATGCACCCAGTTCAGGGACCCCCCAGGGATATCCTTGGGTTGGTTCCCAGGGGGTCCCCCCAGTAATATGTGTTTAAACAGCATGACAATCATCGTATCCCCGTTCGTCCATTATTGTCTATACGTCGGCTATTTAAGTTTGAGAAGCACTGCACTGCACTAGAGTGTTTATAAGTGGCTAAAGCCTCTACAGGCTTTCCCCAGTGAGGAGGAGGAGTTGTTGGAACATCCACAAATCCCTCTCTGGTTGCAGCAAGCTGGAGGCTGTGTTGATGCTGTGCTTGACTAATGGCCCGGTGCCAGGGATACCACGGCCATCCATCACACACACACACACACACACACACACACACACACACATGGGACCTTAAAGCTGCATGCAACGTTGAACCAGGTTGGCTTGCGCATTTGCTGACATTTTTACCATTGGCCCGAATAGAGCCTGCAATGCTTTCTCAGGGGATAAATGGAATCCAGGTCAAAATGATCAGATGGGTCAGATCCAGAGATCCTGTGTCTATAGGTGAGACATGACCCAATGACACAATCTAAAGGTCTCAATATGTATAGCCTCGCATAGCGACCTTAATATCAAATTAGTCTCGTCCCTCTCAGCGTTGCATTCTTTTCCTCCGTAATATCCTGCCCCATATTTTGAATACTGGGGCCCTGGTTATAGTTATAGTCGCCGTTAACCGTGAAGTCCTCCCCCAATTGAGAGGGGTCAGACTTAATCTGTCTGGGGCAATATGCATTGAAATGCAGATGAAGGCTGGCTATATACGCAAGGCTACTAAAAAAATATTCATATTTGAACTGACCCCCACCCCCCGACAAGCACTTGGAATGTAGAAGTTGACGCGTGACATTTTCGGTTCCCACGGATAAATATGGAAAATTCAAAAATGTTGCCTCTTTCTTATATTATTTGACAATTTGGCTGATGTTTGACCAGTTTTTATATTATATATTTTTTTCACTTTAATGCAGTAATGGTCTTTATTTTCTTTCTTTCTTTCTTTCTTTCTTTTCTACCAATCCAACACACTCCAGCAGAGGGGTGCACCACATAGCAGCGTCAGAGCCAGGACGTGGTGGCGGGGTGTGTGAAGTGAACGAGCGAGAGAACAAATTGAATGAAGTCAGAGTGAGTTATATTAGCGGCTAGCAGCTGTGCCTTTTCTGGGCACCCCTCCCAGAGCTCACTGACAACCAGCGAGTTGGTCCAGCAACAACAACAACCGCACAATATGTGCGCCTTGTCTTCTGCCGTCTCCATTTGACCATACGGTCCTCTCATCGTATAGTGATTGAGTCCGTGTTAAGGCAGGGACGTCACGTCGCTGACGATTTGGTTTCCTTTCTCGCCTCCCGACGAGAGCGTGATATGCAGATCGGTTACTTTCACCGCTTGGGCGTGCGTTATTACCAGGGGGTCAGTCAGACAGATATTTTGTGAAGCCACTAAGGAAATCGTAGTTCATATAATGGCCTGTTGTGGCGCTGTCATTGGACCCAGAAAAACCCATAGTATAGCCCCATAGAAGTCCATGTATTTGGGCCCAACTTCACCTAGACTGTATTACCTTAATAAACATGGTCATGAATACTTTCTGCTTCCAGTCACTAGTTTAAAGTCTCATTTCTAATGTCATAATATTCTTTTTGGAAAATTATGGTCCCATTAATTAAAAAAATGACCATAAAGTCGCGTATGTTCTGAGGGGCGTGGCTACCGTTACAGTCTATGATCGGGATTCCCCTCCCACTCGAGTCAAAATAAAAACCAACAGAGAAGAAGGGGGGAAGTCCCGCCTCGTTGTCTGGGCCAGCCAATGGCCAGCTGGGCCAAAACGGAGCCAGCCAATGGCCAGCTGGGCCAAAACGGATCTAGAAAGATGGCGACTTACAGTGCAGGAATAACAGGCTTCATTTTACGTCCATGTTAGACCCGGGGAACGCTTTGTCCATATTTTTTACAGTCTATGGTTATTACGCATGTTTCGGCTTGGCACCTTTTGTTGCCCCCCCCTCGGTGTGTTTCCCTACTCACAGTGCGTATTGCGTGTCGCTGTGGTAAGGATCAGTGCGCTGGTGAACAAAGTACTCGAACCCTGGCTAATTCTGCCAATTAAAGTATATAGGTACACCTGTGAAAATGCTACTCAACTGTACCGTACTCAAGTGGACATTGCTCAGTCAAAATGTGTACTAATATAGTAAAGTATAGATGAGTCCATGGCACCGTGCCCTGTAGGCCAGGTGTAGCTAATCAGTGCGGAGGTATAAAGCTGCGCTTAAAGGGACACTTCACCCTTTTTGCAAAAAAATATATGTTAATGACGTTTAGAAGCTTTAGAACACTTTCCTGGGGGTATTTATGTGTGTAATATGTGGTTTTAGATATTTTAGATTGTAGCAGTGAGCCTGTTGTCTCTGATGTCATGGACACTGGGCTCACTTCCTTCCTGGACTACATGTTGTCTCAGTAAGACAGCTCTCCCCCTATCCACAAGGAGGAGCAGTGCACCAAAGAATTATGGGAATTGTAGTCCAGGAAGGTAGTGAGACCAGTGTCCATGACATCAGAGACAACAGGCTCACTGCTACAATCTAAAATATCTAAAACCACATATTACACACATAAATACCCCCAGGAAAGTGATCTAAAGCTTCTAAACGTCGTTTTTTTGCAAAAAGGGTGAAGTGTCCCTTTAATGGCACACCTCCGTAATGGCTACGCCCAGGGCACCCCCGGGTAAAGTACAAAGGTAAAATGGGTGTTTTAAATTCATCTAAAATTTTTAAAGTGAGCGAGTTTACAATGGGTTTAGTGTCTGTTAACATGAATATCAAAATGATCTAAATACTGACTCAAGTAACTTAAGAACTGTCTCGGCTGCTCTTTTATGCCAGAGTATATAGACATTAAAATGACCCGAAATATGTTAAAGTTAAATATCCCTTTATCGGTTTCAGGGACATAAAACAAGAGAAATCACAGTTTTTTGAGTGGTGCAGCCACTCCAAAGAACAGCAATGTCCGTGTTAACCTATGTGACTATGTATGTGACTATGAGTACCAGTAGGGGCAAAAGTGGTGCTGTTGTGCCAGAAACAGAGAGAGAGAGAGAGAGAGATGGGGCATCTAAACAGCGGCATGTATCGTTTCTGCCACAAACTTTCTGATTTGGCATTATCGCGAGATTTGGTCAGGCGGTCAACGGTGGACATGTCTCACAATACATTGTGATGTTCTGAAGTTAATAGGAGGGGCGTGAGTGATCGCCCTTTACTGTAGATACTGTATATTACAACTCTATGCTCTCTGTGGCAGTTCACCCTGCCACACTGACAATGCATACAGCCTGTAATACGTTTCCTGTGTTCTTTTCTTCCCCCAGGATAGGAATGTAAACACACAAACAACGAGTGATTGAGTGTTGACTCCAGTGTAGGGAGCATACAGTACCAACTGTGGGTTTGTGTAGGGAGCTATACCAACTGTGGGTTTGTGTAGGGAGCTATACCAACTGTGGGTTTGTGTAGGGAGCTATACCAACTGTGGGTTTGTGTAGGGAGCTATACCAACTGTGGGTTTGTGTAGGGAGCTATACCAACTGTGGTTTAGTGTAGGGAGCTATACCAACTGTGGTTTAGTGTAGGGAGCTATACCAACTGTGGGTTTGTGTAGGGAGCTATACCAACTGTGGTTTAGTGTAGGGAGCTATACCAACTGTGGGTTTGTGTAGGGAGCTATACCAACTGTGGTTTAGTGTGTAGGGAGCTATACCAACTGTGGTTTAGTGTAGGGAGCTATACCAACTGTGGTTTAGTGTGTAGGGAGCTATACCAACTGTGGTTTAGTGTAGGGAGCTATACCAACTGTGGGTTTGTGTAGGGAGCTATACCAACTGTGGTTTAGTGTAGGGAGCTATACCAACTGTGGGTTTGTGTAGGGAGCTATACCAACTGTGGTTTAGTGTAGGGAGCTATACCAACTGTGGTTTAGTGTAGGGAGCTATACCAACTGTGGTTTAGTGTAGGGAGCCATACCAACTGTGGTTTAGTGTAGGGAGCATACAGTACCAACTGTGGGTTTGTGTAGGGAGCTATACCAACTGTGGTTTAGTGTGTAGGCTAAAGTGGGAAATTATTGAGTACTCTAATGTTTATTTTATTGTGTGGATCATTTGTTGAGTAATATGTGAGAATGAAATGTGTACGTGAATTGTAAATTGCTGTCTCTGGACATTGGGAAATTAACTGGTAAATTGAGGATTGGATTCAGGTTGGGCACAGTCCATTGTGATGGGATTAGCCTATATTTAACCCATTCTGACCTGAGATCAGGTAAAAACGGGTAGTCCCAATACTTCATTCTGATTGGCTGGTTACCGTCACGTGACCGGTGTAAATTTCACCCATAACCCACTCCTTCAATCACTTTGTATCAAACTGCAGCCTTGTAGCTGAACTGGGGAAGGGGAGCGCTTGATTGCTTTACAAACACATGCCGTGCGGGCGTCTAAGCACCGCCCGGCTGATATGACTGTGAATGTGTGGCTCCAGGCAGCCCCGTAAATACATCAAGCGCTATTCTCCCGTCACATAGGCTACTTGCGGAGCAAAACAAGGAAGTGTTTTGGCTCTGGGTCGCTCGCTCTGGTGACACAAAGCGTAGATACTTTTGTGAATTTAATAGTTTTCATATTGCTATATGTTTGTAACCGTTTTAGAAAAGCAATAAGCCACTCGAGGCCCCAGCTTACCGGGTATTTTACACTGGCTGGGAGGTAGAAGACCCTCGGCTGCGCCTCGGGTCTGCCTACGCTCCCAGGCAGTGTAAAATACCCGGTAACCTGAGACCTCTCGTGGCTTATTGCTTAAGTCTATTACATCCTGACAGTTTCATTATTAACCCATTCTGACCTGAGATCAGATTAAAAAAAATGTCAGTCGTTCTTCGATTTTTCAAAAATAGCAGACCTACAAGCTCGTAGAGCTTGTAGATCTGCTATTTTTCAATAGCTAAAGCATAACATGACGCCAACACCAAAATGGGTGCCCGTTCAGAATGGGTTAAGTAGGGAGACCTGCCACTGTTTGGCAGTCAAGGTAATAGGACTGTGTGACTGGTGTAAGTAAGTAAGTACATTTTATTTATAAAGCACCTTTCGAAAGCAAAGCTACATGGTGCTGAACAATTCTCCAGTATTTTTCCCATTTTTGCACCCTGGCCCTTTATGGGTCCATTTGGTTCCATTTGTAGGAGTTATGGAGGTCATTGGAATTAAAAAGCAGTTTGAGAACCACTGTGCTACACAAACTGGAACAGAGCCTTCATTAGTATCATTGGTACCACCTGTAGAGGAAGTAAGGAAGAGGCCTCATAACTCATTTCTTTCCAATTATGTGGCCGCCTGCAGAGCCTGTTTTTGGCAGTCACATAAGAAGAGACTGAGACTTTTGGTTCCATGTGTGGATCCTTGGATTTCTAGGTTAAACGATTTCTTGTGGATTGACTTAACAGAAGACTGGTGGACAGATATATAGGTAAGGGCAGACTTTCCTAATTTGCCATAACTTCTGCGTAGAGTATGGCCTGGAATCATTTGGTTCATGGACAGTGACAGGGTGCTATTTAAAGAGCTGTTGAGCATTTCCCTACTATACGAGCAGTTATCAAACACTGAAGTAGTGTGGTGTGTTTACCTGCAGGGAAAAAAATGCTGTATTTTGGTCTTTTCTCACTGTTGCTTTGGTTGACAGGATGTTTTTGGACAACCAAAACAAACAGAGAAAAACACCAAAATACAGCGAGAGACCAAATCACCAATGTAAACACCAACACACATACCGGTACTCAAACCAGTACTTATTGTCCACAAAGGACATTTGGTTGGGGCTTTCACCCCTGCTGCAGCCGCACAAAAAACATCAGTGGGGGGTAAAAAATAATCACAATCTCCAGTAGCTGATAACTGCCATTATAGAAGGAAATGATTTGTCTTGTTATGTAAACACATGGCAACGTTACTGGCCTGTGCTGATGACTTTGGTCTGCCTTGGATCTTGGTTGATGATGATGATGATGATGATGATGAAGATAACCAGTAAGACTCCCTAATGGACCTGAGAACCTCACGTGCGTGCATCCGCCTGGGCGACGGCAGATGGCAGACTGCTGAGCGAGCGCTGGCGCTTTTACTGGCCGTTATATGGGGCGTGTCTTGAGTGTACAGGTTTGGTTGAGGTCAAATCAACATATGGAATGTTAGAACAGGTCAGCTCCATATATATATATGGAGATCTACGGTTTTGAGATTTGAGAGATTTGCTGGCCAGCTCAATATATGCAGATATGGAGATTAAAGGGATGGTTCCGATTTTTTATTTATTTAAGCTGTATGAAATACTTGCCAATAATATAGTGGTTGCGACTGTATTAATTGATTGCCCGAGTCCCGTGGTGGGAGTTCTGCTCTGGTTTTGGTGAAATATGAAGTAGTTCCGGTCATTTTGTGTGGGGGCACAGGGGGTCACGCATTAAAAGTAAACGAATCCACAAAACTAAAGCCATTTGTATTGTTCACCTATTTCTAAAATATTGTTGTGTCCATATCACTACGCCCCAAAAAATAGTTCCATGACGTGATAGAGGGGTCAAAGTTGAACGAAAGCTGCGCTGATATTTTGGAAATATATTTTAGATTAAAAGTTGTAATCTGTCAGTTGTTTTCTTTGGTAGGCCAGAAAGAAATTGCATTACAGTAAATTACAGCAATCAAGCCGAGAGAAAACAAAGGCTTTTGCATCGTCCAACTACACAGAGGCTCTGATTCGCGCAATGTTTCTAAGGTGAAAAAAGGCAATCTTGGTAACATGATTAATGTGTGTATTTAAGTTCAATTCGGAATAAATTATGACCCCCAAGTTATTTACTGTGCTCTTACTTTCTACAGTCAGGTTGCCAAGTCTACTTATCATTGATTATTTCTCGTCACTAGAACCAATCATGAGAACTTCTGTCTCATTCTCATTCAGCTTGAGAAAGTTCTCACTCACCCAGCTTTTGAAGCTAGACAGACAGGCCAACAACGGGCACCTGTGTGTGTGTGTGTGTGTGTGTGTGTGTGTGTGTGTGTGTGTGTGTGTGTGTGTGTGTGTGTGTGTGTGTGTGTGTGTGTGTGTGTGTGTGTGTGTGTGTGTGTGTGTGTGTGTGTGTGTGTGTGTGTGTGTGTGTGTGTGTGTGTGTGTGTGTGTGTGTGTGGTATTGAGATATATTGTATTGAAAAAGCAATGTGTATAGGCCTACTCATGGGAGCGTGTGTGTGTGTGTTTTATGCTCGGCCCGACTCGCTGCATCACTCACTCCTCTGTATAGCTATTCCACGCACGCGCAGGCACAGACTGCGCATGGTGCCAGTAGAAGAAAGGAAAAAAAGACAAAAAAAACAAAGCTGGTTTAATCCACATTACACACAGATATGTAACCAGGACAGCTGTATACACACAGCAGGAGACTGTTAATGTCTGATATAGTTATTCGTTTGCGGGACTGGTGTCTCACATTGAAAAGAGCCAATCTACAAAGCTCACCACCTGTCGCGTCGCGATGCACTGTGAGTATGTGGTATCAGTGAGCGACACTAGGACTAATTTTGTACAGTAAATCAGGCTTAAACACTTTAAACCCAGCTAAGCTGCTTGTCAATCTGCTGTTCTGTCGATTTGCTTTCTTTCGGGCACAATAACAGGAAACGGAAAAGACACTATAGTCTGTGACATTTCTTAAATGTACGAAGAATGTATGCATTTTGTAATCTGTGACCCCCTTGAAAATGAGATATTGATCTCAGGGGTTATTCCTAATAAAGAAATTAAATAATTATGCTAGTGTGTAGAGCCCTGATGGACTCCGGCCAATAAGTGGTTAAAACCAAAGCCCCCAGAACTGCGGTATAGAACAGTGACGTCGTCGCCCTGGTGGTCAAAGCTGAGATTGCAGGACTTCCCGCTTGGGAATATTGTGTGGCTTGTGACGATCGGGGTTCAATATTTTGTTCAGTGACCACGGGGCCAAAGAACGGTTCAGCGCTCTTCCATTGGAATGAATGCACTCCAAACCTGATGGCGTTGTCTCCTAACTTACAACGCATTGCATTGTGACGTCTTGTAGGTCTGGTATTTGTTCACTACTTTTGTGTGAAACTAATTGAAACATGAAGATACGAGGCTTCTGCCCGATGACGAGGATATGATGGCCAGAGAGTCAGTAGGTGTGTAATTATATCGGTCTGAATAATGCCGCAGGTTATAGCCGTTTGGATTCACTCAAGGCCATGCTCTGCTCTGCCTGAATTACAGATATGAGGAGCACTGCTTTAATATCTCTTCATTCTCCTCCTCTCTCTCTCTCTCTCTCTCTCTCTCTCTCTCTCCTGCGTCCCTTCTGTCTGTCTGTCTCTCACTGAAAAGACAGCAACGACATGCACATACTCTGCTCCACAATTCTTGCTCATATTGTGAATCTCGATTTTCCTCCACAAAGAATTGAGATCATGATTCTCATTTTCTTTATATATATATATATTGTCTTTTAAAGTCTAATTCTCTTGTAACAAAAAAGACTAACTAAAATGAATTGGACGGCCAACTTAGTGCTGCACGATTCTTGCTCAATTCTGAACGGGAACCCATTTTGGTGTCAGCATCATGTTATGCTTTAGCTATTTAAAAATAGCAGATCTACAAGCTCGTATCGCGCCACCGAGTGGCGCGCTACGAGCTTGTAGGTCTGCTATTTTTTGAAAAATTGAAGAACGACTGACATTTTCAGAATCTGATCTCAGGTCAGAATGGGTTAATCAGACCAGTGTGTGTCCAGTGGAAACCTCGTATGAATCTGATCTCAGGTCAGGTTAAAATGAGATTGTATGGTAGGAGAATGATCCGTGTGATGTTTGGAGCACGAGGCTCTTCTTCAGACTTCATCCTCTCTCAGCATTTTAGCACTCTACCGGACACTATCACTTGGTGTTCCTGTCTCTCTCTTTAGGTCTTGTTTAACCACTTGACCCCACATATGGTTGAGCGGACTTCCTCAGGGCCCCTGTGCTAGTGTACTTTCAGTTTTCTGTTATTGTGCGGAAAGCGTTCTCTGAAAATATCCGATCTAGCCAAGTATCTAGTACTCTCTCTCTCTCTCTCTCTCATGCTGGTATTATAGCTTCTACTTTCTGTCTGTCTGTGTATCCGCCAAAAACAGCGATGTGTGCTCTGAATAATAATTGTCTCTTTTGACGCATGTCTGTCGACATCTTCCCTTTCTGCTATATTAAAATGAGCCACAGCCACTTTTCATCATCTTAATCCCTGCCATGGGTCTTGCCATGCATCCCCAAACCCCCCCCCCCCCCTCAGCCCCTCCCTCCCTCCAAAGTCCCATCACAAGAACGAGAGGAGGAGGAGGAGGAGGGGGGGTGAGTGAGTGAGGCGAGGGTGGGTAAGAGCAGTGGTGGAAAAAGTATATATATATTTTTTTACTTAAGATATCTGCATATAGAAAAGTATTTACACGACACTGGTTGCTTCCTGAGCCTAAAAGAATGGATAGATATAGTAAATGATATTTATAATATGGAACCGATCACTTTCTCTCTCAGACTACAGAAGGAGAAATTGATAAAGTTTTGCTCTAACTGGGTGGAATTATGTTATACCGTTTGCCAGGGACAAATTAACCCCCATGAGGGGCCCCTGGGCCGGCGATATTTCGGGGGGCCCCCGCCATAGCGAGTGTGCACGCAGAATCTTCTGGGTTTTTTACATTTTTTATCATCTTTTTTTTTTTTTTTTTTAGATATTTTTTTTTGCGGCTTACGCCTTTATTGATTTTTTAAGGGACAGATAGTAGGCTGACAGGAAACGGGAGAGAGATGGGGGGGATGACATGCGGTAAAGGCCGTGTCGGGTCCGGGAGTCGAACCCGCGGCACACCGCGACTGGATCACCAGTCCGGTGCCCAGACCGTTACGCTACGGCCTGGGCCTTTATCATCTTTTTAACCTAAATGTATCACAATCAACGGCCAATGAAGGCCCTCAAACCCAGTACCACGCGGCTCAGTTTCCCAGAAGGGCCCCTGAGAGCCAATTAGGGCCCCTGGGCCACGGCCCCTGACTAAATTGGCCCTGACCGTTGCGACCAGATTTTGTAGCGGCAAGGAATGAATGATATACGTCTTACGTATGTCTCTCTTTTTAGCTTCAAATACTCTCTTATGTCTTCCTATGAGTATTATATTGTATTGTACTTTAACCCATTCTGGGCGGGAACCCATTTTGGTGTTAGCATCATGTCATGCTTTAGCTATTGAAAAATAGCAGATCTACAAGCTCATAGCGCGCCACCGAGTGGCGTGCCACGAGCTTGTAGGTCTGCTATTTTAGAAAAATCAAAGAGCGACTGACACAGAAGACATTTTTTTTAATCTGATCTCAGGTCAGAATGGGTTAATATTTCTGTACACATCCATTCATCTCTCCCATTATGTCTTATTTTTATTTATTTTCTGTTACTGTCTAAAAATGAAAACAAAAAACTAAAATAACCTGTGGACAAAGAAACACTATTTGAAAAAATGGTTGTATATGATTGTGGATGTCCCTAAATAAAGAATTACAAAAATAATAATAATAATAAAATGTGTCAATACTGCAACGTAGAAATACACTGTCCGGAATTCAAAATGTACTCGTGTGCAATAGTATTTCAAGTTTTCTATGTATGTATGAAAAATCTTTTGAAAATGGCAGATCTAAAAGCTCACAATGCAATGTATTGTGAGTTTTTAAAGGGATTGTGACATTAAAAAAACGGTTTTGGAATTGTTCTTGTTTTTTTTTAGGTTTTCTAATCTCAATTGCACCCAAAAAACATGAACTTTTAACATTCAGTAGATTTTCTGTGATCTGGGGTGACATCACCTACTGCAAATCCCATATATGTCAATGGGATTTGCCAGCAGATGCCTGTTTTCATTGTAGCTCAAAAGGCCCAAAAAACCCCAAAGAAAACTTCAGACCACAGAAAATCCACTGAATGTTCAAAGTTCAGGTTTTTTGGGTGTAATTGAGGTCATAAAACCTAAAAGAAAAAAGAAAAATAAATGAAAATGAATGTCATAAAACCTTTAACACTAGGAAGTCTGAGCAGCCGTTCTGACCGAATTTGAAATTTCAACGTTTATTTTCTTAGCCCATGGAGTCCAGAGAAAGTTCCCCTTGCATGACTTTGTCTAAATATTCGGTTGAAATCATCTCTGTTTTTTTTTCCATTTGAAACATTTTGTAAATATGATTTTAGGCATATATTACTCTTACTCAGTCTGACTATAATCGGCCCAATCGACCGCCGTCACCCTTTCTCCCCCTCTCGTCTTTTGTTTGCGCTGCTTGATAATGGTGTTAATGGTGATTCCCCGACATTTACTTTTCACTTGATATCGTTTCGTAGAGAGCGCCTACACAACCGATTTATATACCAAATGAAAGCCCCAATTCCATAGTTTACATGGTATTTTGATTTTTTTTAAATGAGCAAAAAATGAGCGAGTTATGGTGGTTATGGTGGTAGGGGTGGAGAAAAAAAAAGAACACACAAAAGACAGCTGGAGACGGCATTGTTGTTGTTCAAGCCTGCATTCCATGTCCAACGAATTAAATCATATACGTTTGGCTGGTTAATTAACTTGGAATTTGTTTATTATTTTGATAAGATAATAGGAATATGAATACAATGATTATTATCATTGTTATTATTATTATTATTATTATTGAATGCTCGGTTAGACTCGACCCGACATTTACTTTCCATGAAGCGAGAACGCTTGCCGATGCGCGATACAAAATAAAAAGTGTTTGAATAATTCCAACCAGATAGACCTCCCGAACCGCTAAATGTTTTGTCAGTCAAAAGAACAGTTCTTTCTGCAAGCGACGTGGAACTTATGTAGGCATGCTGCTGTGGATTAATTTGTTCTGGCATATAGGCTCAATATCGCCAGCTCTTTGTCAGTCAAAAGAGTTCAGCCTCTGTCCGTCCTTCTTTATCTGTAAACTTTTTCTCTCTCTCTCCCTCTCAGGGAAGCATGCAAATGTTCATGAATTCAATAACTGCACGATGTTTTATAAACAGCAGCTGAGCTGGTGTTTCTCCTCAACATGCAGTGCATTTCACGTGTGGAGTTTATTTTTTGTATCACCAGGCTGCAGGCTTTCTATTTAGTGTCTATTTAGTGTGCAAGGCTTACATCCGGTAAGCCACTGTATGCGCTGAGTTCCATACACAACACATACACGAACCGTATCCTCTCCTCACCGGATGTTGAATTCACAGTGCTAACGGCCGTATTCTGAACGATGTTTTTTTATTAATTAAACTGATATAACAACATAACGTGGCTAATAATTGTTTATTTGGAATGTACTTTGGCTGGTAATTTAGGTAAATATAACGCGACTCACTTGTATAAGTAATTTACCGCGGACAGGCCGCATTTAATGCAATACATTGGCTTTAGTAATGTTGTTAGCTTATAATATTAGCAACTGTAAGCTAACGGCTGGAGGACTACGGACAATCCGGTCAATAACATCATTACACTTAAACATTAATACAATTATGTCATGTTTACATGCCTAGTCAAGCAGTCTGTACATCGCGTGGGGTGACATATATTAATTACATCGATAACACACAAGAAAAGACAAGTGATCTTGCTCTTTTGGAAGGAAAAAAATAACAACAAAAGGCAGCAAACGTGACACTCTTCCATGGCTATGTTGCAATATAGTACTAACGGGCAACGGCAAAATATATATTTTTCACATGTATTATTAGTTTTATACATTTTAGGAGTGAAAACATGTGTTAAGAAACATATTATGATTTAATTCGTTGGAAATGGGATGCAGGCTTGAACAATGTCTTCTCCAGCTGGAGAGGGACGTGTGGGGGAGAGAGTGGCCAATCAAATCGCACCAAAAACACGGTCCCCCTGACCCCCAGCCGACTGAGTAGTAGTGATTTTTTTTCAGACTTCGTAGTGTTAATGCATGTTTTGTAGTAACTATAATAACTAGTAACTGAAGCTTTCAAATAATGGTAGTGGAGTACAGTAAAGTGGAGGCAGGGAGATGGGAAGCAATTTCAAATATGTTTGGGGGCACTCTGACATCAGGGTAATTTCTTTACCACTCCAGACAGTTTTTAAGTTGCTTGATTCAGTATGTAGATAATATCCTGTACGTGCACCAGCGTGTCCTTGTTCATAACTTTGAGACTCACTTTGTCTAAGCTGGTCTTACTCTGGTCGTCCACGTACAGTATAGTCTCCCCGTTGGGGTGTTGTGAATGACAGGAGTAGACCCTATACTAGCTCCCCTTCCTCCACTGCAGCAGACCTTTAAATCCAGACTCCTTCCATCCAGTAGAGAGAGAGAGAGAGAGAGAGAGAGAGAGAGAGAGAGAGAGAGAGAGAGAGAGAGAGAGAGAGAGAGAGAGAGAGAGAGAGAGAGAGAGAGAGAGAGAGAGAGAGAGAGAGAGAGAGAGAGAGAGAGAGAGAGAGAGAGAGAGAGAGAGAGAGAGAGAGAGAGAGAGAGAGAGAGAGAGAGAGAGAGAGAGAGAGAGAGAGAGACGTCAGCAGACTGCTACTTCAAAGCAGTGACATTAATGAGAAATGTGCGTGTGTGCGCAAGCATGTGAATTTGAAACTTATGTGGGTTATTGAGTGTTTGGCAAAGCTACTTTATTTGTACCTGTGTGTGTGTGTACCTTTTTATGGAGCGCTTTCCTGTAAATGTCCTGTAAAAAACACAGTGTGTGTGTGTGCGTGCCTGTGGGGGTGGAAGGGGGGTGTTAATTAAAGAGAGTGAACTTGACACGTGACAGAGAGAAGAGAGAGATAGACTATGGTTGACTGATGATGATTGATTGACTACAAGTGCCTTATATTTCCTTATGTTCATGTACACACCAATGTCAACATTTTGACCCACACACACGCATGCGTGCACGCACCTGCACACACATTGCTTCTCTCAATACATCCATTTCACACACACATACATACAGGATACATCCTTCTGTAATTCCTCATTAAGAGACATATGGGCTGTATTTTGCGTGTCTTAAGTACCAGGTCTTATTCCCTAACTTGAGTAAACTAAAGACCTGGAGGCGTGATCAATGCCATTTGGCTATTCTGAGTGGCCAAAGAACATTGACCACGCCTCCAGGTCTTTAGTTTACTCAAGTTAGGGAATAAGACCTGGTACTTAAGACACGCAAAATACAGCCCATACAGTACATGTGTTATTGTTGTCCTGTGTGTGTGTGTGTGTGTGTGTGTGTGTGTGTGTGTGTGTGTGTGTGTGTGTGTGTGTGTGTGTGCTGCAGACCAGAATAACTTCCTAGGCTTTAGGAGGAAAGACTCTGGGAAACTGGACTCACAAGCCAAGGGCTTCGGGGTCTGGTCTGATTGGCCAGATCTCAACGACTTTTGCCATCGAACAGGAGTCCAGCTAAAATGGGCAAAAAAACAACGAAAATGTGCCCATCTCTGATGGGTTAATTACAGACTCCAGCGTGGTAGTGGAGGCTACCCTCACCCACCAGGGAGGGGACACTAGACTAGACTACAGGAAGAAACGGAAAGAAGGGTTCTGCTTAGCACGAAACAGACTGAAGCCAAAGAACATTGGCGTGGCCTTCGACTGCAGGGAAAGTTGGCCTGTGTTGATTCAGCTGACTCTGTTTCACATTCCATGTACAAAAATGTTGCTATTGGGGAGGATGTTTTAAAATTCACCATCAAAGCAAGACTACAAGTATTACCAACCAAGTACAATCTGTCAATCTGGTATCCCGACAGACACCCACACTCCACTCTGTATAAAACCATCATGATTCTGAACAACACCTAGAATCCATCGCACACATTATAACAAATGGATGCAGTGCATACAAAAACGTATATATTGCTCGCCACGACCGGATTGTTGACCTAGTGTCTGATGCAGTTCGAAAGCATGTGCCATCCAGTGCAGCAATGTATAAAGATCGGTTTAGCTGTGCATGCGATGTCTTTGCTAACATCCCAAATACACCTGATGCATCCAGGCATTCCAAGATAAACATTCTAAGTATCAACCATTACTTGGAAGTATAACAAACCTGGGGTATCGCTGTAGATTTGCCATACATGTTTATATTACTCCTAAAACATTTTGCCAAACATCACACACACTCCTATCCTCCTGGCGGAGACCTGTGCCCAGAAGGGCACTTTTTCTAGATTAGTGTCTGTGTGTACATGGGTTTCCGGGGCGCCTGATGGAGGGGAAGAAGCTGCTTGGACATGTGTAAAGCCCAGGATTAATAATTGACACTGGGTGAAAAAAGGGGTTACGTGGGATAAAGATGTAGAAGATGTATGGAGTAGAAGTATTGGAAATTGGAAAAGTACAAATACCTAAAAAAAAAGTACAGTACTTAAAGGTATATTCAGTGATTTCACTTAATTCAAATATCACATTTTGTTTTGTTGTGATAATCCTCCCTACTATAGAGTGTGCTGACCATATAAGGAGTTCATGTCCCCAGTTAACCCCTGGGGTAAAAAAAAACGTAGGTTTCGTTTTTGACTAGGTGCCTTCATCCAATCAGGATAGAGAGGGGCCTTCCGCCAATCATGATCGAGCGTGTGTGCTGTTGGCCTGTCGCATGCCCCCCCCCACTGTAGTGCCTGCGTGCGTGCATGTGCACATCTTGCTTCCAAATCACCCAAATCACTGAATGCTCCTTTAAGTAAATGCATGTACCACACTGCCCATTCTCCACATCTCCTTTTCCGTCACATAATCTCCTCTGTAGCTTATTACTGTATGTTGAGTTCTGTTGCAAAGCTCCAGATCCAACGCATCCTGGGGGCACCCCACTGCGCGCCCCACCGCCTGACTCTAATGCACTGCTAATCACAGCAGCAAGATTTTATATCAATTAATTTCACTAATTAGACTTCTGATTAGGCTCATCATCTAACATCTCAGAAAAAAAGAAAAAAGGCTGGTATGTGGCCAAACTTTACCCGGGGACCCCATGCCTAGAACTTGAAAAGTTCTTCCCTGGCATTTATAGGGATAAGGATATAATGCAAGAGGTTTCCACATGCCTGGGTGAATGAAAGCCGCTGTAAGACTCCAGAAAGCTGGTCAGAACAGACCTTAACCACTTGAACCTTGCAGTTAATAACCATTCTGTTGGCCATTCAAAAACAACAGATCTACAAGCTCACAGTGCAATACTTTGTACCGTGCGGCGAGCTGTCGTTTGGTATCTTTTGAATATGTTTGAACATAAATCTTCTCTTCTGGGGTCGCTGGCACGAACTCCATTTTTTTTAGATGTATTTGACGATAATATCCTCTACTATAATGTGGGTCCGCGGCCAAACATAATTTTGGGGCTCCCACATGAAAAAGGTTTGAGAACTACTGTGATTGCTGTGGACGAGAACCATTAGTTCGACACCATCTGGGCCTGCAGATTGGTTGACTTTGATGAGTCTTAACTAGTCTGGGTCTGAACCTGAATCAACAGACAACTGGGCAAAATCTGAACCAAATCTGCTGTTGCACTAATGAGGAATCATGCTGGTCAGATCTACTAGAACACATGTTTTGGCCTCTTTGGCATTTAACCATGTGAATTAGTGACGCACTTTATTGAAATTATGACCATCATTTTATCATATCGGCCAATGACGATTCTGATACCGATATGTTTACAATGACAACTTACTTAATATTCATTAAAAGAAACTCCCACCACGGGACTCAAAGAATACCTTTGCAACCACTATATTAATGGCAAGTATTTCTAATTAGCATAGCAGTGGTGGCCATTTTCTGGTTCCATTGATCCAGACCCCATACATTTTTCCCATAGAGAAAATATTTCCAAAAAAGATTATATCAATTTGTTTAAGCCTAGAATCAAGCTATCCAGGATCACGGTGAATCATGACCATAAAACATTTGATGTGAAAATAAATAAATAATAGTAATAAGAATAAGAATAATCATTAAAGGACAACTTTAGTTTTTTTCAACCACGGTTCATGTTTTAGGTTGTTATTAGAGAAACCAAAAGGTGAGTGTTCATTTTCTTTCATTTGCTGCTTTCTTTCGTTTTAGGGATTTTAGCTCTTTTTGACAGGGGGGCGGGGGCATTCGAGCATGGGGCTAAATATGTATTTTTATTTTACCAAATTTGATGGTGATTTATTTATTTATTATTTACTATAGTCCTAATAAACCTCAGGAAATTACATCTGGCCACAGAAGATCACAGGATCTACTGAATGTGAAGGTAGCCTACTGGGGGAAGGCTTATACTGTGTGTATAGGCTCAATATGTCAGTTTGTCACATTCAGTAGATCCTGTGATCTTTTGTGGCCAGATGTAATTTCTTGGGGTTTATTAGGACTATAGTAAATAATAAAAAAATTAATCGCCATCATATTTTGTTAAAAAATACATATTTAGCCCCATGCTCGAATGCCCCCGCCCCCCTGTCAAAAACTGCTAAAATCCCCAAAACGAAAGAAAGCAGCAAATGAAAGAAAATGAACACTCACCTTTTGGTTTCTCTAATAACAACCTAAAACATGAACTTTGGTTGAAAAAAACTAAAGTTGTCCTTTAAACAATAAATGATCACATGATATTTGTCAGGTGAAAGAAGCGCTGTCTCCGTTGTGTTCTCCCACCCCCCATATTAGTCTGATTGTTATTTTAGGAACGTGTATGTTTGTGCGTCACAACCACACAGTTCTGTGTGTGGTTCAATTACTGTGCTTTGTTGTGGCTTTGCGTTGGCTGCGCTGCGCTGTTTCGGCCGCGTTTGTTTTGAAGTCATATCAAGTGACGTTCGATCATTGCAAACGTGTCAAATAACTGTATATGCGCCATGTAGTTCCCTGTCTGCTTCTCTGCTGCATTGCTTTGCACTGTCTGTCTGCAGCCTGTGTGGCTACCACTGGGATATTTGCCTCTCCCCTTCCCATTGCCCAGAGGCCGCTTTGCACACACACACACACACACACACACACACACACACACACACACACTCACTCACTCACTCACTCACTCACTCACTCACTCACTCACTCACTCACTCACTCACACACACACACACACACACACACACACACACACGTAACATCTTTATTTGTATTCACATGTTACAAGAAATTTCTTGAACACAAACAATAGTGGATGCGCAAACTTGAGAAAACTCTACAACAAGTGCTTCAGATACAGATCACGGGTACAGAAAGCATCGCCTTCTCCATATATGGCGACTGCCAATTATTGCAGACACTGAACAGAATTTTGCCGATGCCTTAGCTCTCAGCTTGGGCATGCATGCCTGCAATCTGCAGGCCCCTCACGACTGATTTGTGGACATTACCGAGGCTTCCAAATATGAACACAAGTAGTTTACATCTGTAGCCAAGCTGTATAATAGCATCCTTAAGACGCTGGTACTTAAGCACCTTGGTAAGGAATGCCTCTTCCAGACTGGTCAAATGTACATGCCACTTCCAAAATGGTCACTTCTCTACTGTCCTCATCAACAACAACAATATCTGGTGTATTAGCTGTGACATCTGAAAAAGCATCATTTTTGTGCATGAACATGGCAGTTGAAACACGTGAGTGCTTATACATTTTTGGCAGATGATGAAACATATGAACTTATGTCCTTAGCTAATAGGTCAACAATCCTGTCGTGCCTAGCAATGTACATTCCCTTATATACATAGCAGCCATTAAGAATATGTGACAGTGTTTCTGTAACTGGAGTGTGGTCATGGTGCAGACAATGAGGAGGAAACGTGTTAGCTTACCACAGAGAGAGATTGAGTCTGGTTGGGAGGACCTGTAATCTGGCTTTGACTGTAAAGGTGACTATGTCCTCATCGACTGCATAATTCTTGAATATTGTATGAGATACGGTGTGGTCTGCATCGGGAAGGCAAGCTGGCTTCCCCTGTAGTTTTAAACCAGTCCAGTGTTGTTGTTGTTTTTGCTGTTGTAGCATTATAAGGTACCTCCGTGCATTGACTGGTGATACATGGTGTTCCGTATCAATTACAGTATACAGTCCTCCTTACTGAGATCGAACAGTTGGTAATAATGTCCTCAGAAACTTCTACAGATTCAGAGTCAGGTCGAACGCAGCACAGAGATACTCCAGTTCTCACACAGAGGTCATTGAGGTCAGGCCAATCTGACGACACCCCAAACCCAGTAGCATGTGAGTCCATTTTAAGGTTGGGGCTTTCTTCTAAACCCCAGGAAACTTGGCTCGCCCTCTGCTGCCAGGGGCACTTTACGCCGTTTCATATCTAGAAACAGAGAAGATCTATAGCAAGTTCCCTGACAGTCGTGCCATCACTGTTCAGCATGTTTATCAAGTGAGCCAGCCTTGTGGCGTTATATATCCACTCCACGTTCGGCACGCCAAACCCACCATCCTGTTTGGACTGGAAAATAATGTCTCTGGTGGTGTGGGCGTTGAGCCCGAACCACTTCCTCACACAGTGAACTACACTGTCATTTAGATCACTAAGTGTTTCACATGCCAGATGAACGTTGGAGAAGAGGTGTTGTACTCTAGTCAGGGCAACCTCCAACTTCATCAGCAGTGGTAGTGGTGAAACACACACACACACACACACACACACACACACACACACACACACACACACACACACACACACACACACACACACACACACACACACACACACACACACACACACACACACACACACACACACACACACACACACACACACACACACACACACACACACACACACTCTCTCTCTCTCTCTTTAATAATCACAGTGTAGCCTATTGACCCAGTGGTTCCCAAACCTTTGCAGTCTAGACTCTAGACTAGAGACTACGAAAGTAGGCTACCCTTAAGCACCATGGACAGTGACACTGTTATGAAACACACACACTATTCAACTTAAAAAGCACAGTGTCTTTGCCCTGCGATTTTCATAACAAAACAAGTAGGCCTACATTCTCTCTCTCTCTCTCTCTCTCTCTCTCTCTCTCTCTCTCTCTCTCTCTCTCTCTCTCTCTCTCTCTCTCTCTCTTATCAGCCGCTGTGGTAGTGTTAACCTACAACAAAAAGGATGCTGTATTTTGATGTTTTCACTGTTGTTTTGGTAGACATGGATGTTTTAGGGCAACCAAAACAAACGTGAAAACATCCAAATTCAGCCAGAGGGCAATGTGCTGCTGCAGGTAAACACCAGCACACTACTCTAGGACTACTGGCATAGAGGGAAATGATGGCTAAAATATGTATCGTTTTTGATGAATTATTAGGTTTTGTATAATTGTTTTTACTAAGTAAAACTAAGTACGTTTTTAAGACGGGCGATGACAATATTTACTGTGGGCCAATCAATGTCTCCCTCTGAATGTTATTCATGCTCACAATTATTAATAATTCATTCAAGTTTTATTTATTCTCATAATTACACTGAGTAATTAAACAAATTTTCAGTGTCGTCGAGTAATATAAAAAAACATCACAATACACCAGAAGATCAGGGAAAGGAAAACAAAGGGTATAAATGTGAATTACATACAAATAGAAACTAAGACAAATTTCAAAACGATCTAAAAACAGTTACATATTGTGGGGATCTGTATGCTCACCAATGTTTTAAATGACCCAAGGGTATCAATGTGGTCAATTTGAATAGTTTGCAGGTCATTCCATGTATTAGGGCCACAAATGCCAAAAGCAGATCTAACCAAGTTCAGAGTTAACTTGTGGTACCTTGAATTTGGGGAAATGACTTGATCTGGTGTGGTAGGGTTCTATAGAGTCCTATTTCAGAAACGATGAGATGTATTTAGGACGATCTCCAAGCATGGCTTTATACAAGAACAGGTGCCAATGCAGTTGTCTCTCTGTCAGGGAGGACCATCCAACCTTGTTATAAGATGGGGAGTACCATAGCTAATACATCGATTCCATGAGTGATAGACAGAGTCTAGGGATTTAACCCATTCTGACCTGAGATCAGATTCATGCGAGGTTTCCACTGGACACACATTGGTCTGATTGACCCATTCTGACCTGAGATCAGATTCTAAAAATGTCAGTCGCTCTTCGATTTTTCAAAAATAGTAGACCTACAAGCTCGTATCGCGCCACTCGGTGGCGCGATATGAGCTTGTAGATCTGCTATTTTTAAATAGCTAAAGCATAACATGATGCTGACACCAAAATGGGTGCCCGGTCAGAATGGGTTAAAAATAAGTCTCTCAAGAATCCAAATACCAAGATATTTATACTCTGTGACTCTTTCAACTCCATTCATAGATGATATGCAAATATCATTATAGGAGTCATTTTAGGCTCTGTACAACAACATGAATTTTGTATTGTTCAACTATGTCAGAAACTAAAATATTCATTGTATTAGGCCATTTGGCATCACGGCCAGTCAACTGCATTTTCAACTGGTACCTGCTTAAAATAACATTGAGGCCGTCGTCACGTCAAAGGCTTTGTGAGACTGGAGTTTTGTGTGACGAGCTATTTCTAGGAAAAACAAAAATTAAGCATGGTTGGAAAGATGTTTGAAAATTGTCAGTGTTTCGAGGGGGATTAAACATTTAAACCATTACAACAACATAACATGTTGGCAACATAATGTTTTTCAGAAAACTCTTAGGATTTTGAAAGGCGGTTTAGATTTCAGAACAACGCATGGTTCTCAAAAAGCAGATATATATTGGGCCGACTGTGGCTCAGGAGGTAGAGCAGGTTGTCCATTGATATGTGGGTCGGCGGTTCGAATCCCGGCTCTTCATGTCCCACATGTCGACACTGAACCCTAATGGAAATTCATTATACAATTAATTAATTTTCCATAGTCATGGTTTACGGGATTCTTCCTGGAATGTGGTGGTTTGTTAACGTTGAGAGTCAATGGTCTTGTAAATAAAACTGTGACTAAAGTGGGCGTTCAGCATTTGGCCATGCTGTCAAACTGGGATTATGTCCCTGTCTGGTTAAGTGAGATGTTTTGGGGGATTGGGGAAGTGCTGGGAGGCTTGTGGTATAGCCACCTCAGGCACGCTTAGGCTATATACTTTGTCGTACATTTCAGCACTTACACCATCGACAGTATATCCTTGTATCCATTCTCAAATCAAAAGATTAAATAACCAATACGTTCTTTTTACAACTCACATTGCATTGAAAATGTGATTGTAGCTGAACCTCAGACCTTATACAGTATAAGCACTGATGTGGGATCAGTGTCCAAAGGCAGACGATGCCCAACAGAACAGCAGGGTCTATTGAAGGGCCTGGCACTCACACACCTCATGCATGTCACCAGAAAAGTGCCATGGCGGCAGCTGTTTGCTCCGCCGCCATCTGTTCCTCATCCCTGTTTTGGGAGTTTTTGAGGTCCTGCAATATAGGCACACACACATGCACGTCAACATGCACGCGTATACACACATGAGTTAGAACCACAATGCTCTCTGATTACCTTGTATTTTCCTTTTAGATTTTCCCCCATTCTGACCTGAGATCAGATTCATATGAGGTTTCCACTGGGACACACACTGGTCTGATTAACCCATTCTGACCTGAGATCAGATTCTAAAAAATGTCAGTCGCTCTTCGATTTTTCAAAAAATAGCAGACCTACAAGCTCGTATCGCGCCACTCGGTGGCGCGATATGAGCTTGTAGATCTGCTATTTTTCAATGGCTAAAGCATGACATGATGCTGACACCAAAATGGGTGCCCGTTCAGAATGGGTTAAGTTGGAGAGTAATTTTGTCTCCTTATTCTGAGCATCTCCTTATTCTTAACCCCATTAAAAACAGCAAATGTCTTCTAAATCAGGGGTTCTCAACCCATGGGTCGCGACCCCTCGGTCGCCAAATTATTTTGGGGGGGGGTCCCCAAATCATTTTCTTATTTTTTTTGCAACTGAATGGCTGGACAATGGAAATGAAGAGTTTACATATACTGTATAGTAGACATAGTACATGCATA
>NC_139697.1:38833320-39058320 GCF_964188405.1 Protomyctophum parallelum | reverse complement strand
TGTGATAATCCTCTCTACTATAGAGTGTGCTGACCATATAAGGAGTTCCTCCCTGTCCCCAGTTAACCCCTGGGGGTCAAAAAACCTTAGGTTTCGTTTTTGGCTCTCTATCCTGATTGGATGAAAGGCTTAGGTCCCAGCCAAAAACGAAACCTAAGGTTTTTTGAGTGAAATCACTGAATATACCTTTAATTTGGAGCTGACTTGTTCTGACATTCCATATGTTGATCTGACCTCATCAAACCCTGTACACTCAAGACACGCTCCATATAATATATGGATTGAATTCTGTACTGGTCATATTATGACCAGTACAGAATTCAATCCATATATGTTGATTTGACCCCCCCATGCCAAATGCCAGCCCTCGCCTGCTGTCACCCAGGCGGTTATGTTGATCTGACCCCCACATTTTATTTTATTTTTCATAAAAATAAAAAAATCTTCTTAGAAAAAGTCTTTCGAACAATATGAGTTTCCACCTCGAATGTGTGAGAAGTGAGAGGCGACTGCTCTGCACTGGGATGGCTTTGTGGAGGAATGCAGTGAGCTGTGGCTGCCTGCTTTGTGCACTGATGATTAGATTGACACTCTCTTCTCCTCTCTCTCTCTCTCTCTCTCTCTCTCTCTCTATCTCTCTCTCTTCCTCTCCTTCCTGCCCCCTCCCACTCCTCTCTCATTGAGCGAAATTCGCTCCATTCCCTTTTGCCTTTATTGGACTCTTATGTACCAGGCCCCACCTCTTTACTCCGTCTCATTCATTGCATCTCTCTCTCTCTCTCTCTCTCTCTCTCTCTCTCTCTCTCTCTCTCTCTCTCTCTCGCAGTTCCTCTGAGCATTGACGGAGCACTGATGGAGACCATTATTTCCTATTACCCCCACAACCAACTTGCGCGCACACACACACGCATGCACACGCACGCACACACATGAACAAATAATGCACACATTCGGTACACAGGACGACAAGAGTGGTTACGCCATAACCTTGCACAGAAATTGCACGTGTGCATTTAAACGCTCCTGTAATCACTGTACATGCAAGCGTGTCGCGTGTATGTGCATTGTGCGCGCACGTCTGCAATGGGAGACGCGTGCGGGTGGTGCGGCTACGCCAATGTGCATGTGGACACACACACAAACACACACACACACACACACACACACACACATATTTAATGCAGCTCCAGGTATGACGTAGCCTGGGCACCATTTCGGTATATGATCCGGGCTGGAGCCAGATGATATGCTTATACGTCATGTTGTAGGCAATGGTTTGCCTACAACTGACAGGAAGAACAGACGGCGACAACTTCCTTTTCCCTCTCAATAAAAGCTCTCGCTTACGAGAGCTTTTATTGAGAGGGAAAAGGAAGTTGCCGCCGCCTGTTCATCCTGTCTGGCGACTACAAAACAATACTACAACATGACGTAACCACATCATCCGGCCCCCAGCCCGGATCATACAGACTTTTGAAACAGAGACCAGGCTTTAACCCCGAGGCGGTGGAAAGCCTGGTGATGCGAGGTTAGGTATGACGTATTTCACGGGCCGTGCGCCATGTCTCCGGGCAGCTGCATCCTGGCGGGCGATCAATCAGCCGTTAACTAAGAGCTCTCGTTGACAACTGGAGAAAAAAAAAACGACTACTACCAGCCCAGTATAATCAACCAGCATGTCTGCTCGAATTGGTTGCAGGAGTAACCATACAGCTGTGTCCATGATTACACTGATTCACAAACTGGGGTCAGGACCCAAATATTTGTTTTGGGGGGAGGGGGTGTTCCTAGATGATTTGCTTAATGTGTAACATTGTTTTCTCACTCATCTGCCAAACCAACATACAGTATACAGGGTATTGTAACAGGCTGTATCAACTCTGTATAATAATCTAGACGAGACTGGCGTGTATCCTTATGTGTGGCTTTATTGACAACTCTTATTAATGTAACCTCTGAACCTGGGTGCGTCACCTAACGTGTCCCCCGTACCTGCACACATAGGTTCCTATGCATATCTCCACATCTCCCTCTTTTAGTCGATTACCAACATTTCTTTTTAAACAAACTGTTAATTTCTTTTACTGTAATTACAATTATTTTCTTTTGCATATCTCCACAGGTATGTGCAAATTTCTAAAGTTAGAATTTAATGGCCTTTTTATCACCAAACCTAATTGTCAAATATTACAAGAAAGAGGCAAACCTTGTTAAAATTGCTTGCAGAGGGGGCACAGTGGTACAGTCAGGCGTGTTCTCTCCTCCATGTCATCAGTGCTCATACCCTATGTGGGGTTGACAAAAGTGAAGTTTGCATTTTCTCCCCATGTTGCCTAGACTAGAGTAGGTACAATCACAAAAAACATGCAGTAATCCTGGTCTCTAAACTACCTCCCACTGGCCAGGCGGGGCGCCTGATGGATAGGAAAGGAACTGGTTGGAATAACTTATTCCTTCCACGCGCTACGTCCAACCGGGTAAACTCCCCCCCCTGTCAGGTTAAAATAAGCGGCTTGGCTTCAAAAGCCTACCCCTAGCAGGCACGGTCAGGACCTGGACGAATTAGTGACATCTCGATTGGCGCCAGATCAAATCAAAACACTACTCAGATCTGGCCCCGTCTGCCACTTTGAGTGGCAGACGGGGCAAATGCTCTCACAAGGAACATCATTTACTATTCTCTGCCTACCGGGTCGGCCACAGAAGCCGGGTGTGGTTATAAGCACAAACCCGTGTAGGATTTAGAATGTCGCGGCTCGGACTCCTCATGCAGAGAAGGAAGCATGAGGTCAGTCCGTTGCTTTCCCGAGGTTGGGCAGAGGGAGTGTACATTTTGGAATAAAAATAATAATAATAAATATAGCTTTTCGGGGGTTGAAAAAAGTGAAAACTCCTTCCACAGTGGAAATCTTTGAAAACGCCGTCTCCTCCTGTCTTTCATGTAAAATGGCCAAAACGGTGAAACTTTAAAACATGTGACATCATGGCTCACGTGGGTTTTACAACGCTTATCTTTATTACATTGACGCAGAGCCGTAGGCGATATTTAAAGTTCCTAGAATGAGCGAGCACTTCCTCGCCCTGCTCATCGTACAAATAATGTACAGCGACTATGTAAACCATGATGTAAACAAACCTTGTAAAACAAAGCCTTGTTGTGATATAGGAACTAGAACGGAAGTGGTTCTATTACTATGTGTGCCTGGTCTATCTGGCAGTCGTCACCGCCACCTAGCGACTTGGCTGGTTTCTGTACTTGTACTGTGAAATAGACATCTTGACAGTCATCTGAGGCCGTGGAGCTGCTGGGATTAATGTGACAGACATGCTGAGAGGCAGAGAGGCTTTGTGTTTGTTGTTCTATCAGGCTGTTCTGGTTGAATGTGTCCACCCACCCACAGACATCTAATCTCGCCTAAATACACAGAAACACAGAGAAACTTTACCAAACCGACATAATACGAAAAAATAAAACAAACGAGCAACGTAAAGCGGTGGACCTCAAAGTGGGTCCTAGAAGGGGTCACGGCCTTATATATAGACATCACACATTCACAGATCTTGTGTAACGTTGCTGTCAGGCAGAAATCTCTTATATTTTTTTACATTAAGTAACTATTGATGCATACCGTACTACAGCGACAAACGAGTATACGCAGACCTACGAGTGCGAAACGGGTGCAAACTTTTTGGAAAAGTAACAATGTCCGACAAAATGAGGTTTCCACCCGACGGAGACGATAACTAATTCCGGACCCTTCCGGAAACCCAATGGAAGGACCCCTTTTGGTGGTCCCCGGTCTGCCCGACATAATTGACAAATTGTATCAAATATTCCATGCATAGCAGCTGTGGTCAAATCAACCTGTATCGACCAATGACAAGAGAGAGAGAGAGATTTCACCGGTACCTCCTGTATACGAATGACGGCTCAGATATCTGCCCATGCAGTATCCAGGCTGCTGCCAGGCTGCTGGTGCAAAAGCAGACAGGCAGTTGACTCACATACTAGTGCCCACGCACACTTGGAAATGCCTCCACGACGGGACAAAATCTTTAAAAGAATTATGCACACGGTTAAAACCAAACAAATCCCAGTAAGGGTCCATTTACTTCCATTTGTACACTCTTTAGTGTTATATAACACCAAAGAAATGGACTGTGTGTGTGTGTGTGTGTGTGTGTGTGTGTGTGTGTGTGTGTGTGTGTGTGTGTGTGTGTGTGTGTGTGTGTGTGTGTGTGTGTGTGTGTGTGTGTGTGTGTGTGTGTGTGTGTGTGTGTGTGTGTGTGTGTGTGTGTGTGTGTGTGTGTGTGTGTGTGTGTGTGTGTGTGTGTGTGTGTGTGTGCGCGTGTGCGTGTGTGTGTGTGTGTGCGCGTGCGTGCGTGCGTGCGTGCGCGCGTGCGTGCGTGCGCGCGCGCGCGCGCGCGTGCGTGCGTGTTAGAATAACGATCAGCAGAAAACACTGTTAGTCTGAACACTAGCAGCGGTGCTTGCCAATACTTCTATTCCAGGTATTGAGGTATGCAGAAACTGCATTTTTGTACTTCTCTCTTTTTTATTATGAAAAATAGGTCATATCGACCTATGCTGATGCCAATATATTACATTATTATATAATATGTATATTGAACTATTGCTTATTTATTACATTTTCTAAAATAAATTGCTGGTGAAAGTAAATGGTAAATGGTGCATTTATATAGCACCTTTATCCAAGGGGCTTTACATAGATTGTGCATCAATTCACACATTCATACACCGATGGCGGCGGAAACCATGCAAGGCACTAGCCAGCACATCAGGAGCAATTTGGGGTTCAGTGTCTTGCTCAAGGACACTTCGACACTAACTCTGGGGGAGCCCGGGTTCGAACAGGCAACCTCGCAATTACCATCCAGCCACTCTACCCCCGAGCCACCGCCACAGCGACTAACTGCTGACGCTTTTAAAGAGACAGAGACAATCAGACTGCTCTGCGAATACAACGCCTTTGGCGGTCACATTATTATTGCGCCCTCAATATATATTCAAAATTCTGTACCGATCAATACGCTACCGATTATACCGTGCATCTTTTTCTCCCCAGTTTAGTCATTATGCCAATTATTTCCTCCAATGTGTTGTCATTGCAGTTGTATCCTTTATTCACCTGCCAGTGAGGAGCCCCCACCAGGCTGACGTAGGGCCTTTGTCCTACTCCTCCCTTTCAACACTCACTGCTGACAGGTGCTGCCGGCCATCACGTAGAATTACGTGCTCACGTAGACGCTCGACAAAGCCGGATGCACCACGATGGATTTGAACCTACAACCTCCGTGGTGGTGGGCAGGGACTTTAGTACTGATCCACCCAAGGTGGTCACAGTCTGCTGATGAGAATGTCCTTCAAATAGAATTGATGCTATAATCTACAGGCATCTCTCCCATGAATCATCCCACCTTTTTTTTTCTCTCTCTCCTTGTCTCATCATCATTTGGATGAAAAAAAGGATTGAAAGAAGAGCATGAAATGGAACCATTTCCAAAGTACGAAGGCATTCCTGCTCATCTAAAGACCTTCATTAGCCCCCGAAGAGTCCATGAAAGTCATTTCCTTTCTATCTTCATCGTTTGCTCTTCTCATTTTAAAAGCTGTCACCCCATATCTTAATAAGACAATGATTTTCCAGCTAATCTTTGTGTTCAAGTGTATTAAACTCAAACTAGTTACATCTGGCATGCAGTGACTGGACGTGGTCTCGAGACTCGAGGTGGTCTCGAGACTCGAGGTGGTCTCCAGACTGGGGGTGGTCTCCAGACTGGGGGTGGTCTCCAGACTGGGGGTGGTCTCCAGACTGGGGGTGGTCTCCAGACTGGGGGTGGTCTCCAGACTGGGGGTCGTCTCCCATTGAGACCCTGCGGTGTAGTGGTTCTCAAAGTGGGCCCCAGAGACGCCCAGGGGTCCTTGAGCGGGGTTCCAGGGGGTCCCCAGCAAAAATGTGTTAATGCATTTAAACCCTCCATATTTTACACGATGGCTATTCAAAAATTGCAGATGTACAAGCTCGTAGGCCTATATCTGATATTTCTTTAGCATTTTAGAAAGTGTTTGAAACATTAATAATTCAGCATTTTTTTTAACCCAATTCTTCTCTTCTGGGGGTCCCCATGGCTCAAAACAAAACAGGTCTGCCAAATGCATATGACACAAAAAGGTTTGAGAACTATACTGCCCTTGTCGATCGACACCTACAGTATATCAAGGTTCAAGGTTCTTTGTTATTTGTCTCCAGAGGAAGACATATTGTCTTAGACAAGGGGCCCGCATGCAAGTGTAGCCCTTATGCCCATGTCGCCTTAGAGCAGTGCCAAAAATGGTTGTCTAGTTGTCAAATGGTTGTCCAAGTATCCCCCACCTGAAGCTCATATGTCAAAACACTAGTTCTCATTCTCATATGATGAATAGTGGAAATAGCCGATTTACAAGATCACATGTCGCATTGCGAGCATATTGTGAGTTCTTTTCTTTTTCACGTTTTTACGAAAAAGGGGATTTCAGGTTGAAAAGTGGATGAAATCAAGTGATGGTTTTTGTTCAGTGTGGTTGCAAAAATGTTGTGTTATTACCTCCAAACAGACACGGGCCTCATGCTGTGTTCACACTGGTCAGACTCAAAGCGTCGGTTTTCAGTGAAAGCCATGCAGCAACACGACGATAACAAAGCGACGCCCCACGTTTGTAGTTACTGGTTAGAAACATCTACAAAGCTACAATTGAAGCTGAGCTGGCGTCGACTGCAGATACAAAGCCACACGATGACACAGTACGCTACAGAATTGTTGTTTATAGCAGTCGTACTCCTTCTTCTCTCTCCACACTCTCGTCCTGCTTGTAATGGAGGGAAAACTAATGGGTTCCATCTGCTACTTCCATGTTTCTTTTTAACCCGAGGCTTGTTTTTCTTTATATTTGTCTCGCTCGTCGGACGCACACTTTATGACCTTTAATGAATGTTACTTTCGTCGACTAAAACTATGACAAAACATTTCTGACTATACCTTTTTTCACTGACAAACTAAATATAAATTAAATAAAAGCTAAGCTATAATGACTAAAACTATGACTAGGATTGACAATTGACAATGACAATGACAAATAAACTACTAGACTAAAATGTTAGTGGAGAAGAGATTCAGTAGAATTAAGACAAGCCATTTTCGTTTGTGCTCGGACGAAAATGGCAGATCTGCAAGCTCACAATGCGTAGTAGATCTACTATTTTCAGAGTGGAGCACCCTGTGTAAAATCAGGCATTATTATGATGCCATCAAGCCCTGCCGAAATATTTTCTTACGGCAAAATCAACTGTAGATTTTGTCGACAACTAGGCTAAAACTAAATATTTTCACATCATTAATTAGTGTGACTCCATAAAACACTTTACCCGCATTTTAATCAAATATTCTACGCTGCCGAGATAGTTTTATTACCTTTAGAGCATACGCTGAAGTATTTGCAGCTTTCAACGACGGAAAAACAACGCGATACAAGATCCGCCTCCACGAGGTATTGTAGTCCAGACAAACCCCCCCCGTCCACTTGCATTGGGCTCAATTTCCCAGAAGCCCTAGCAGCCGAGCGCATGGGTTGATTTCCGGTTTCGTCATCAGAACACGACGGCCTCGTCAACAGGTCCGCGGCAAAGCCGGAGTTTCTTTATAATTATTAAAATACGGCGAGTTAAACGCATTCAACAAATGTCAGGTTATATAGCGTATTAAGCAGAGTCGATCATTTGATTAAACAATTAGCGGCCGTCAAACTGTTAAAATTATGACTAAAATTAAATTAAATTTTATTTAAAAGAATAACATTTGAATACAGCCTTTTGGGGTTGGTAAAAATAAAAAGATGCCAGTGTGAACACGGCATCACGCCGCCCCCCGCTGTGATCTTTGGCAGCCCCCCAAGTATACATCCCCTGGACGTGATGCATGTCACAGGGACTTAACCCATTCTGACGGGGCACCCATTTTGGTGTTAGCATCATGTTATGCTTTAGCTATTGAAAAATAGCAGATCTACAAGCTCATATCGCGCCACCGAGTGGCGCGATACGAGCTTGTAGGTCTGCTATTTTTGAAAAACCGAAGAACGACTGACATTTTTTAGAATCTGATCTCAGGTCAGAATGGGTTGATCAGACCCAGTGTGTGTCCAGTGGAAACCTCGTATGAATCTGATCTCAGGTCAGAATGGGTTAACCCCAATCCAACCCAGAAGGAGCGAGTGCAAGCCGGGTAAGGTGGGCGGATTATGACAGCTCCGTTCCACGGCAGCGTCGGTATGTTCGTTAATAGCCGCGGCGCTGCCGGGGAAGGTGGGGGGGGATTATGACATTCCACTGCCGCACTGTTCCGCCATGCCGTGGGTGTTTCGCGGCTGATGCCGCTGCCGGAAAATGCACTCGCATTTCTCCCTCATCCAACCCTTGATGCTGAGTGCCCAAGCAGGGAGGCATTTTATATAGTCTTGAATCAAACACGACCAATCGCGTCTCAGGGCGGACACTCTATAACCACAAGATCGCTGAGCTGGTTAATCACTGTTATATTTGATAAACATTGTGGTCGCCACGGAAGATGACACACTGTTGGGCTGTTTTTGTCATTAGAAGACGGTGAGAGAAAGGGGAAGCGATGCTCTGTCAGATATTGACCGCTGGGTTTATTAGCCTTCCACCATGCAACAATGACAGCGGAAATGAGGGGAAGACGTTTCGATTCCATCTCTCCACCGTGTTAGCAACGCCTGTGTGGACTTATGCACACCTCAATGGTACTGCATGACCAAATTATTCTAAGTAAGTTATATGGGGGCACGGTGGCACAGTTGGTAGTGCTGTCGCCTCACAGCTAGAAGGTCCTGGGTTCGATTCCCGCTCGGGGCGCTGTGGGTGCTGGGGGCGTGTTTCCTCCTCCGCGTCATCAGTGCCCATACCCGAAGGCGGGGTTGGCGAAAGGGCCTTTCTGTGTGGAGTTTGCATGTTCTCCCCGTGTCCCCTAGGGTAGGTAGTACCCTCACAAAAAACATGCAGTAATCCTGGTCTCTAAACTGCCTCCCCCTGGCCAGCCGGGGCGCCTGATGGAGGGGAAAGGAACTGGTTGGAATAACGTGTTCCTTCCACGCGCTACGTCCAAACCAGGGAAACTCCCCCCTGTCAGGTGTAAAGGAGCAACTTGGACACTCAAGCATGAAGGAAGCATGAGTTAAGTCTGTCGCTCTCCCTAGGTTGGCGGAGGGTGTGTAGAGCCCAGGATCACATCACAGGATGATTGACACAGGGGTGAAAATGGGTTACAAAATCGTGGGTCAAAAAATATATATATATTTAAAAAAAAGTAAGTAAGTTATATGTTTTGATAAAAAACAATCAAACAAACAAAAAGTTAAAAAGTTATTATCTTTGATAGAGTGAGCAGGTGTCTTTTACATCTCTCCAGACCAAAAACAAAAAAATCAATTTTCAGGTGCGGCCAATCATCAGCTAATTGGGAGAAAGTTCCCATTCATCAGCTTCAAATTGTATATAGTGTCCCAGTCATGGGTGTAGCTTGAACTTGACGCCAGTTGGTGCGATGCATGGCGAACGACTCCTGCGATGTTTTTTACCTTTATTTTATTATTTTAGCGTTTTTACAATGCCCTAACCCCTAATTTTTATTTATTTAGGTTATTTACCTGCTGTACTAATGAACTACCTGCTGTAGCCTACTAATGAAACCCTGTAGTGCTGTGCACACACACACACACACACACACACACACACACACACACACACACACACACACACACACACACACACACACACACACACACAGCACTATGCGGTTTCATTTTTAACTGACGTCAGCACACAGTCCAACTGCTGCGCGTCTTACTCTTAATCATTGACAAAGTGACAAAGATAAAGAACTGTGCAACACTCTGCCAATCGCGCAGCCGAAACAAAAGACTGCATCCTCTAAAACCGAATATTCCATCCACGCATGCTTCTTGTTCTCTCTCCTGATGGAATGAAATTGGTATACCAAACAGAAAATGCATTTTCTGTTTACTCATATATATATATATACCGGTGTATATAATAATAATAATAATAATGGATTTTATTAACGCACTTTACATTCGCAAGAATCTCAAAGTGCTACAGCAGTGAATAAAAGCAAAAGAAACAACACACCATTAAAAACATCTAAAAGAACAGGAACATTTAAAACATATTAAGGGCAAGGCTATAAAAATGCTTATAAAAAAGTTTTGAGTCCTCTCTTAAAAGTGTCTATACCGACTGTGGGGCTCTCAGGTGGGCGGGGAGAGCGCTCCACGTACAGTTCGGGGGCGACCGAGCAGAAAGCCCGGTCACCCATGGCCACCCATGGTGACCGGCCTGTGTATGTATATATATATATATATATATATATTCTTTCGACCTTTTCATTGAGTTAACCCATTCTGACCTGAGATCAGATTCTAAAAGTGTCTTCTACATCCTGACAGTTTTCTGAAAAAACTATGTTTCTAAGTCCGTCGTTCTTCGATTTTTCAAAAATAGCAGACCTACAAGCTCGTAGCGCGCCACTCGGTGGCGCGCTATGAGCTTGTAGATCTGCTATTTTTCAATAGCTAAAGCATAACGTAATGCTAACACCAAAAGGGGTTCCCACGCAAAATGGGTTAATTGTTTGAATACTGGGGGGAAAAAGCACAGGAAAGTACAGTTTAATGCAAGGTCTGCTAAGAGGATTTAAAACCCATGAAAGCCGATATACAGTATCTCCCTATATATAATTATAGGCTTCAAGTAGTTATATCATAGCTCATTCAGCTGGTGAACCCCTGGGAACTCCTCAAGGAAACCCTGGGGGTCCCCTCGGTGCTGTGTGGGTTCCCCGCATGTGGTTGTTGTGCATTACACTTCACAGGTCAGGATCTGGCACTTTATGCACGCACGCGCTGACGCACGCACATACACACACACACACACACACAGCAATTTACACGCTAGATTGATTTCGGTCACATACAGTATCCACTAGTCTGCACATGCCTCTCACACACTGGTACGCACGCACGCACGCACGCACGCACGCACGCACGCACGCACGCACGCACGCATTACACGCTAGATTGATTTCGGCCCCATACAGTATACACTAGTCTGCACATGCCTCTCACACACAGGTACACATCTCCACACACACACACACACACACACACACACACACACACACACACACACACACACACACACACACACACACACACACACACACACACACACACACACACACACACACAGCCTCTATTGGTTTTCTTCACTTACATTATCTGTTCCCAATGCAGCTGGTCTCTCGTTGTTTACCCTCCTCCTCCCTCTCTCCCTCTGCTCTCTCTCTCTCCCTCCCCCTCCATCACTCTTCTATCTCTCTCCATCCATCACTCCATCTCTCTCTCTCCACTTCCACATTCTGCTTGTTCTGGTGCATAAATCCCCTGCAGTGCTGCTCCTATAGCTATCTCATTCTCTCAGGGTCCAGCCAGACCCCAGGCAGGGATTTGCTCTCAAGTAGCCTACTGTATATACGTCAAAAGAAATTCCCTTTTTTTCCTCTCGATACTTCTACACTTCTACTTCTATACTCTACTTTATTTGTCCCTCTAACACCCGCATTAATTTCTACTTGCAAAAAATTGATTTCAACCTTACTACTACTTTGTATATAGGACTGACACTAAAACATATGTTAAAAAAAATAAAATAGAAAATTTGATGGAAAATGTATAATAATTATATAATAATTATATAATAATATAATAAATTAATAATTTACATTTGGGGGATATCTTTCACAATAATGAATAAAACATGTTCTAGACATTCTAATGATCACAAAAAAACATATATTACAATTATTGTACCTACTTTTATTAGGGTAAAGGTCAAAAGTCTTAGGTTAAACAATGTTCAAAATCCAGACATTTTTAATTTGTGTGAATTTCAGCCTCTGTGGGGGGTATTTATATGCAAATATCATGACCAATGGCATTGAAATGGCATTGCAATGAACATCACTGATGACGTTTAGGTGAAAAAAGAACAGAAAAAAATAATAATTTAGTAATTAAATAAAATAAAATTGTTGCTAAAAAGCAACGCTGGGTCTTAGAGGGTTAAACTCAACTACATTTATTTGAAAGCTTTTTAGAAGGTCTAGATGCTATAGTTTGTAGATTCAGATGACAAATTATGCCCCATATGGTTGAGCTGCAGAGTCCCTCAGGGCGATCGACAAGCTCACGCGTCGCCTCGGAATATGGATCCTGAGGTTTGAAATGAACTATAAACTTAGCTTCTGTATCTACAAGCTCGCAACATGTACTTATGCCACCACTAACGACAAATGATTTACATTAGAAATCATCTTTCACTCAATTGACCACGCAGACCGCGTCCATATTGCCAGCAAGGAGGTAATTAACTACTGTAGGTGCAATTTCCTATTGACAGCCCATTCATCCAAACAGAAAAGTCCTATCTGATTGTATTAAATAATGCAGCTGTATTATATGAAGAGCTTGAATTATCCTCTTTCCTTGCACGTGATCTGAAGAGTTTGGAAGTGCTCATTGGATATCACTCAACATCCATGCGTACCACCTTTCAATTTTGTAATGCAGGAGGCATCAGGACGTTGCTTTACTGATAACAAGCGCTCCCAAACTCTGCACGAATGAATTCCATGGGGCCACATGGACATATACTGTATGTGACCATATTTGACTATTGCCATTGGATTTATTTTCATTAAAGCATGGAATCATAGCTTCAAATTGACATATTGGTTGTTCAGTTTGACCCACCAGTTTTGGAGATATGGCTTATAGAGTAGCCTATACTATTGCAGAAAACAGCGAGTTGAGAAAACAGGCTTGAAAGGTTCACTTCTGTGGTCTCTAACATTACACCTATAGCTACATGTTTAAGCATTTATTTCATATGTACATGTCCATTTCAGCTCTGACATTTATTTCAGACAATGCTCTAGTATGTGAAGAGTCTGCCTGTGCTATTGGATAAAAAAAAAAAAATGATTTCAGTTTTTCTCCTCTGGTGAGAAGCTGGAGGCTTGCACAATGGCAGCCCCTCAGTCAAATCTGGTCACGTATGACATCGTCAACTTGTGACGGGAGCGGTCCCTGTTGAGTGAAAGGCAAACTATTTCTAAAATAAATAATATTAAGGTTTTTCGTTTTCTAATTTTAATTCTATATGGAAATCATGATGTGTTACGGCATATTAGCCAGGGGGATCCCCTTTCCAACATAGCCATGGTAACAAAGTGGTCAGATGGGTGGGCTTATGCACGAGCACTTATGAGATACTCGAGTGGGCCCTCGTCCAGAAAAGTTCAGGAGCTGCTGCACTAGCACTATTATTAACCCATTCTGACCTGAGATCAGATTCATACGAGGTTTCCACTGGACACACACTGGTCTGATTAACCCATTCTGACCTGAGATCAGATTCTAAAAATGTCAGTCGCTCTTCGATTTTTCAAAAATAGCAGACCTACAAGCTCGTATCGCGCCACTCGGTGGCGCGATATGAGCTTGTAGATCTGCTATTTTTCAATAGCTAAAGCATAACATGATGCCGACACCAAAATGGATGCCCGTTCAGAATGGGTTAATGCACTCCATCACGGTTTTATGCTCCTCTTTTGGTGGCGTCTTGCTTCACGGGATGGCTCGGGCTGCAGCGATTGATTTCGCCGCATTATTCTAAAGTGGGGGAAACGGTTTTGATGTGATGTGTACCAAGGGATTTATGGCTTCTTCTATTTTATTCATAGGTCATTATGGGTGTATTGCAGTGGTACTCAATTTCGCTCGGAGGGAAATTAACCCATTTTGGGGCGGGCACCCCTTTTGGTGTTTTAAACATTATGTTATAATTTAGCTATTGGAAAATAGCAGATCTACAAGCTCATAGCGCTACGAGCTTGTAGGTCTGCTATTTTTGAAAAATCGTGAAAATGTGCCTCACATTTGGAATATATTTTTTCAGGACGAACGTTTTTAACTCAAATCTTTGCTTCTGGAGCTGCGGGGTCCCTGGAACAACATATTTTCAGATGGGGGTTCGGTGGCCAATTACATATCATTTTTGGGGTCCTTGACATGAAATATTGAGTGATATAGGCCTAGAAACATAGGTATTTCAGAAAACTGTCAGGATTTAGAAGGCTTTTTTTATTTCGATGTCAGGCCTAAATGGGTTAAGGCACATTGGTTCTGCCTGCACTTGGTGCTGCATAATGTCTGGTTATTTTGTTTGACATTTTATGGGGGGAATTGCTCTACCAAAACACAACAAATGCTTGCTATTTGATATTAATTCATTAGCCTTCATCAGTGCAATTTCTGAGTACTTGAGCATTTCTGGTTGTCAATACGTTACTCCACTAACATACATCTCAGATTGGCCGAGCGACGCCACCACATTTTGTTTCTCATTCCAGCTGAAAAGGCCCAAGAACACGGAGAGAAAATGCCTCACTAGAGTGGATTTTTCAGTTAAAACCTTTTAATGCACGTTTGAAGCACAACAATAAAGACTTTTAATGTTTTTTAAAGGGATTGTGACATTAAAAAAAAGGTTTTGGAATTGTTCTTGTTTTTTTTAGGATTTCTAATCTCAATTGCACCCAAAAAACATGAACTTTTAACATTCAGTAGATTTTCTGTGATCTGGGGTTTTCTGGCTCAAACAGGTGCTCTGATTTGCCGGCAGTAAGTGACATCACTTACTGCAAATCCCATATATGTCAATGGGATTTGCCAGCAGATGTCACTGTTTTCACTGTGTTGCCTGTTTTCATTGTAGCTCAAAAGGCCCAAAAATCCCCAAAGAAAACTTCAGACCACAGACAATCCACTGAATGTTCAAAGTTCAGGTTTTTTGGGTGTAATTGAGGTCATAAAACCTAAAATTTAAAATAAAAATAAATGAAAATGAATGTCAAAACCAGCATGTCATGAAACCTTTTAGTAAAAATGTGTTTCCACCACGGTCCACTGTCTAGCATCCATGCTAGTTGAGGACTGATGATCTGTCATTAAATTCCTGTTGGAATGAATCAGCCAGCAGGCCTTCATGAGGATGGTTTCATGAACCTTGGAGAGTTTTCACACCCCCCAAAACACCCCCAAACCTGTCATGGGGCATAACCCATTCTGACCTGAGATCAGATTCATACGAGGTTTCCACATGGACACACACTGGTCTGATTAACCCATTCTGACCCGAGATCAGATTCTAGAAATGTCAGTCGCTCTTCGATTTTTCAAAAATAGCAGACCCATACAAGCTCGTATCGCGCCACTCGGTGGCGCGATATGAGCTTGTAGATCTGCTATTTTTCAATAGCTAAAGCGCGACATGATGCCGACACCAAAATGGGTGCCCGGTCAGAATAGGATAAAGAGTGGAGCCGCTCCACAGCCAATGAATCACAGAGGATGCTGAAGGTGACGGAAAGCACCCATGGGTGGTTTTTCAGGGATATGGGGGAGATTTTCTGCTTTACAATTGACAGCGTTGCATTGTAGAGGAGAGAGGATGAAGTCGTGGTGTGAAAAATCACAAAGTTCTGTCGATCCGCACAAGCGCCTTTGCACATTCTCTGCTGAGCAGATATACTCATTAGCATATCATTTCCCTCCTTTGCACCCTTATCCCCTGCATCATTAACCAGAATTACTTCAACTTTCTCCGCTAGGAATTGTCTTTTTGCCTAGCTTTGTGTGTGCGTCATCTGGCCCGCTAAATCTATTTATATTTGCTTTTGTGCGTATAACGTCATATTTGTTCATGCCCCTTAAAGGCGCCCCTCAATTCCCAAGGGCGATTTATTTTTTATAGTACCAACAATTAACAACAATAAACATCAATTAGTGTGATTATACCTACTGTACTTACTTAAGCCACTACAGCTAAAATAGCCCATCTACAAGCTCACAGTGTTGTAATGCCTTGTGAGCTTGTAGATCAGCTATTTTCACCATTTTGTTTGTAATCATTAAATGAATACTAATCATTTAATCCATAATAGTTCATTACAGACACAGAAGGCAGGAGGTACTTCTAATTATCTGTCCCCGGATTATAATGTGATTTATCGATTGTACTATTATGTGGTATCTAGTTCTGTTATGGGTGATTCTGTGATTATAATGTGATTTATCGATTGTACTATTATGTGGTATCTAGTTCTGTTATGGGTGATTCTGTGATTATAATGTGATTTATCGATTGTACTATAATGTGGTATCTAGTTCTGTTATGGGTGATTCTGTGATTTTAATGTGATTTATAGATTGTACTATATGTGGGGGTTATCAGATTCTGGTGCACAGGTAATCTGTGTGAGCAGAGCCACACCTGCAAACTAAATGCAATAGCTTTGCAATAAATGGCAATGGACAATCCTGACCTGAAGAGTCTTAATGAAATCGTATCACGACTGCTTTTGATTTCGGCTAATTCCCATAAGGGGTTTCCATAGCATATCACCTGTTTTGTTTACATATGCTTCTGTCCTCTGCATCCTCCTCGGCCACTCCTGCCACCTGCATGTCCTCTCTCGCCACATCCACGAACCTCCTCTTTGACCTTCCCTTTTCTTCTCTTGCCTATGGCAGCTCCTCTATCTTCAGCTCCCAATGTTCCCCTCACCACATAATGTCCAAACCATCTCAACCTCCCTCATATTTGTTTTATCCCCCAAACCTTCTCACCTCTCACGTAATCATATCTGATCTCGTCCCTCCAGTCATAATGGGAATCATATGTACATCTTCACTATACTGCCAGTGCCACCTCCAGCTCTGCCTCCAGTCTTTCTGTCGGTACCACTGTTTCCAAACGGTTTCCAAGACACACAGTCTCACTGCTCTTCTGTCCCAAATCCCTCCTGACACTTTCCTCTGTCCGTTCCACCGTGCCTACTTCACCTCTCATGCACACTCCCCCATTACTTTGAATGGCTGAGCCAAGGAATTTATGCTCCTTCAAGGACTAGTCCTATTGTAATCAAGCCAAAAGTTTATATAATCGTATTGATATGATGTTGATATGAAGTCACACATCACTCAGCCTTCTCTTCTCTTCTCTTCTCTTCTCTTCTCTTCTCTTCTCTTCTCTTCTCTTCTCTTCTCTTCTCTTCTCTTCTCTTCTCTTCTCTTCTCTTCTCTTCTCTTCTCTTCTCTTCTCTTCTCTTCTCTTCTCTTCTCTTCTCCAGGCTCTCCTCTCCTCATCAGGAAGTGAAGCGTAGCTAAGCCGCCATCCCGCCTCTCTCCTTCGCCCCTCCCGTCCCAGGAACTCCAACCCCCACCCCACCCTCTCTCCGGGGGGGCTACACGCCCTCCCTCCCATTATCTCCCGTAGAACCCAGCCAAGTCTCCTCCACTCTGCAATCCCATCACCGATCCCCCCGTCTGACCTGCCGCTCCTCCCTCCCCCCCGTAGACGGATGGCGGGCCCGCGGCCGGCCCTCTCCCTCCTGCTGGCCGTGCTGGCCTGCACGGGGCCCGGGCGCCCCTCGCCCCCCCTGCTGCACCGGCCCCGGGACCGGGAGAGGGACTCGGGCGGCGTCAACATCGCCGTGGTGCTCTCGGGCTCCTCCCTGCTCCCGGAGACGGCGGTGGTGGGGGGCGGAGACCCCCCGGGGCTGGGGCCCGGTCCCGGGAGCGGTCCGGGCGGAGGTGGAGGAGGAGGAGGAGGAGGAGGAGGAAGGGGTGTTGTAACGGCATCGGCGGAAGGAGGTGCAGGCGGAGCTCCGGTGGCGGCCGAGGGTGGCGGTGGTGGTGTGGCGTCGGCGGGCGGAGGAGGGTCGTCGTTCACCGCCTCGCTGGCGGCGCTGAAGGGGGAGCAGGTGTCCACGCCGTCGGGGCCCGCCAACGTCATCTACCTGTCCGTCAACGAGAGCAGCCCCGGCAGCCTGCTGCTGCAGCTCTGTGAGCTGCTGGCCACCACGCCCTTACAGGTATACATACACACAGTGTCTGACTGTTTTTTTAAACCCATTCTGACCTGAGATCAGATTCTAAAAATGTCTATTACATCCTGACAGTTTAATTATTAACCCATTCTGACCTGAGATCAGATTCTAAAAGTGTCTTCGATTTTTCAAAAATAGCAGACCTACAAGCTCGTAGCGCGCCACTCGGTGGCGCGCTACGAGCTTGTAGATCTGCTATTTTTAAATAGCTAAAGCACGACATGATGCCGACACCAAAATGGGTGCCCGGTCAGAATGGGTTAAGTCATGATGATGTGCGATGATAAGAGCGCCCCTCACTTCACACCTATATTCAGCTATTAATGTAGATTTCCGTCCTATACACGAACATTAAATTCACATTGACAATGAATGGAGAATTCTTCGTCAAGATGATGTACGATGATAAAGTGCCCCTCACTTCACAACAGTGCTTTTTATTAACGCATTTAGCGGTGGACCCCCCTGGAACCGCGCCTCAAGGACACCATGGGGTCCCCCGGGGAACACACTTTGAGAAACCACTGCACTGAACCATACAAATGAAACATCAAAATGTATCGACTGAAAGAATATCTTTGGATTATATCTTTGTGGATTCAAACAAGTCTCGGAGGATAATTTGAGTCTATTTCTAGTGTTTTAACCAGGTAATTTAAAGTCACGCGTGATCGACACAATCATTCTCAAAGGGCTACATTTATTTTGAACTGAATCAAAGTGAGATATCAAGTACTTAATATGAGTTGTAAAGGTGATTGATGAGCATATTTCCACATCAAGGGTTTACTCTCCTCCTCTGATCTAGAATAGATCAGCGACTAGAGAGATGAAAAGAGAAGCACGCCGTTGTTAACAATGGATCCATGGATATGTCCTGTAATACAGTTTACATATATACATTTATACATTTCCTTAATGATAATATCTGGTTTCAGTATTCATTTAAGTACAGCTCTTCACGGGTCGCTCGATTCCAAACTCGCGTACAGGTCTCGGGACTCGAGACATGTACAGTACGCGTACTCCGGTTCCGTGTTTTTCCATAATCACTCGGACCCTGGGGTCAAGTCCGGTTCTATTATCTCTAACCTCGGGTCTGTTTATCATTGTGTGTACTACTACTCCGAGAAGACCCGTGCTCACTGCTGATCGGTAGAGAAAAACATGGAGTGCTATGATGATGATTACACTGACCTGGAATATATACACAGGGAAACAAAGTCTGCGCACGCTGTCACTTTAGTGCGAGCGGAGAGTATATCGCGCACAGACTCGGAGCGCAAAACGTGCAATTCAGTATCATTGTCTGTTATCGTATAGCCTTAAGGCTCCTATGTATATGGTTTCATTATGGGGTATAACTGACACCTTTCTTTTTTCATATAAAGCAATTGGTTAGATACTTTGTTACTTAAAGCAATAGGTACCTCATGGGTCTGAGTCCGTCTTTAAACAAATAACATTGGGTCTGAACCAGTCGGGGACAAAACTCTACTGTAGGTCTATAGACGGTAGGGTTATAAATATGCAATAACACAGCATAGGCAGATGGACACCTTTAATAATCCCGCAGGGGGAATTCAGGCGCTTAGAGACAGCACAGTGGAAGTTGCAGATAGACGCAGGCACAGTATACTGTAGGCACAGAAGAGTAACGACATCACATCAAAGACTAGTTTAAACAAATATGAATAAAAGTAGACTAATCTATCTATGTCTATGTAATCTATCTATTTCCGGTACAATTTATTTACTATTTCAGTCTGTTGCAGATGAATTGACACTGTCAATAAAAACGGCATGCCTACAGATGGATGGGTGCATTGATGGGTTGATTGATCATGCCCGCAGTGTAGAACGCAGAGTGTTGTATTGGTCGTCGTGGAGGTTTGAGATCATTATCGTCTCTGTCGGGTGGAAGCCTCACATGTCCTAAACTGTTACTTTCCGGGATTCAAATTCAAAAGATTCCAGATTAGAGTTAATTGATGAATACGCACCGCGGCATGTTTGCAATGTGTTTCATTGCCGAAAGCAAATTAACGAGTGAAATGAACAAATGCACGGATGAGTGAATTTATGAATGCGCAATTGCCACAAATAAATTAGCGGACCCCACGCCAACAGCTAATAATAACAACAGTAATATTGTGCCTACGTACATGGATGTATGGCCCTCGGGACCTCAGACAATGGAATGAACAAGCCAAGCATGCCATTACCCATTGACAATGAGTGCATTGACATGCACACAGTCATTAAGGAAATGCATAATTCATGCAAATGAATCCTCCCTTACACTGTAAAAATCCGGAGTGTTTATCAAGCTCTGAGATCGTACACATGGAACTGAATGGGTTCATTTGTTTAGTTGTTAGACGGGTGCAAACCTCAGTCAAATGTCAGAAACAGTTCAGGACTCAAATAAAAAAAACAGCAAAAGTAGCAGATCTACAAGCTCGAAACACTTGGCTTCGCACGGCGTTTCAAGCGTGCAGAGCTAAAAGCCTTTGATGCTTTTGTGTGACGTTGTAGTATGTGATCAAGTAGGGCGTTCAGTTTACGAGAAAACAAATTTTAGATAACAGGTCTCTGCCCGACAGCAACGATTGTTAATGTGTATGACGGGCGCGCTGTAGCGTAACTAGGAAAACAATTGTTGTGCTGCTGATGAGCTCCTGGTGACTCATCTCAGTTTAATCATGGCCTAGCCCAGTGGTCTTCCCTTTTCATATGAAGGTCCATTATTCATTCAGTATTTGAGCCACAGACCACCATTTGATGAGATGTAGCCTCTCAGACCCAAGACTTGGAATATTTTGTCATTGTTGAATACAATTTTGTACACAATTTCCATGCTGTATTGTTGTGGTACCATATACATTCTCTTCTCTGTAGACTTGTAAATTGCCAATAATTTAACTAGAGCGTAAGATGAGGTCCATTTGGTTTCATTTTACACTCAAGAGTTAAACATCTACAAGGGTCCATTTGGTTACCAACTCTTCATCTTTTAACTGGGGACCACCTGGAAACCCCTCAAGGACCACTGGTTTGAGAACCTATAGGTGCCCAGCCCTATGTGGTCACATGGTCTTTTTTTTCTGCCACCATAAAGCCAAAGGCTTATTATGTATGAATGAATGCATGCATGAATAAATGGATGGGTAGATGGATGGATGGATGGATGAATGGATGCACCATCTTAAAAACTAACTTAAAAATTTAATTAAATTAACTTAAAAAAAAACTTAACTTAAAATGAAAAAGAAAAAACTTAACTTAAAAAAAACTTAACTTAAAATGAAAAAGAAAAAACTTAACTTAAAAAACTTCAAAAAACTTAACTTAAAAATAAAATCTTAAAAAAACACAAAAAACTTAACTTAAAAAAAAACTTTTAAAACACTTAACTTCAAAAAACTTAACTTAAAAATAAAATCTTAAACTTAAAAAAACACAAAAAAAAATTACTTAAAAAAACCCTTTAAAAACACTTAACTTCAAAAAACTTTACTTAAAAATAAAATCTTAAAAAAACAAAAAAGAGAACTTTAAAAATAAAACCTTAAAAAAGTATGTAATTTATTCTAATTGTTGTTATTGCCATTTACGAGCTGCGTTCGCTTCCCGCGTTTGCGCGTCTTACTTGTACTATAGTAGGGGTGTAACAGTCTAATTAATTTATTGTATCTAATATCTGTGTCTTCTCCCAGGGCTTGGTGTTTGAGGAGGAGAGGCCACCACCCCCTAACCGTGCCCCCCTGGCCCCCATGTTGGAGTTTGTCTCCGCCCAGACCGGCGTTCCCGTGGTAGCCGTGGGGGGAGGGGCCAGCCTGGGACGAGAGCCACAGGTAAGGAACTCAGACATCATCCACGTCCAGGCCCGCTGATTGGGAAGAGCTGGATGGATACAGCATGTGGCTGAAAAACCGCGGACATGTTTGTTATCAAATGTTTTTTATTTAAAGGTGTAGTGAAACGGAAATGGTGAACAACATGAAAATTGTGTTTCAACATGAAACACCGGTCTGAAGTTTCTGAACCAATCAGAGCGTCGCATCCCTTCAGGCGATGGGACGGTAGCTAGGGACGGTAGCTATGCTATGCGCAACAGCGTGGTGTTGTTTGTTTATAAATCATATGGTCGGCCAGCACAACCAGTTTACTGTTATGTGGCTTATTTCTACCCTATAATGTTTTCAGATACATATTCTAGCGTGATGATTAAGTTGAAAGCGAGTAATACACTGTCTGGATGTTATCTCGAATGGAAATAAAAACGGAGTATTCTGTAATCAGTAGCACCTGTGATGGACGGATGCGCAAATATGGGGAATTAAACGGGTGAGCTTCATTGTTATTGGCTTTTATCGATGTGTATCTCTACACGTCATCACGCAGCACGTTTTCGTTTTAATAAATAAATAATGCAATCGTTTTTATGGACCTTTGATATAAAAACACACAGAAATGAGAATTTTCACATTTTTTTGGCATCCATTGTTAGGTATGCCCATATAATGACCACGGATATGGTCTAAAAGTGTGAAAAACGTCTTTTTCATTTCACTGCACCTTTAAGACAAAATAGCACAATCAAACATGTTAACATAATGAATGAATAAAGAAAACAATTAATACACATACAACAGGCAAAATAAAAGGAACACACAAACAAACAATCCCACCCACCCCTCCCCCCCCCCCCCGGGACCAAAGATGCCACAAAATGCACACCCGTGCCAAGATTCCTATCACTGTGTAATAGGAAAATACAGTAATAAAGTAATAAAGACGAAATCATGTCCTTGACCATATCTGCAATACTAGACCAAATATTAATGTTTTCCTCTTTTTCTCCATGTAACCTTGCCGTTGACATCTCCAGGTAGATTATAGCCTCGGTCCCATGAGGCTTACTTATCTGCGAAAAGAAAACCTGGTCACAACCTAAGGCTGAGAAGCTATCGGCGGTTGTATCCTCCGAAATATCCGTCAGATGTATTTCCCCCGGATACGATATTTTCCCCGACCAATCACAACACTTGTTTCATTCGCGGAGAATGTAAACTGATTTGTAAAGCATCAACGTCATTTCCTTCGGCGATACTTCCGGCTAAAATCCCGCACTTCCGCTGATAGTCTTTTCAGTCGCGGTCCAGGGTGGATAGATTATATCTAGAAAGGTTAAAGCCCATTGGCGAGATGTCAATGTATGATGTATGATGTCATATTTTTCAAAGAAGAAAAATAAGGCCCGGGGCGAGACATAATGCCATTAGAACTGGTATACGTTGTATTTTCACTAGCCAATAAGAATGCAGAGGGGGGGGGGGCGTCACTCCAAATGCGGTGACGTCAGTGTTCTCCGCTGTGTGAGGTCGCGAGAGCAGAGGGGGGAGAGAGGGCGTGCAGGGCACATAGCTTATAGACATGGTTCCACCCCTGAAAAGCCCAGAAAAGCCTATAGGTCTCTTTCAGGCTATATGTGGCTGAGGACAGCCCGACACGAGTTTGAGAACTGTAATCATAGGCCCCCTGAAAGGGCTATACAATGGACATTTTTCTCCCGAATTTAGTAGTTATGCCATTTGATTCCTTCCCACGCACATTTTGGTATGTTGTCATTGCTGTCCTGACTCACCAGCCAGTGAGGAGCCCCTATCGGGTGGACGTAGAGCCTTCGTCCTACTCCTCCTGCAGCGGTGGGTCATTCTACCACTGCGCCACCCGAGCGCCTAATACCATAAATAACTATCTTAACCCATTCTGACCTGAGATCAGATTCATACAAGGTTTCCGCCGGACACACACTGGTCTGATTTAACCCATTCTGACCCGAGATCAGATTCTAAAAAATGTCAGTCGTTCTTCGATTTTTTTCAAAAATAGCAGACCTACAAGCTCGTATCGCGCCACTTGGTGGCGCGATATGAGCTTGTAGATCTGCTATTTTTCAATAGCTAAAGCATAACATGATGCTAACACCAAAATGGGTGCCCGTTCAGAATGGGTTAAAAAAAAAATATATATATATAATATATATACATTTAATTTACACTGCAAAGATGAAACGCAAGTCGAGGGCGAGGTGGGCATGCTTGGACCGTTGCATGGCAGCTTCCGACTGTATGACGGAAAGCGGAAGCGGATGGAAATTGTGTGAGGCGTGTGTGTGAGTGCGAGTGTGTGTGTGTGTGTGTGAGAGAGAGAGAGAGAGAGAGAGAGAGAGAGAGAGAGAGAGACTGCCTAATAAGAAAACAGGTCACCCTCTCACATGGACGAAGATATTTTTCTGAGTGGCATTGACACCTCAGGGCAATTTCAGAAGCATTTCAAAACTGTGGCAACAATTTGGCAACAGTGTCCTGAGAGACTATACAAGTATACATACTAGAAGAATACTAATATGCTCCCTGAATGTATACCGCATGAAGTCCTTTTAAGCTTGCTGACACCCTCTGGCTGTCAATCATCATAGCTCACACGCACACTTTGCATTAAAGCCCTTTCATGCCTTATTTTTATTTTACAGCGTGCCCCATTACCTTGCTACAGTATATCTATGGAGGGAAGGGAACTCCCCTTTCTTGCCTTGTGTTTATAGGACTGCGTGCTTCGCGAGATCAACGTTGGTGTAATTAGGTTCACAAAAAAAGCAGAGATTTTGTGGTTGAGCAGACTTTTAATGATTTTGGCTAGATGGCATTCTTTCATGGAATCATGCACAATAATGCACATAATGCATATCATTTGTGACCAAATTTGACTGGGAGACTGCCATTGGATTTTTTTGAATTTTTGTTTTTTCATTTCATATCAAAGCAGGGAATCATAGCTTCAAATTGACATATTGGTTGTTCAGTTTGACCCACCAGTTTTGGAGATATGGCTTATAGAGTAATGTCTTGCAGAAAACAGCGAGTTGAGAAAACAGGCTTGAAAGGTTCACTTCTGTGGTCTCTAACATTACAATAGCTACATATTTAAGCATTTATTTCATATTTACATGTCCATTTCAGCTTTGACACTTATTTCAGCTGGAATGTGCGCGATGGCAGTCTCTCAGTCAAATCTGGTCACATTTGTCAACAATAGCAGCTCATAACACCAAAGCTCATACACAGCGTGGCGCTGTGATGCATTGTGAGCTGCTGGTATAGAGCGGATTTGAACCTATAACGCTAAATCAAATGGGTTCAGATCTGAGCCAAGACTCATTGCAGGATGCATGTCTAAAGCCTATTCTGGGCAGGAGTGAAAAAAGTATACAGGGTTTAAGTGCACCTAAAATGTTTAACCCATTCTGAACGGGCACCCATTTTGGTGTCAGCATCATGTTATGCTTTAGCTATTTAAAAATAGCAGATCTACAAGCTCATATCGCGCCACCGAGTGGCGCGATACGAGCTTGTAGGTCTGCTATTTTTGAAAAATCGAAGAGCGACTGACATTTCTAGAATCTGATCTCAGGTCAGAATGGGTTAATCAGACCAGTGTGTGTCCAATGGAAACCTCGTATGAATCTGATCTCAGGTCAGAATGGGTCAAAAGTGCCATGCTGCCACTGTCTACCCTGTAGTAGTGCCTTGTGTTTTGTTCTGTTTGTAACAATACCATCATATCATAAGCATTAAATGCATTTATCCACGTGACTGTATCAATATTCTTGCCACCTCCGCGTAATAATTATTCTTATTATTGAGGCTCGAGTGAAAGACATAATACATCTTTGTTCCTGTGTTCCCCCACAATGGCGTCGATAAATACGTGCGCTTTAATATTCCGTTTGACTTCCTAGAGGAAGTGCAGGACCAAATGAACACACACTGGCAGACAGCCCTGGGATTTTGTGCTTAACCCGTTTTGCGCGGGAACCCATTTTGGTGTTATAGCATCATGTTATGCTTTAGCTATTGAAAAATAGCAGATCTACAAGCTCATAGCGCGCCACCGAGTGGCGCGCTACGAGCTTGTAGGTCTGCTATTTTTTGAAAAATCGAAGAACGACTGACATTTTTAGAATCTGATCTCGGGTCAGAATGGGTTAATCAGACCAGTGTGTGTCCAGTGGAAACCTCGTATGAATCTGATCTCAGGTCAGAATGGCTTAATTACTTTTGGGACGGCGCGCCACGCACGTTTCCCCACACACACCAGGAATCAATCAACCTTGTGTCAACAGTATTTTTCGAGCCAGCGGGCCTCGGGGAGGCTGAGCGAGTTGCGGGCGATATCTCTGCTGAGATCCCATGCACGTGAGCCGGTGTGCCAAGTAAAGAGTGGCTTTTGAAGAGACTGAATAACGTTCAGACTCCTGTCTGCCGCTCTCGCACTACACTACACAAAACACACACACACACAAAACACACACACGTCAAATGTAGAAGAACATACACTGGAGCATCTCAGACAATTGCGCCTCTTTATTATGAAGGTGCTAAGTATATAATACGGCAGGCTGACTTTCAACGTGGCTGCGTCTTCCTCAGACTCATGAATGGCAATGAAGATGCATGCGGCAGTACTGCAATCTTGCACTTTGTCAGCTCGCTCACAACGAGCGTGTGTGTGTGTGTGTGTGTGTGTGTGTGTGTGTGTGTGTGTGTGTGTGTGTGTGTGTGTGTGTGTGTGTGTGTGTGTGTGTGTGTGTGTGTGTGTGTGTGGGTGTGGGTGTGGGTGTGTGTGTGTGTGTGATGACTCAGCACACAGCCCTGAGTGTCTCCTAGCTGTGTCGAGGGTCAGAGAGTGTGATGTAATCTCGCCCATTCTCACCAGGTTGGGTGCAGGCCACTGAGCTTTGTGCCAAGCTTGGCGGAAACTATTAAGTTGAATGCAGACCTATAGGCCACAGACAGCATTTGTGCATCTGTTTGCCACATCCATCTTCTTCTTCTTCTTCTTTTGCATCTTCCAATTGCATCCGTTTTGACGATATGCAATTGTCCAGCGAGGTATAGCACAGTTGCAGTCTCTCACCAACAACAACCCCCTCAAGGCACGATAGAGTTGTGGGCAACAGGACTCCAGTCATTCAGACCTGGCCTCATGGGGACCTCAGCCTGCGAGAGAGAGAGAGAGAGAGAGAGGGAGAGGTTGAAAACAGTCTCAAAGTTGGTCACAAAGCACACGCTTTGGAGGAATGCAAACAGGACCCACTGGATCGGCCCGGGCCTGGAGAAGAAACGTCCTGCAGGAGGATGAACCGGATATCTTATGCCATGTTGAAGAGACAACACAGTGCAAAGCCAAGAAAGAAACTGTGCCTGGACCGTCAGGGCTCTGCATCCTCTCTGACCTGTCCTGTGTGCCACTGAGGATCCCAGGCTCAAAGAACGAGCATGAGAGAGAGATGGAGAGAGAGAGAGATGCAGTTTGATGTTTCCGTGTCAGACAGTGCAGGTGTAATTATCCCATTCTGACCGGGCACCCATTTTGGTGTCAGCATCATGTTATGCTTTAGCTATTTAAAAATAGCAGATCTACAAGCTCATATCGCGCCACCGAGTGGCGCGATACGAGCTTGTAGGTCTGCTATTTTTTGAAAAATCGAAGAGCGACTGACATTTTTAGACTCTGATCTCAGGTCAGAATGGGTTCATCAGACCAGTGTGTGTCCGGCGGAAACCTCGTATGAATCTGATCTCAGGTCAGAATGGGATAATTATTGGGGCATGCCTCCTGATGGAGATTTGCACTCCACTGAGCACACCTTTCTAGTTCAGATTGCAATCAAAGTTTGCCAATTTGATGACCCCTAACGCTGTGTTTACCTGCATGCGACTGCACTGATTTCCACCCTCATCCATATCACTTGTCTTCATTATACAATATAATCAACTGATTATATGAGTAACTAGAAAAAAGGATAAAAGGGCAACAAAAGTAAACTAGTGGGAATGTGCGTGCACAATTTCACGGAAATCACGCGATGTGTTCATGATTTGCAGCATTTTGTTTGAAACTGAGCACTCCTGTGAACTTTGGAAGCCAATCTTAACCAATCAGGATGGAGTCTGAGAAATCTGAAAGACCCGTTTCGTTGAATGGCTCTAGAGAGACTGTGTACCAATTTGCGCGATGTTTGGACAAAATCTGTAGGTGTATTGTGCAAAAACTTGTTTTGCACAAAGCGGCCTCCTGGTGGCGCTATAACAGGCTGTTCTGGATATTTTGGGGCAGAGGTTCATCGTTGGCATCCAGGGAGTGTGTGCGCAAAATTTGTCATCGACCGGGTTAACGGTGCCGGAGATTAGCTGCTCACGGACACACACACACACGGACGGACGGACACACGGACGGACGGAGTGCAAAACATACTCTCCCCCCATGCCTTCGGCCTGGTGGAGACAATTATAATGGGTTGGTCATTATGGAAAATGTACTTATGCCTGACACCCTTACTAGGGTATAGGCCGTTGACAATGTGCCGGGTGTGTCCCGGACCGGTCTCTTGGTGTCTGCCCGGACATCCTGCTGCCAGGTGTTTCTGCATGGTCAGGCCTCTGTTTCTCCTCTCTTGAGGGTTCCAAAGTCAAAGCCTGTCTGGTGGTGTTTGACACTGTCTGGTTTGCTTTTTTAGTCTTTGAAGGGTTTTGCCATGTCGTATATGTACTGTAGGTAAGTAAGGCATTGTCCTGTATGCCACACAGCCTCTGCTGGGCTCATATAGCCAACTGTTTGAATGCTTCAGGGAAGATAAATCAGGTCAGCAGAGATCTGTGCATGTAGATTAAACTTAGTACCGTGTCTTTTTCAATGAAGTTATACACTTTGGCTTCACTGACATGTCATTCGACTTATTTTTCTTTTCTTTTTTTTTTGCGGCTTTTTGCCTTTATTGATAGAAGTAGGCCTACAGTAGATAGACGGGGAGAGAGATGGGGGGGGGGACACACAGCAAGGTTTGTCGGGTTCGACGGGCTTGGTACTCGAACCTGTGACACTTTGAGAACCAATACGGTAGTGTCCATAAAGCGGTAGGCGGAGGTATAATTTCTGAACAAATGAGGGGTGACAGGCCACCCGCTTCCAACGTTATCAACTGATAACCACCAGTATGTTCTTATCAAGACAATGCAATAGAGGCAAATATGGACATTTCCTACGCACTGCGTACCGCACGTAGACGACTAGGAGACGCCGAAGTGAAATTTGCTGCTGCCGAAGCCAAAACATCGCAAGACTGCACTATACAACTTGACTTTATGTTTACTTACATGGCCGGTTAAGACGAGGTTATAGGGTTAGGTTTAGTAATAGGGTTAGTAGTCGGGACAATGCGCCAAACGCGATGTCGGACATTGGCTGACAACGTCAACATAAAACAGGAAATGTCCATACTGGCTCCAATACATGGTCTTGATAAGGGCTGATGACGGATATTAACCCATTCTGACCTGAGATCAGATTCTATACGAGGTTTCCACTGGACACACACTGGTCTGATTAACCCATTCTGACCTGAGATCAGATTCTAAAAATGTCAGTCGTTCTTCGATTTTTTTCAAAAATAGCAGACCTACAAGCTCGTATGGCGCCACTCGGTGGCGCGATATGAGCTTGTAGATCTGCTATTTTTCAATAGTTAAAGCATAACATGATGCTGACACCAAAATGGGTGCCCGTTCAGAATGGGATAAATCATCTGATGACATCCAAAAATGCTAGACAGGCTGCTGACAGCAGCTAAAAACCTGGAGACGGACGAGCGCATTACCAGGAGAGATTTAAGTGTCTTCTTCCTGGCAGAGAGACATTTGTACCACTTAACAAATGGATGAAAATTCTTCAGAGATACCTTTGGTAAGTAATGTTAGCATGCTGGCTTTTAGAAGTTGGTGGAAGTTCGGTTCCCCATTTTCATTACATTTAAAACAATTGCCATTGATCAGTATCGGTATTACTACTATATAGTTGCCACCTTGTGATTTTGTAGATTTATTTAGCTAGCTGTAACCTTATATCTCTTATATAATTGCTTTTAATCATACTTTTCCTCTACCCAATGGCTTTGATAACAGTTAGCTATAACCCTTGTTCAGCTGCTGTGTGAAGCAAATACCCTCCAGCGAGCCATATCAATCAAATAATAGACATAGATTTTAATTGCAGTTGACATTGAATTTATTTTAGAGTTTCATAGAAACTTCTTATAGTGCTGTAGTTTCTTAGTTACCGGTTCACTCTCCTACTTGCTATGTCTGTTTATTGAGCTTATGTCGTCTCCGTTGAGTGGAAAACGGTTACTTTTCAGGATTCCAAAGTTGCAAAGGTATAGCAGATCTAAAAGTAGCAGGTCAAAAGCTCAAAACGCACCACATGTTTCGCGACATGTTTCGCGACACGTTTTGAGCCTGCATATCTGCTAGGTTTGCTGCTTTAGTGTGACACTTTATACTGTATGTCACAACGTGTGAGGGGCCTGGGAGAAGACAAAGCACACAGTGAAACATGCTCTTTCTTCCTTCTGCAGGCTCCAGTATAACTGACAGCAACAACAGCTTCCAAAGAAAACCAGGGCGGAGAGCGTAATAATTTAACCACGGCCTTGCCTAAAGGTGGTGAAAATAAGCCCTGACCTCTGCAACATCAGCTGGCAGCGAAGAAAGTCTGATGCCGTGCTGCCCATACACGTAAACATAGTGTGACTATTAAGCCTATATGATGCTTTAAGAGCTTCATTACTCTCTCTGTTCCCTCAGTCTGTACAGAAGAACTTGGATTATTGGCATTAGCATTTTTAATCCCATCCTGAATTTAATTCTGTAACTTTGTTGATGTTGCTGCTGTTGGCTATTTTTGAAACATTTTGAAAGTGTAAGTGGTTGATTGAGTCTGTTGGTTTCATGAATAGTAAACCAATGAAAAATATTAACGAGAGCTCATGTGTGACTAAATAAAACCAGCAGTGGATCCATAATTGGAACACATCTTTTGAACATACAGGTTTCCACCCGACAGCCATTCTTATTCGCAACTGTGGGCTGAAAAAATGAAAAGAAAAGAAAAGAAAAGGGGAAAAAAAAGCAGCAACCAAAAGGCCTCTTGAGGGACAGTTTGAGCAGTTGAACAGAGCAGACGCTAGATTATAGGGGCAAGAGCCGAACACTGACAAGACTGTCGTTTAGTGTAAAAGTGTGTCTGGGTGCTCTCAGTCATGTCTTATGTATGCAGCTGAGTTTTCCGCCCTCTATTTGGGGGGGGAAAGCACTACGCCCTGCAGGAGAGAAGGACACTTTACAGAATAAATTGGCTGACATGCACCACTCCAGAGAGGGGCCAGAGGCTAAACTGCACACCGTCACTTCCACTGAGGAACCAAGGCATTCTGTTCTGCGAACAGTGATTGTGCCGTCAGCACGTGGGAGTGGGAGTGGAATTTAAGGGCATGGCTCTTATGAGTGAACTGTGGGCCTAGGCATGACATTGAATCACATGCTGTCAGACTGAAACAATAGTTTAAAAATAAAAATAAAAAAGGAAAAAAATGCCATATACTGTACTTCGTCACACAAGAGTGCGGAAGCAGCAAAAAGCTTGTCGGTCGGCTATTGTTGGTACCTTTGAAAGAAAGTCAAAGTGGTTAAAACGTTTTTTTTTTTTTTTTTTTTTTACTTTCCTCTTATAACCAGGCCCGAACGGTGTTCAGATGAAAACTTCAGATGAAGATTTTGAACACATCATGTTGTAGTTTACTTTACCCTGAATTTGTGTCAGATCCTGTGTCTAGGTGTCTCAATGGAAGAGCACGGAGATAAATTACAACCACCCTAAATGTAAAAGTTATATTGTATTAACATACATACAGTTTGGACAAAATGTATTACTTGGACAAAACGTTTAATGTTTAGTGTTATTCTAAAAAGAAAAGAAAAACAAAAAAAAAACAGTGTTTGTGGGTTTTATAAATATTGAACCACTGGAAAATATAAACAAGAGGCTGTATCTAATACAAACAACATTGGAATACTGTTTATTTGTGTTATATTTGTTATGTTATTGTTATGTTTGAACTGGAAGTTTTCGATACGACATCAACAATAATTGGTAGGCCTACTGGTCTATTCATTATGCTAACCCAGTCAGTGCAAGGGCAGATGGCTAGGTCGGAATTTAGGTCCACCGGTTTGGTAACCCTTCATTTTACGGTACAGTAATTACCTGGTAACTACCGTACGGTAATTATGAAGGGTTGGTAACCCTTCATGTTACGGTATGGTAATTATGAAGGGTTACCACTGGGGTACGTTTTCATGATGAGACTTTGCAGGATTCTAGATGTCATAGTGTTGCTGTTGGGCAGAAACCTCTTATCTCCATAAATTAACCCATTCTGACCTGAGATCAGATTCATACGAGGTTTCCGCCGGACACACACTGGTCTGACGAACCCATTCTGACCTGAGATCAGATTCTAAAAATGTCAGTCGTTCTTCGATTTTTCAAAAAATAGCAGACCTACAAGCTCGTATCGCGCCACTCGGTGGCGCGATATGAGCTTGTAGATCTGCTATTTTTAAATAGCTAAAGCATAACATGATGCCGACACCAAAATGGGTGCCCGGTCAGAATGGGTTAACGGCCTACAATCTTGACCATACAGTGTCACACAAAAGCATCAAAAGTAACAGATCTGATTGTGGGTGGGGGGGTGGGTGGGATATGGGGATTGAGTTTTTATTTTTATTTTCATATTTGAAAATGTCTCTGTTTAATGCTTGCCCCTGGGTTTGTCACAAAAACTTTAATAAAAAGATTTTGAAAAGAAAGAAAAGTAACAGATCCACAAGCTCGACGCATTTGAGCTTGTAGATCTAAGAAGTAACAGTTTTGGACATACTGTATGAGGTTTAGGAGGAGACAATAATATAATAGGGCCTTGGTCTGTGTGTCTGTATTTCCGGAGCTAATCTCGCAAACCGGTGCACCGATCTGTGGAAAATCTCTTGTCCACACTGCCAGTAAGCCAGTACAGAAGGACTGAAATATTTCATTAATCTTTGTTGTATCTCTCTTCACTACAGTGCAATACAAGCCTATCCAAATGGAATGCAGGGAGAGATGATGGATCCCTGTCACACTCTCTCTCATATATAAAACAAGACAAAACTATCTGACAGGAACTTCTGACATTTATTTTTTGAAAATGTCTTTGATGAGAGAGCACCATGAAGGATGAAACTATTTCATATATATATTTTTTATATATATATTTTTTATACCACGATTTTGTAACCCATTTTTCACCCCTGTGTCAATCATATGTGATAATGTGACCCTGGGCTCTACACACCCTCCGCCAACCTGGGGAGAGCAACGGACTTAGAGAGCACCATGAAGGATGAAACTATTTCATCTTTTGGACAGGGAAGAGGTGAAGCCTATTTTAACCAAACATTCATGATGTGACAACTGTGACAGAAGATGTGACTGTGAGGCTGCATGCAGTGGAAATGCTGGTGCAAAAAGTCATAATGGAGAGATCAAAACTGTGTGTTCGATTGCAGCGGCGCAACACGGACCGAACGCTAGGGGCGCCGAAAAATCCGTCCCCCCCGTCCCCCCCCACCACCCTAGGAGAGGGGGGGATGGGGGGGTCTAACCACAAACGTGGGGTTATGGTTAGGGTTTGGGGTCGGACTACAGAGAGGTTGTTTCAGTGACTCAATGTACATACAAAACTGAGTTTTGGCACAGTTATTATTATTATTATGAATTACCTGGCTGTGATTCCTCCTCCTCCTCCACAAAAACGTGGGGTTATGGTTAGGGTTTGGGGTCGAACTACAGAGGTTGTTCCAGTGACTCAATGTACATACAAAACTGCGTTTTGGCACAGTTATTATTATTATTATGAATTACCTGGCTGTGATTCCTCCTCCTCCCCATTTGTCTCAAAACGTAAAAGTTTAACCACATTATCAGCAGCGCCTCGAACAGGCCGGTCAAAACTCACTGACCATCTGATCTGTAAGTTAGCCTATCCTATAAAATGTACAACACCTGGGAGGTTTTCAGGAGAGGATGTTTTAATGTAGTTAGTGTTAAACCCATGCAACTCGAGAGGAAAGAAAAACCTGCAGCGCCTTACCTGGTCTTGACAGTTAATAGCGGCGTCGATCTCCTCCTTTCCCCAAATCCCCCAAAATAATAATATAATTCCCAAAGTGGGGTCCGGGGACCCCCAGAGGTACAACTACATGATAGTTTGTGGCATGTCATGTGGACGCTCTCAGTTTTTTTAATTAACATTGATTATCAATTGGAGTCCCACCGCTAGAAATGGTTAAAATAGGGTCCGTCCGAGCTGTATAAATCTTCTCTTATGGGGGTCCTTCTCTTCTCTTCAAATGGGGGGGTCCGCAGGCTAATACGTGTCCATTTGGGGGTCCTTGACATGAAAAGGATAAAGTAAATCCATTCATCTACTGATCGTCTGTGCCAAAGTGGTGCGTGACACCAAAAGTGGTGTCCTATTGAATTCTGTTCCTGTATTATTAGAATCATTACAGAGTGCAAAGCACATTGGGTCACTGATTGCGGTGTAACAACTCCCAACTTCCGAAAGTTGAGAGAACGGGCCAAACCATTTTGGGATTTAAACAGGGGTGGATCAAATATATGCTTCAAAATATATCGCGTTTATGAACGCAGGATTTCAAAAGTATTACTCCTAAGATAACTTTGGAGCCAGGGGGGGACCCCCCCAGCCAGGGGGGACCCCCTAACTCATCTGGGGGGGACCAATGTGAGGCTGGCAGGGGATTCGTCCCCTGCGTCCCTGTGGCTATTGCGCCCCTGTTCGATTGGAGAAAATATCAGGAGATATGGCAGAGTCACCTTGCACCACTGACCAAGATGGCTGCTGCCTAAAGGCTGATCTCCCGAGGAAGATAGGCTGGCTTCCAGCATTGGTGGATTGATTCGCTGGTCAGAAGGTGTGTCAGAGCCTGCACACTAAACACCTCAGAGATTAAGAACTTCATCGACACCCCCATGGAGGTGCCCAACTGGCCTTGCCACACTCAAAGCATTGAGAGGGTGGTCAAAATGGTGACTGAGGCTTCTGCTATTTACTTCTCTCTGGAAAAGAGGGATGGAGGAATCAGGGCTCAGGAGACCAGCAGGAGGCTGATGTCTAAAGCTGAGTCAAAGCAGGACTTATTCAACCTTGTAAAGTTCAGAAAGTGTTGAGTGATCATTGTACTTTTATCCAGTGATATACATGCACTTGAATTGTCAATAAATGTAAATTTGATTTGACTTTGTCAATATAAATTCTTTCCTTTATGTCTTTGAAAATCCTAAAAAGAGGTTAAAACGGGCAAAATATGCAACTTAGAAGTACAAAATAATGTAGGTTAGAGTTGTTCTATCCAACCAATAATGTGATATTTGAATTCTCCATCAAAAAACAAATAATCTTATAAATGAGGTAGAACGGGTACAATTATAGCGATTTAAAAATGCAAATTCATGTAGGTAAGAGTTGTCCTGTCCAAAAAATAATTCCATATTTGAATTCTCCAGAAGAAAACACACAAAATAGACAAAATAAAGTATGACCCGCCCTGTAGAGCCCAGGATCACATTAGATGATTGACACAGGGGTGAAAAATGGGTTACAAAATCGTGGGATAAAAATATATATATATTTTTTTAAAAGGGGAAAAGAAAACAATCGGCAAATAGTTACAGTGACTTATTACCAGTGTTGGGCAAGTTACTTTGAAAGCGTAGCTTGTAAAGCTACAAGTAGCTCACCATGGCAGTAGCTTGATCAAGCTACATAGCTACCCCTGGAGAAATGTAGCTTGTAAAGCTACAGCTACATGGAAAAAGTAGCTCAAAGTAGCTCAGCTACTTTTTATTTTTCAGCGTTAAATTGAGAATGTACATGCGGGAGACCCCTCCTCCCCTCTGGGAGACCCCTCCTCCCCTCTGGGAGACCCCTCCCACCCTGCTCCCCTCGGGGAGACCCCTCCTCCCCCTGCTCCCCTCTGGGATTCCCCTCCCACCCTGCTCCCCTCTGGGAGACTCCTCCTCCCCCTGCTCCCCTCTTGGAGACCCCCCCACCCTGCTCCCCTCTGGGAGACCCCTCCCACCCTGCTCCCCTCGGGGAGACCCCTCCTCCCCCTGCTCCCCTCTGGGATTCCCCTCCCACCCTGCTCCCCTCTGGGAGACCCCTCCTCCCCCTGCTCCCCTCTGGGAGACCCCCCCACTCTGCTCCCCTCTGGGAGACCCCTCCTCATCCTGCTCCCCTCTGGGAGACTCCCCCACCCTGCTCCCCTCTGGGAGACCCCTCCTCACCCTGCTCCCCTCTGGGAGACCCCCCCACCCTGCTCCCCTCTGGGAGACCCCTCCTCACCCTGCTCCCCTCTGGGAGACCCCCCCACCCTGCTCCCCTCTGGGAGACCCCTCCTCACCCTACTCCCCTCTGGGAGACCCCCCCACCCTGCTCCCCTCTGGGAGACCCCTCCTCATCCTGCTCCCCTCTGGGAGACCCCCCCACCCTGCTCCCCTCTGGGAGACCCCTCCTCACCCTGCTCCCCTCTGGGAGACCCCCCCACCCTGCTCCCCTCTGGGAGACCCCTCCTCACCCTACTCCCCTCTGGGAGACCCCCCCACCCTGCTCCCCTCTGGGAGACCCCTCCTCACCCTGCTCCCCTCTGGGAGACCCCCCCACCCTGCTCCCCTCTGGGAGACCCCTCCTCCCCCTGCTCCCCTCTGGGAGACCCCTCCTCCCCTCTAGGAGACCCCTGCTCCCCCCTGGGAGACCCCTCCCACCCTGTGATACCAGGGCCAATCAGAGGCCAATTAGAGGCAGCTGTCAAGTGCTGATATGCCCTCAAAGCAATCAGAAAAAGGAACAGTCCTTGATTTTTCAAAGGGGGTTCTAGTACAAGAATTAACACAGCAACCAATGGTCAAAATTAATATATTTCTTTCATGTTATTGCCCAAAATTGTAGCTTGTAACTTGAGTAGCTAAGCTACAAAAAATGACCCAAAAGGTAGCTGAGCTACTTGACGAGGTACACAAATATGAATGTAGCTAAAATACCACAAGCTACAGCAAAATGTAGCTCAGCTACGTAGCTCAGCTACATGTAGCTTAATACTCCCCAACACTGCTTATTACGTGTGCATACTTCTGCAGCAATTGAATGAATTGACTTGAATGAGATTTATCACAACAAGGCTGAATATATATCTATGGATAATGTTTTTAACCCATTCTGACCGGGCACCAATTTTGGTGTTGGCATCATGTTATGCTTTAGCTATTGAAAAATAGCAGATCTACAAGCTCATATCGCGCCACCGAGTGGCGCGATACGAGCTTGTAGGTCTGCTATTTTTTGAAAAATCGAAGAACGACTGACATTTTTAGAATCTGATCTCAGGTCAGAATGGGTTAATCAGACCCAGTGTTTGTCCGGCGGAAACCTCGTATGAATCTGATCTCAGATCAGAATGGGTTAATGGACGAATATAATATGTTTGACCAAAATGTTGGTCAAACAGCTCAAAGAAAAAGCGGCCAGCTAAGTAATTCCTAAAAAGGAAAAGGGAGCTTTAGACATAGACTAACAAATTATCAGTTGGGCGTGTTTATGATTTGTATTAAAAACGTTATACTTCAGAGATATAGCTTCAGACCCAGACAGGCTGAATAATGTTTGATCTACAGTATAACTTCAGATCAGTTGGATAGTTAGATGCCCCATTTAAGAATAAAGTCAGAGGAGCTATTTGATGCATGAAACCTGGACAATCTCCAGGATTAGATTGCTTCCCAGTGAAGCCTTTCTGGATGGATGGAGGGCTGCATGGATAGATTCATCCACGCTGGCACTATTCAGAGGCAATTTTAAAAGGGCAGCTACCAAATATGCATATATATGCAATATCCATATGACATTGATATGAAGTGAAGTCTAGTCGACACTTTAATGCAGCTTTAATATCATTATATCACCTCAAAAAGGATAAAGATCCACGCCTGTTAGTTTAGTCAATATGGAAAAGCTTACTAAAGTCCTGGAAATATCGAGAATAATCTTTCCAGATATTATTGAACACCAGACAGGATTTCATCACGTGCTGACAATGGCATCGCACAACCTCTTCTCCATTGACAATGTCAGAATTGTCAGGGTCATTGACTTCAATTTCCGTCTGCATACAGTACACATTTTTGAGGATCTCACATGTACTACATATCCCGAACCTATAGCCTATTATGTCCTGACACTTATGTAACACCCCAGCCACAATCGGTTCACTCTGCTAGCACCATGAAGGCGGGCAACACCACAGCATCAATGTTGCAGAAGCAGCGAGTGCATGAGACGCGGCACTGCTGGGGGGGGGAGGACCGGCAGCTGCCGGAGTAGGTGGATGGATTATGACAGGTCCGTTCCGCTGCTCTGTCGGTCCGTTCGGCAGCCGTGCTCCAGCCACCGCAACAGCCTGCCCAGATGGTCGAGCTAACCGTCCGGGCCTATACGTTTCTATTTTATATCATGGCTTTTGGTTTTTATGTCTGGACTTATCAACTGGGTTCAAATGATCTATACAGTGCCGAGAACATTACCTGTCACCAATGGACAAAATGTCACATTTCAAGAGGAATAAAGCAAGGACATCCAGTCTCGTCTTCATTACTCACTTTAGTAGAAGCTCTTGCAATAGCAGTAGAGGTGGAAGAGCGAATCAAAATGAGTAAAGCCAGGATGCAGAGAACATTGATTGTTTTTTGTATGCAGGGGGCATTATTTGGCTATCCTCCTGCAGGCCTTGGACACTTTGAAAAAGTGCTCACTGATATGGCTATAAAAACGCATTGGCAGTCTGAGGTTATGCTGCAGCAGTTCTGATTTAAATGCATATACCATCACGGATGAGTGCTGACATGAATAAAATAATACGACTTAATATGATCCTGTTGCTTCATAAAATAAAATATAATCCACACAAATGAAAATCGTACTTCTTGGTTGGGAAAAATGTATTTCCACAAATTAACTTAATTTCCATTTTAAAAGGCAACTGATATTGTGTGTAAATATCAGAAGTTGCCCCGTATATGTTGCCCTACATTAATTTTAGTATTCAGTATTACTATTGAAGATGTATGGAAACTTGGAAACAATGGATGATTCACTAGGGATGTCCAGAGTATACTTACTTTTTTGTGTTATCCTTTTAGCCTTAAAGGGATAGCAGATTTTTTTGCTATCGATTACTCACCCCATGGAGACTTGAATGCTTTTGTCCTAAGCCAATAATTTGACGACTAGCAGTGGTTCCAGTAGGAGACACAAGAGACACAAAGAGTCTTCTTTGTGTCTCCTACCGGAAACACAGCAGGTAATCAAATTATTGGCGTAGGAAAAAAAGACTGAACAATCTCTATGAATTCAAGTCTCCATTGGGTGAGTAATCGATAGCAAGAAGTCATTTTGGAGGTGAACTACTCCTTTAATCTCTTGCTGTACCATGCGCTGTTTACATTTCTGACGAATTTAGAGGCCTTCTTACAGTTATTACAGGATGTCATGCTTTTTTACCTTTCTGGGAAGGAGCTATTGGGAAATTGGGTGAATGGCTTTAAAAGCTTCTTACCAGAATTGCCACCACTTTACTTGGAAATGGATCAAAGGAATATTTATAGCAGAATAGCATGACAGTCAGATGATGTACATTTACTCCAGTACAAATATTTTTGAGGTAGCCTACCTTTACTTTACTGTAGTACTTCCAATTTTCAATGCTAAGTCTACTACGCTCCACTATATTTCGTAGGCAAATATTGTACTTTTTGCGAACGCAATGAGCACTAACTATGAGACCCTGCAGATCATGTCTGTGTGTGTGTGTCTGTCTGTCTGTCCCGCTGTGAGGGCACAGCTGTAGCACACACACACACACACACACACACACACACACACACACACACACACACACACACACACACACACAACAACCACACACACACACACACACACACACACACACACACACACACACACAGTAGAAAAAAGTACGTAATTTATTCTAATTGTTGTTATTGCAATTTACGAGCTGCGTTCACTTCCCGCGTTTGCGCGTCTTACTTGTACTTTTTAAAATATTGAACCAATGAAAAGTAGTAAAAAGCGCTTTGGACAAAACCTCTTAACTCCATTGGACCCTCAAACTGTCTGCTAAAGCAACTAACGCCAACACCTCTCTCCCTGTCATGGAAATAATTGACAATAGGCTATAATAAAGTCACAAAACCAACTTTGATGAGGCATTATATTTCTTTGTTTTCAAAATACTGTATACGTTTTTCTTCATTTCCTGAAAAATGTGTATTTTTTTAAATGAACATTTTGGAGTTAGGTGGTTTCTTCCCGACAGCAGATATATATAGGAGAAGGATGTCAAATGGAATACAATGGAATACAAGCACATTAAGGATTTAGGAATACAAACCATTGTGTGTACACTGTTTATCAAAAGCTAACATATGGATGTATATTGTATAACTATCTCTGACAGAAAATGCACAATCTTTTTTATATTTTCACAAGATACTATTACCCAAAGTAAGGGGTGGCTCGTATCAATGGGCAATGGGGGCTCAGCCCTCCCTATCTTATGGAGTAAAGATGATAAATTATTAAAATGTTTTAGAATAGAAACTTTTATATTCTGGTATAATCTAAAGCAGCAACAGCATCAAATAGTTACAAGAAAAACACAAAATATGGCAGGTCAAAATGGGCTGATTTTTTACAGCCCAAAAGGCTTCCATTGGCTTTCATTGCGTTGAATGATTGACAGCTGCCAAGACACGCCTGCTTGGTTTACTTGCCATTGGCGCTTGAAATTTCTCAGCCCCAGAGCCAATAGAGGGCTGTGCTCAGCCCTAATGCCCGCCTCAGACCAATCACAGCACCTGCTCATGTGTGGTTGTTTATGATGTGGAAGAATGGCTGGTGGAAGTATTTTAAATGAAATAAGTTTATTAGTTACTTTATAATACGTTTCGTCCCGTGTCCGTGGAGGGGAAAATGAAGTTAAGAGACTGGGAGGCAGCATATAGTCCATTTTGGATATAACAAAAGGAAAGGAGACAAAATACGTTTTGTGAATTTGAAATTCTTCCTTGGGGGCAGACAGCTGACCGCACACCGGGACCCACAGAAAGGTAGTGTACGTGGTCTGCTTGAATTCATTCATCTCACAAAGTTAAGAAACATAATCGCTGGTTTAATCACATTGAAAGTGGCTCGAGCCTCGAGGCCTCGAGCTCTCATTGAGTTGGGAAGAGAGAGAGAGAGAGAGCGAGTGGCTGTGTTTGTGTGCTGTGTTAGTGTTGTTTCGGTGCCGCGTGCGTGCATGTGTGTGTACCTTGCAAGTTGCTTGCATCTTTATTCCATTTTGGTCGGTGCCGTTTGCGCCAGTTTGTGCAGTTTGCGCGCGCGTGTGTGTGTTTTGATTCATCTCGGCGCGTGTGTGTGTGTGCGTGCGTGCATGCGTACTGTCATTAATGACAGTATAAGAGCATCTACATACAAATACAAACAATGTTCAGTTGAGTATTTGTTGTGGGCATGCACTTCTGTTGTTGTGGAGCACTTGCTGTAACAAAGTATAGGCCTGTTGTAGTAGTGTAATTGTACTTTGATATCTGGAATATGACGCTATTGCTGCAGGTTGAACTATAGTGGCATATAGTGTAAAGTCTTATAGCAACCCCACCCAAAATCACTGCCAGCCGCCACACAGCTCTGTTTACACCTTTATTTAATTCCTATTTATATGATCCAATATTTATTTCTAAATGCATTGTTTTATTTTGATTGTCTTGTTCCACTTCTGCTTTGGCAATGTAAATGTACGTTTTCTCATGCCAATACAGCTCCTTTGAATTGAATTGAATTGATATATATTGCTGTCATTTAGAATAGAATAGCCACTATTTCAAAATATTAGAAATATTGTGAACTAGGCTATTCTGCTAGACGCAATTTGCAACTCTAGATTTTTTTATAATGGGATGAATCTAGCCCCTTTCGGGACCCTACGTAAAACTTTTTTGATATTTTGTTGAGTTTTACGTTGGGTCCCTGCTCGCTACTGTACTTTCGTATGGAAATTCCTATTTGCGGAAATGGAGATTCTCTCTAAAATAGGACCCGCGGCATGTGACGCCATTATTTTCCTTGAGTTATTCTGAATTCGGTAACTTTAAGTAGCTATACATCCAGCTGCGAATATCTCCTGTGGCGCGGAAGCCGTTAAGTATTTTTAATCTTTGTTTGACCGATTTGGTCGCTTTATTTCTTCTTGTTTGTTTACCGTTTATTGTACCGCCTCCCGGTGTGCGGTTGGCTTGTGAGGCTACGTCCCTGCCTCTGATCTGCTGTGTCATAGCTATAGCGCCACTAGCTAGCCAGATAGGCGGTACAATGAGGTGTCAATAAACAAGGAAGGAAAAGAAGAATCCAAGCTTCCAAATCGGGCAAACATATATTAAAAATACTTAACGGCTTCCGCGCCACAGGAGATATTCGCAAAGGTATGTATGTGTACTTATACTTTACATATTCAGAAAGCCTCATACTGAAGAATATCGTCAAACAGCGCGGGGAGGCGTTTTAACATGTAAACATGAGCCAGTAAATGTTTTAATCAGGTGGCATGGACGACGTGGAACAGGACCCAATGCACTGGGTCGAACAAATGTCAGAAACTTCAGTAGCATTTGGGTTCTGCTTGGAGGGCTAGGATGAATCTAGAGTTGCAATACCCTCCATTGACTCCCCACTCATCTTTTTTGGTTTGCGATCTGCTTGTCTTAAACGACGTTAAACTCACCAACATTGCAGCTGTAGTCCACGCTTGAATTATCCTCTTTCAATCTGCCGAGCTTGTTTTTCATAAAAATCCACCGTAGAGATGTTATGAGCTACTTTCTGTCAAGACATCCTCTGCAAGTGATTCTTTTTCTAAGTGTTGCAGTTTGGAAGCACTCGTTTTTGTTAACGGGTCGCACTGCTGCCTCCTGCATTATGTGCAAATTCGAAACAGGTGGAACGCAGGGCCGTTCAGTGACATACAACGAGTGCTTCCAAACTCCAGCACTTAGAAGAAGAATCACTTGCAGAGGATGTCTTGACAGAAAGTAGCTCATAACATCTCTACGGTGGATTTTTATGAAAAACAAGCTTGGCAGATTGAAAGAGGATAATTCAAGCGTGGACTACAGCTGCATTGTTGGTGAGTTTAACGTTGTTTAAGACAAGCAGATCGCAAACCAAAAAAGACGAGTGGGGAGTCAATGGAGGGTATTGCAACTCTAGATTCATCCCATTGTAAAAAAATCTAGAGTTGCAAATTGCGGCTAGCTATTCTGCGTAATGAGTACGCTACTTTCTACTTTTGGTACTTTAAAGGACCACTTTTCAACCTATCTTCATATAATAGGTCCTCACTAATAATCATGAAAAAATGGCGCAATGTTTTTTCCTACTCTGTCTGTGGGCAGTTTAGAAACCGTCCTCCGGTGACATCGATGGGGAATACAAGCTAATAGAAACTGCAGGCTTTCTAGTCCTAAAAAGTTGCAATGCGAAAATGGAAGCCATCGTTCTCATGATAATGAATGAATATTAGTATCGCAACGCGAGGCTACCACAGCCCTCCTATGAGACACAGACTGAGTAGAAAAGAATCGTGCCATTTTATCATGATTACAGGACCCATTATATGAAGATGGGTTAAAAAAGTGGTGAAGTGGTCCTTAACCCATTTTGCCCTGAGATCAGATTCTAAAAATGTCTTCTATATCAGGACAGTTTTCTGAAAAAGCTATGTTTCTATGTCAGTCGTTCTTCGATTTTTCAATAGCTAAAGCATAACATAACACCAAAAGGGGTTCCCGCACCAAAATGGGTTAAAGTACATTTTGATTGCCAAGCACATTTATAATTCCAGACAGAGCACTTCTACATTGCAGTATTGGTGCTTTTACTTAAGTAAGACATTTGAGTACTTGTTCCACCACTGATGACAGGTTTCAACAATGCAGCTAGAATTAGTCTATCTGCCACTGGATGAGACAGACTGGGGTGTGGGGAAGACTGTTATGACAGGGTTGAGCTGATATGACTGATAATGCCTTCTTTGAAATGATGGTAGCTAGATTGAATTATAACAAAGGGAGAAGTTTAGGGCCATTATACTGTATAAAAGAAGGCAATAGGTGCCTATTCGGTCCAATTTGTTTAGGGCTCTCTCTCTCTCTCTCTCTTTCTCTCTCTCTCTTAAAGGGACACTTCACCCTTTTTGCTAAAAAATATATGTTAATGACATTTTGGAGCTTTAGAACACTTTCCTGTGGGTCTTTATGTGTGTAATATGTGGTTTTAGATATTTTAGATTGTATCAGTGAGCCCAGTGTCTCTGATGTCATGGACACTGGGATCACTTACTTCCTGGACTACATGTGTACTCAGTAAGACAGACCTCCCCTATCCACAAGGAGGAGCAGTGCACAAAAGTATTTTGGGAATTGTAGTCCAGGAAGGAAGTGAGCCCAGTGTCCATGACATCAGAGACACTGGGCTCACTGCTACAATCTAAAATATCTAAAACCACATATTACACACATAAAGACCCCCGGGAAAGTGTTCTAAATCTTCTAAACGTCATTAACATATATTATTTTGCAATAAGTGTCCCTTTAATGTTGAGTAATTGCATTGATTTGGCTTGGCTCTACTGTTTTTGCTTATACCGTGTTTCCCGGATAATATTTGGAAAAATGATATGACAAGAGCAAACATTTAATCGTTTGTTTAAGTTGTTTATATTTTTTCCTATTCATTTGACTTGTTCTTACATTTTCTGTACGTACGCCATTTACTGTAGATTCATCAAAGTAGGCTACTCTGTTCATCATTGAGAAATATTGCTGCAGACATCTAATCATAATCATTTTCTTTGTCTTTACTCTGAACATAATGTACTACTGCTATGAGAACCAGAGCAAAGGTGATGAACACTGATGCATATTTGTTATCCCTCTCGTGCCTTTTTCTGCTGTAAGTGCATCTGACTGTTATGTGATTATTTATCCATTTTATGAGTTCTTTATTCAGTCTCTGTTATAGAGGGTCATGTGTGGGATTTTTGTAAGTTATTGCAAGACCCTCGAGTCCTGATGTCTTCCTGACTTGGGGCTCATTTGGCAGTCCTCATAACAATCTTTCATTAACTGTTTTTTAGGATTCCAATGGTCCTGCACATCTGTTGTGCAATGTTGAATTGGACATTTGCTCCATGCTCTAAAATGTGTTTGCTTTTTACCACACTTGGACTCTGAATTGCCTGTACATCTAATTGCCACCTCATGCCAGCCATTTTAAAGAGCCGGCCATGTAATTAAAACGTCTGAAGTCTGTAAATGGGGATGGGGCTAGTGTCGGGGGAACTTGCTGATCAGACATCTAGTTACGCGTCTGCTTTGAGGCTCTCCGGTATAGTAAGCACCTTATATTTTGCATTTGTCCATGTTCGGAGAACTGTGGGCTTTATGGGTGAGATTCCAGGGAGGGTGGAGGTGGGGGGGACATACACTCATAGATATACAAAGGTCAGCATCGAATAAATTAATCGCAGAGAGTCTTGATCTAAGGCTAAGTCTTAAGTAGGATATCGCTTGAGCATCTAGTCATTGACATTGATGCTGTAATGAAAATCAGCCTTCTGGATCGGATAATTCCATTTCTTCGTGGCATTTCTCATTGATCTGAGGGTGGTATCACCATGAAGTGTGTCTCGTGATAGATGATTGCCATCAATCTGCTCTTCATTTCAAACGATGATCATCCAGTTAGTATTTCTTTTTCACTCCCTAATTTATCTGTGTCATAGTTAGTTGTCAATAGTTATGTATTAGAAAGAATGAGTCAACCTTCTTCTTCTTCTTCTTCTTCTTGCTGCGAGAGTGAGGTCTAGCCAACACCAACTCGGGATTCCTGGATCGCTGCCCTCCACAAATTCCTATCCAACATCAGTTAAAATAACATTAGTAAAACCATAACCCAAAACATGTTGGCTTTGTTAGGGGCTATTATAGGGGCTATTTCCCTCTTTTAAATTTGAGTGCCCGGATATCCCATCTTTTATCTGAGTTATCAGCAATGATGCAGTGAAACAAAAACAAATGTTAGTTTGTCTTTTTCAGTAATGGTACACACTTTCTATCTAATCTTTGCACCATATTGTCGCAGTCTTATGCTGGCATGCAGCATAAGACTTCCCCCCCGCCCCCCCCTGGCTTTGGCAGGTCTTGATGAAACGAACAAAGAAAGTTTTCCCAAGACAAGAAATGTCTTATACTCTCTGCAGCTGCTCGGATTTATGAACATTGCTCACTGTATCCAGTGCTGGAACAGCCAGTCTTTTTTTACCACAGATATCCTCTCTTTTTTTACACCAATGTCCAACGTTCTTTGACATAATTTGTTTCTGGCGACAGACACAGTAGACAAAGTCTGTGCTATCGCTCTTCGTTAATCCATTGCCATCTGGTTGTGTTTGTAGTCACTCAGAATAGGATTATAGGTGTTTGCATGGAACATTGCTGCACCACCCCAGGCAGCATGGGCACCACCCCAGGCAGCATGTCTGCCTGGGGTGGATGGAACATTGCTGCACCACCCCAGGCAGCATGGGCACCACCCCAGGCAGCATGTCTGCCTGGGGTGGATGGAACATTGCTATGGAAATAAAACATCAACGACATCAATCACGAGCAAATTGGGTGACCCTAGCACACCAGTTAGTTTTACAACTCTAAGGGATTTGGGAAAAATCATTCGACATAAACAATGAGTTTTAAAGTGCTGTTATTTTCCAAATTCAATGTAATATGCATTGATCCTGTATTTACAGTAGATGGCTGTTATGACAGATAACACTGCTTGATATTTGAATATCATAATCTTTTTGTGTTTTGTCATAATTAGCGCCCTATTGATTATCCAGGACAGGAACCCCTGGTTGTTGTTGTTGTTACGTACAGTATACAGTGTATGGCAACATATTGTTTCTGTAATTTTCGAATAAATATTTGAAAAAAATCTGAAAACTTAGCTCAGGATTTAGAAGGCGCCTCAGGTCTAAATGGGTTATACTACAGCCTAATGAAAGCATTAAAAGCAGCAGATCCACAACAAGCGTGTGGACCTGCCACAGTTTATGTTCTTTTGGACATAAGAGGTTTCCACCCGACAGAGACGATATGTTACAAGGCCTAGGCTACTTGTATCCTAACCTAATGTATGTATACATTGATGTCTTTTACTATCATGCTCAGTTATGATAATTTTCCCATGTCTTAATTGTCAAGTCATTGACATTTACGCTATGGTGATGATTGGCCTTCTGAAACCAAGCCTCCAATTGTCTTGATGGAGACGTGGCGTTTCTCTTCGATCGGAGGGCGGTATCAACTGCTTTACTGTACTGTACTGTTCTTCGTAGTACTGTACTATACTGTTGTGAGCTTGTAGATCTGTTAGTACTGTACTGTACTTCATACCGAAGTACAGTACGTACTGGGATGTACTTCTGTTGAGCGCCACTTTGTCACGTGTTGTGCACGGCAACACGTTGTGTATGGAAGCATCTGAGAACAAAAAAAAAGGTACTGTACTGTACTGTACTGTACTGTACTCCTCCCTCGCCTGTGTGTGTGTGTGTGTGTGTGTGTGTGTGTGTGTGTGTGTGTGTGTGTGTGTGTGTGCTCCCTACTGGCCACTTTAGGTGTTGCAGCTACGTACACATACATACACACATAGCTCCGCATAGGAGTTGCGCTAGTACCACTCAAAAAATGAGGCAGTGGAAAAGTAAGTGTCTGTCCACCACCAGTGTGTGTGTTCCATGCATCTGGCTTTGCCGAGCATTTATACAAACACAATTGCCCCATGTTCGAGTGAGAGAAGCTGGGCGTTTAGGGTGATAAATGTCATTGCACATACTCACGACGTACACCACCGGATGTGTGTGGGGTGGAAATAATTGTCACAATGACTACATTGGGGGGCGGGGTAAAGAGCACAACAACAACAAACAAAAAAGTATATTTGCACCTCGCTGTGAATATATCATTCTGGGCTGAAGCAGAGCTTTTCCAGTGGAAGGTTGGCAGCTTGCTCCTCTAAAATTCAAATTGGCTGAATTATAGTATAATAATAATAATAATAATAATAATAAAACTTTATTTGTATAGCACCTTTCATGACATGAAATGCAGCTCAAAGTGCTTTACAGAACAATGGAGAATAAAAGAAAAGCAAGGCAACGACATAAAAAAAAAACAAGCAGTAATGCAATACAGTGAGGACATGAATAACAAAAAAACAAAAAAAATATCAATTAAAAGCAATGTTGTAGAAGTGGGTCTTGAGCTGAGCTTTAAAAATGTCTACAGAGGCTGCCTGACGAAGGTACAGTGGGAGCTTGTTCCATGCCGACGGCCCGTACAAGCAAAAAGCTGCTTCCCCGTATTTTTTAGTTGCCATTTTTTTAGGCAAAGCGAGCAGGCGAGCAGTGGAAGACCTTAGCGGGCGGTTTAGGACATATTTAGGCAGGCAGTCATGTAGGTAGGAAGGTGCGAGACCATTGAGAGCTTTATAGACAAGTAAAATTATTTTAAAATCAATCCTAAAAACAACCGGAAGCCAGTGCAGTGATGCCAAAACTGGAGTAATATGTTCTCTCATTTTAGTTCCAGTTAAAACTCTGGCTGCTGCATTTTGGACAAGTTGTAATCTGTCAGTTGTTTTCTTAGGCAGTCCTGAAAAAAGTGCATTGCAGTAATCAAGCCGAGAAAAAACAAAGGCGTGGATTAGCGTTTTTGCATCGTCCAAGGACACATAGGCTCTGATTCGTGCAATATTTCTAAGGTGAAAAAAGGCAATCTTGGTAACATGATTAATGTGTGAATTAAAATTCAATTCAGAATCAATAATAACCCCCAGGAATAGTCTCTGGATCATTTTTCAAGACTCTGTAGAACAATTTTAGGCTGGCTTTGTAAGATTAGGTTTTTAGCAAAGAGGCAGAAAGGTAGAGAGGGAGAGTCACCTATAATTGAAAACTTCCCATAGTTTTATTTGTTGTTGTCAGATTCAATAAAGACACTCATGAGGACGCTCATTAAGCTGTCTTTATAATTTAACTTTGCGCTGCAGCTCATTCTTGCAGCAGATCTTCTCATTATGTTACTGCAAAGTGGGCCACCCAGTCTCCAGGGGTAGGCAACCTCAGGCACGAGTGCCAACATTGGCACAGGGAGGTAAAGAAGTCCCCCTGGGTGACTCTGTGGAAAAAAATAAATCAGTCTGAAGTGAGTGGTGCTGTACTATGCTCACGCTGTAGTACTGTACTGTACAAGCCCTCCTCCCTGGCCTCTGTGTGTGAGTGTGTGAGTGTGTGCGTGTGTGCACATGCGGTAAATTAAATGGTGCATTTATATAGCACCTTTTTCCAAGGCGCTTTACGTAGATTGTGCATTACTGTACATTCACCCACTCGGCATTCACACACCGATGGCAGAGGAAACCATGCAAGGCACCAACCTGCACATTTTAGTGGAGGATATTAATGACACGATCGTTCACTTTATGGTACAAGCACCAAATTTGGTACACAAGTGCTTCAGAACCCACTCTCTCAGAAAAGTACGTTGTCCACTTGAAAAAACTAAATGGCCACCATTTTTCAAGATGGCCGCCAAATGAAAAGGGCCTTTTGTGGCGGTTCTGGACAACCGTGGGTCCGACCGACTCGAGACCGGGCACTGCACTCCCTGTGGGTGTGTGGAACGTGTGTGAAGTCGGTGGGGCGAACGGTTCTCGGGTTATGTGGATTACAGATGTACAGACACACACACAGACTTGAATATATGTCAATGGGCAATGCCCATTGGGTTTTTTTTTTAGATGATGGGTAAGAAGAGAGAGATGTGATGTCAGGTGGTGTGGGCTAAGAAGTGGTCAGGGCTATATGAGATGTACAGTAAGTGCAAAGAGAGATGGTGAGGGAGGGAGAAAATTATTTGTACCAATTGACCAGACAGACAGTAGTGTAACAGGTTAAGGTGAGTATAGAGATGGAAATGTTCTAGCAAGGGAAGCCAATGTATTGAGAATATGGGACATATTATGTATGTGTCAGGAGTTATTTGTGACAGAAGGCTACCAGTGAGAGGGAAGATGTATACGATGGTAGTGAGACCAGCCATGCTGTACGGTTGGAAACGGTGGCACTGATGAAAAGGAGGCACAGCTGGAGGTGGCAGAATTAAGGATGCTATGGTTCTCATTAGGAGTGAAAAGGAAGGACATTATCAGAAATGACTGAATTAGAGGATCAGCCCAGGTTAGAAGGTTTGGGGATAAAGCAAGAGAGGTGAGGTTGAGATGGTTTAGACATGTGAAAAGGAGGGATGAGGGTACATTGGGAGAAGGATGCTGAAGATGTAGCTGCCAGGTAAGAGGATGGCCAAAGACGAGGTTTAAGGATGCTGTGAGAGATGACATGAAGGTGGCAGGTCACAGAGGAAGATGCAGAAAACAAAACCAAATGGGGTCCATGTGTGGTCCAGCCCTATGGAATGTAAAATTGTGCTAATGAAAAGTATTTAAAATATATAGTTTTGATGCTCATCCTAGATCCTACTACTATAGGGGATGCAAAGCAATATGTCCGTTTATCCGTCCGACTTCTCCTACCAAATCACTCAGTTAGCACACATCTCTCTATGCACAAAAAATGATGCATGCCACAGAAATCCATCTGCACTACATTGCATCCATGTCATATTTACTGTACAAATATTGCTTTTGTATGACATACTGTTATTGCACAACATTTCACTGACGCAAATTACATTACAATTTCCACATTAACCGACCCCTCCCCTTTTCCCTGCACGTGCACACACACACACACACACACACACACACACACACACACACACACACACACACACACACACACACACGGTACTGTACAGTACACTAGTATGTTACAGTACAGTATGGTAAAGTACAGTACGGTACAGTAACGTGCGGTACGGCATGGTACAGTATGATACCATAAAGTATGGTACAGTACAGTATGATGCCGTACAGTACAGTACGGCACGGTACAGTACAGTACAGTACAGTACAGTACAGTACAGTACGGTACAGTATGGTACCATGCAGTACGGTACAGTACAGTACGGTACAGTATGGTACAATATGATACCATACAGTAAGGTACAGTATGGTACCATGCAGTATTGTACAGTACGGTACAGTATGGTACAGTACAGTACAGTACGGTACAGTATGGTACAGTATGATACCATACAGTAAGGTACAGTACGGTACAGTATGGTACAGTACGGTACAGTATGGTACCATGCAGTACGGTACAGTACGGTACAGTACGGTACAGTACTGTACTGTACTGTACTGTACTGTACTGTACTGTACTGTACTGTACTGTACTGTACTGTACTGTACAGTACAGTATGGTACAGTATGATGCCCTACAGTGCCGTACAGTATTATACAGTAGTATGGTATAGTACATCACAAAGGTATAGCCAAATATATGCTGAAATGCAAAACCAGTCTAATTTTGGTGGCCATCTTGAAATATCACCGCCATATTGGATTTTTGGATGGCTCGGTTTAAAAAGTTAAAGAGTTGACCAAAGGAATGTTCACGGCAAATGTCACGCTTGTATCACCAAGCGAACAACCGTTCCAATGATCTGCTAATTGCACAAATTCTGTGTGTGTGTGTACGTCTGTAATCCACATAACTCGAGAACCGTTCGCCCCACCGACTTCAAATTCGACACACACGTTCCACACACCCACAGGGAGTGCAGTGCCCGGTCTCGAGTCGGTCGGACCCACGGTTGTCCAGAACCGCCACAAATGGCCTTTTTCATTTGGCGGCCATCTTGAAAAATGGTGTCCATTTTGTTTTTTCAAGTGGACAACGTACTTTTCTGAGAGAGTAGGTTCCGAAGCACTCGTGTGCCAATTTTGGTGCTTGTACCATAAAGTGAACGATTCTCATGAAATATTGACTTAATATCCTCCACTATTTGGAGCAATTAGGGGTTCAGAGTCTTGCTCAAGGACACTTCAACACTAACTCTGGGGGATGTCCGGGTTTGAACTGGGAACCTTTGCGGTTGCCATCCGGCTGCTCTACCTCTGAGCCACTGCCACAATGTTCTGTGTGCGTGGGTGCGTGCATGCGTGCGACCCGTGCGTGCGTGCGTGGTTTCTACTCCTGTTGTGGCTGAGTTCTTTGTTGTCCTATAGTCCAATATTCTTTGTCTTGTCCCATGTTTTTCTATTTATTTATTTTTTCTTTCTGGCCCCGGGCCAGTCCGAATAATTGGATTGGAGCGCACCTATGAACCTACAGTATGAACCTATTAATGGTTTACAATAACGTCTACATATTTATTACATGTTCTTCTGCTCTCCCGTCCTTCTGCTAAATGAGAGCACAAGGTTCAAGGTTACCTTATTTGTCCCACAGGAAGGTTTGTCTTGGACATACCGACAAACATTCCCCCTTGTGTTTGATTGGTAACCCTGTAGCATCAGTAATCAGTATGATTGTGCAGCAGGTTGTGTTCTGAACTCAGGCCATGGGAGAGGTCAGTCAGTACGTTGCTAGTCTTCCTCAAATAGCATTTGCAGGAGGTACGCTACCTCAGTCCCTTCCCTTTCATTGCTGCGTTAGACCAGTCTATTTTATGTTCTGTTATTGTGCCTTAACTGTGATTAAATATCACAGAATGATATCATAACAGCAATACTTCTGTCCAACACCCTGAGTCACTCTGCACCAGAAGAATCGCTGTTGGATCCTAGTGCATCCAGAGTACACTAGACAATATGTACAGAATGAGTTTGGGTAATACAACAGTTATGGAGCGATAGTGTCCAGATTTCCAGGATCCAAGAATATGTTTTACAAATGTTTTTGCATTCAAACTCAGTCATTTTGGGTGTATGATCGTACCAAATTTTCAGAACACATGTTTTGTTTTTTTCCTTTGTTTTCTGGTCATGAATCACCGTGCAGGAGCCTGGATTGCTTGCTTAAAATAATTACTATACATATTTTCGGAATTCTCTACGGGAACGATGACTGGAGTTTCTGTGTGTGGAACCACAAAATGGCCACCACTCCTATGTATATACAGTAGTAGTCATACGACATATAGTTTGAATAGTTGCATCGCTCGTAGAGATTCATAAGTGGTTGATATACTTCTGCCTGAGTACACTCTTGATACTATTGATGCCTTCATCATCATCATCATCATCATCATCATCATCATCTCTCTAAAGTAAACCCATGCTTAACCTTTTATTGGTTTTAGTCCCGGGACTTCAACTATCCTATCTTACAAGTCAGAAGTGGTGCGGGAGTGGCGCCGTGCCCCAACTTTCCATGTTTGCAATTATCACACATCAGTAGCCACCAGGTCCATAATGCTCCCCAGCGTTGTACTGTGCCATTGACATTGCTCCCTGCAGTCCCTAACATTTCTACCTCTATAGACCGGTGCCTGGCTCTAGAGCACTACAGTCCCTAACATTTCTACCTCCTATAGACTGGTGCCCGGCTCTAGAGCACTACAGTCCCTAACATTTCTACCTCTATAGACTGGTGCCCGGCTCTAGAGCACTACAGTCCCTAACATTTCTACCTCCTATAGACTGGTGCCCGGCTCTAGAGCACTACAGTCCCTAACATTTCTACCTCTATAGACTGGTGCCCGGCTCTAGAGCACTACAGTCCCTAACATTTCTACCTCTATAGACCGGTGCCCGGCTCTAGAGCACTACAGTCCCTAACATTTCTACCTCTATAGACTGGTGCCCGGCTCTAGAGCACTACAGTCCCTAACATTTCTACCTCTATAGACCGGTGCCCGGCTCTAGAGCACTACAGTCCCTAACATTTCTACCTCTATAGACTGGTGCCCGGCTCTAGAGCACTACAGTCCCTAACATTTCTACCTCTATAGACTGGTGCCCGGCTCTAGAGCACTACAGTCCCTAACATTTCTACCTCTATAGACTGGTGCCCGGCTCTAGAGCACTACAGTCCCTAACATTTCTACCTCTATAGACCGGTGCCCGGCTCTAGAGCACTACAGTCCCTAACATTTCTACCTCTATAGACTGGTGCCCGGCTCTAGAGCACTACAGTCCCTAACATTTCTACCTCTATAGACCGGTGCCCGGCTCTAGAGCACTACAGTCCCTAACATTTCTACCTCTATAGACCGGTGCCCGGCTCTAGAGCACTACAGTCCCTAACATTTCTACCTCTATAGACCGGTGCCCGGCTCTAGAGCACTACAGTCCCTAACATTTCTACCTCATAGACCGGTAATGGAAGTTCCCGCCCGGGAAATGGCTTCGGGACCCGTCGTCCCGGAGGTTTTTCTTTTTTTCTTGTTGGCAATTACACAAAAGGAGTTTGCACACAGTGCGCGTTTTTCCCCTGATCTGTGAGTGGTTAAATATTCAATCTGAACCCAACCCTCCCATCATTTTTTGATTTGAAACATGTTTGATGATATTTATATGGAATTATGGATCACACTCGAGGGCTGCAACGGGAACGGGAGCCAGCGGGACTCAACGTAAATGTTGGCGGCGCGGGCGGTATTTAAATACATGCGGGCGGGCACAGGCGGGCAAGATAAAATCAGCGGGTCTCCGCGAATCCTGCATCCTCCCGCAATTAACCAGATACAGAGCTTATATGTGACCAGTGCCAGTAGTTTGATACACAAGGGGGCCATGGTCATTTTTCAGTTCTTTACATATTATGAAACTGCACACTGTAACCTTTCATATGATGCATTGCTCATTGAAATTGGGGGGGAAATGAAGAAGATATGACCATTTGAAACTTGTTGAACCAGAAATGTCAAATTGGAGAATTCCCCCTTCAAAGATAAACAGCAGTGATCTGTCACTTTAGGGGGCGCTGTTTTCCCTTCATTCCTCCATTAGCCAACCAGCAGTGTTGCCATGTCTGCTTATTATAATTAGTTGGCCATGTTTCTAAAGAAAAAGAATGCATAGGCCTACTGTACCAATAAGTCTTCACAATTAGAGAATGTTGTTATAATTGATAGTTTGCCTATTATCTCTCCTTTTTTAAATAGGCTACTGCATTTATTTGCCATTTTGTACTATGAAAAAAGGGCAAAAAACTGTGGCAGAAAATTAGGCTTATGTAAATGGTCCAGATGAGTACAAATAAGATAGCTATATTAGCCTGTTATTATTATTATTTGTCTGCAGAACCCCCATCTGAAAATAATGTATGCCAGGGACAAGATTGGTTTTGTTATATGCTTGTAGATCGGCTATTTTTGCTTATTTTGGGCTTGTTTTCATATACGGGTTGCTTGTTTCTCTCGCAGAACCTGGCAACACTGGCTACACTTTAACCAAATATGAATGTCTGCGGAGAACGTAGGCTATAATTTCCTCTGGACAAGCACTCTCTCCAACAGACATCTTCAGGCACGCTCCCAAAGCTGCTGCACCTGTCAATCATTAGTAACCTAATCACTCTGTGGGAAGTGTGTTTTTTACTGACGGAGCGAGGACTTTCCTTTCCCCGTGATGGACATTTTCGCTTCTAATGGCCTTTTTGCTCTTCCATGCATGTGCGTGTCACTCAGCAATAACGTGAAACACAAACAAAGTTGAGTAGGCTACAATTTGTTTTATAACCAGTAGGCCTACAGTATAACCACCACCAGCACGCAGCACCTCTCTCTCTCTCTCTCTCTCTCTCTCTCTCTCTCTCTCTCTCTCTCTCCCCAATATAATCAGTGTGTTGTGCACTGGCCGTGCTGGCTATTTTCACACCCAATCTGACTTTTCATAAAGTACAAAGCGAGATGATCACATTCTCAACATTCTCAGCGGAGAAGGGGACCCAGGCCCAGCACTGCTCAAAGGGTGAAAGACCATATAGCTAATCTATGTGAAAGACGTGAGGTTGTTTATTTATTTTTTCCGTGCTTCGACAGTCACATTAGTGCAAACTCCTTAAGTGTCACTTTTCCTGAATAGCGTAGTATAAAATTATTAATATTTTAATTTTAATTTAATTTTAAATAGCTATATATAGGCCTACGTGTCCATGATCAGAACAAATCTATTCTCCTCATGGCATTCAGACAGATGACAGTGGGATGATATTAATCTAAAAGACGGAATTAATCAATGCAGTTCTGATTAAAAAATAAATATTGGATATCTTTTTATACCTCTGCAAAGGTGTGAGTGAGCAATTGTTCAATAGAAAAGGCTTTATAATATAATTGCCAAGTGGCCTTGGTCCCGAACTTAAATAAATAAAAGACCAAGAGAGTTTGTGTCCAACATTACATTTTGTAGGTTAGGTTAGGGCAGCGCTACTCAACCATTGATATTACATTATGTAGGTTAGGTTAGGACAGCACTACTCAACCATTAACATTACATTATGTAGGTTAGGTTAGCACAGCACTACTCCACCATTAACATTACATTATGTAGGTTAGGTTAGGGCAGCACTACTCAACCATTGACATTACATTATGTAGGTTAGGTTAGGACAGCGCTACTCAACCATTGACATTACATTATGTAGGTTAGGTTAGGACAGCGCTACTCAACCATTAACATTACATTATGTAGGTTAGGTTAGGACAGCGCTACTCAACCATTGACATTACATTATGTAGGTTAGGTTAGGGCAGCGCTACTCAACCATTAACATTACATTATGTAGGTTAGGTTAGGGCAGCGCTACTCAACCATTAACATTACATTATGTAGGTTAGGTTAGGGCAGCGCTACTCAACCATTCATTACATGATGTAGGTTAGGTTAGGACAGCGCTACTCAACCATTAACATTACATTATGTAGGTTAGGTTAGGGCAGCGCTACTCAACCATTCATTACATGATGTAGGTTAGGTTAGGACAGCGCTACTGTTGCGGTTGCGGCAGTGCAGCTGCCATACCAGGCCGTGAAGCAGCCAGTCAGGATGCTCTCTGTGGTGACTCGATCTGTAGAAAGCTTTTAGGACTTTGGGGCCTATGCCAGCTTTCTTGAGTCTCCTCAGGGAGTAGAGGCGTGGTTGTGCTTTCTTCACCACCTGCTTTGTCCGTACTGCCAAGGTGAGATCCTCAGTGATGTTCACCCCAAGGAATTTGAACTCTCTTATCTGACCCTTTCCACTGCAGCATCCCCAATCTGGATGGGAGAGTGGTCTCTGGGAGGTCTCCTGTAGTCAGCTCTTTTGTTCAGCTCTTTTGTTTTGTCGATGTTGAGTCAGGCTGTTCTCCTGGCACTATTGCCAGGTTCTCCACTTCTCTCCTGTAGGCTGATTCATCATCGTCTGTGATCAAGCCTATGACTGTTAACCTGACGCTGCCAGATCCAAGAAGCTTGCTACACAAATTTGTTTCACAGCTTATTGGGATCTGGGATCGCAGAAGCAAATTCGATGACGGGGCTTAAGGTTGGGCGATATGCCAATTTTTTTCAACCGCCCATCGTCTGACCAAGAATCGGCGATTGACGATGTATTCGTGTCATAAAAGTAAAGTGAGAACAGCTCAGATCTACAAGCTCTTAAGCTGCCTGTTTTTGCAGCTCCGTTCGCTAGGCGTTGAGAGCTTGTAGATCAGTCTGTTTCTGCTGCGCAGCCAGGGTAACTTGCTCCCTTGCCTCCGCGCACCGGTCTGTCGGAGGCTCGAAGCGGAGCCCACAAGCTCCTGCGGCCGGGCTGATCCACAGGCTCTCAAGGCATTGCGTCCTGCCTGTTTTTGCAGTGCCGTTCGCTACGCGTTGAGAGCTTGTAGATCTGTCCATTTTTGCAGCGCTGGTGTCGGGGTTCGTTCACGTTGATGATCCCCGAGCCTATACAGTGGAGAAGTCTTGAGCACAGGCTCAGAGGGGCGCTAACTCTAAGCTAAGCGCTAAGCTAACGTTGCCCGAGCCTATACAGTATAGGCTCGGGGATCGTTAGCTTAGCTTAGCGTGTAGCTACTGTTTCAACACACTGAACTAACTTCATCTATACTAACACTACCAGCCTGTTTTTTATTTTTTTCCCCCGACTTCACGGGTGGCGCATTGGGATTGTGATGAGACACGAGACAGCAGTGTGCATTCTGTTGTGACTGTATATTATTAAACTGCATGGGTCTGGACTCCGGAGCTTAAACAACATGTAGGCTACAGCCTCCCTCGGCTCTTACGGCTGCCGTTAGTGCCGTTCCCCGATGCTGCTGACTGCTGAGTGCGGGGAGTCGGACTGTGGGAGCATACCATTATAACGGGAGGAGGGGATTTCCACCCGGCCGCTTGCTGGCCCAAATTGATTCACATGCTGCTCACACTTTACAGGTTAAATCGTCCCGAAAAATCGCCTAATAAAAATATTCGGCGATTGGATTCGTATATTCGCGATTGACGATGTATTCGTATCGTCACCCAACCCTAACGGGGCTGTTCCTTTTTTTCAAGATACTTGGTAGATGATTGGATGGGACCATCTGTCTATCACCGTGTGGGCGTGCAAACACAACCAATCATATTGACGTGTCTATATAGCTTCACATCCGGTTTCGCACATATCCCGCCCTTAGCTCACGCTGATTGGTACGGAACGGATTTGTGTCAGCTCAACTCCCTGAGAGATCCCAGATGAGTGCTGTGTTGGGGAACAATACCGCCCCCATCTGGCAGCGTCAGGTTATATGACTGTGGCGTCGTCTGCAAACTTGATCACTTAAGATGAACGTAGTCATGGGTGTACAGGAAGTAGAGAAGGGGGCCCTGGGGGGCTCCTGTGCTGAGGGTCAGAGGGACAGTGTGTGTGCGCGTGCAAAGCGGGTGCAAAGCGGGTCGTGCAAACGTGCGTGTTGCGCAAGAAGGGTCACATCTTAGCTATTGATGCTAATCGCCTTATGATTACTAATGCACCATCCCCCTCTCTCTCTCTCTCTCTCTCTCTCTCTCTCTCTCTCTCTCTCTCAACGATCTGATGTGTGAGAGACAGAGAGGCAGAGACAGTGCTTTGCTTGCTCCGTGGACCACTCAAAATGCATGTATCAAAAATACTATGATTTATCTTCGAACGGTTAAGGACGAGTATAACGGCATGAAAAATAGACTGCGCACCAGTGACATTATACACAACTTCTGCCAAGCAAATATTACACCATCTGATTGCTGCCCATGCAACCTGAGAGAGGGTGAACTACTGTAATCAATTGAATTAAACAGTGTTTCTGTCTGGCCCACTTAATCACAGCTGTCCCGATAAGACACAGTCACCGTTGTCTCATAGTCATCTGTGTGGGTGATCGGCAGAACGCCACTGGCCTTTTTTCCGCTCAAGCAAATTATATTGCACACAACAGAGAAATGAAAACGACAACATATAAGAATACACTGGAAATGTTGTTATACCTCCAGAATTCACCGTTGCACAAACAATACCCATAGCATGCATTTCTCTCTCTCTCTCTCTCTCTCTCTCTCTCTCTCTCTCTCTCTCTCTCTCAGTATAAAGCACTGCACACCAACGCTTTGAAAGAACCCAGCTAACTTTTAATGCATATAAAACGTGGCTAAAATAAAGGCTGTAACAATTTTTTATTTTAGATGAAAATACTGCTATGTTATTACATTTGTATTTAATATTTCAAGGAGAGTAGCTCCAACTATAATAACACCCTGTCTCTTTCTTTACTCCAATTCCAGCTATGAATATAAAACTGGCTCAGCTAGATTTCCCTGCATTTAAAAAATCTAATAAAAGGAAATTGGAAATTGGGGTAGTTGTACATTTTTCTAATATTAATTTTTTCCTGCGGGTGTCTCGTGGCTCAGTAAGTCAGTGCACCCATCATGCTAATGAGTACGAGGACCAAAGTTTGAATCCGACTGTCTGGTCTCATGTCTCTCCTCTTATCTCTCTCTCTTGGTTTTCTGTCTCTCCACACAAGCTGAGGTCCACCGGTGGGCCATAACGGTATTACAAGAGGGGCCCTCAATGATACTCAGATTTGAATGATACAATTTACAATTTACAATTTTACAATTTAGGCATTTAGCAGACGCTCTTAATCCAGAGCGACTTACATTTAGGCAAGAACAAAAGCATGGGAATACATCACATAAAAGCATTTATCATGAAACATGCGTAAGCTAAGAAGGTAACAGTGGAATATCTATATGATGAAACTATACATACACTATACATAATAAACTATACATATTCACTACTATGCTATACATATGTACTATGGCGTGCTATGACTATATACAATACAATTATAGTGCTGTCTACATAACATGCTATAAGTCTAAGTCAAATGCTATCTAAGCCAACAGAAATTCTATCTAAGGGGTTAGGGTAAGTGCTATGGGCCATGGTGGAGTCTGAAAAGGTGGGTTTTCAGGCTACGGCGGAAGATTGGGAGTGATGCTGCAGTTCTGACTGCGGAGCACTGCGACTGCATGGAGACAGTGCACTCCGTGTAGTCTGTGAGAGGGACGGTAAACAGACAGCAACACGTTAAATGTCTACTTCTACTAAAGAAATGTAAGCAGCGCTGGAGCCATAAGTCCATATCCATAAGTTCTGGGACATAACATTGTACTAAATACTGTTAAACATGACGGCCTCCTCCTAGCGGTTGTGTGCTAAGCTAAATTATCATCCATGCATCACAACCACGGGACCACAACACCGCTTTGACCAGGGTTGCCACATTCCATGACTGTGAGAGGGAAACAAGCCACCAGGTCAATGAAAATGTCAAAGTCAAATGTATTCATGAAGCACATTTAAAAACAATCAAAGGCAGTAGTAGACCAAAATGCTGAACCGCATACACACACTACATCAAAGTTAAAACACGAAAGGGCATCAAGTACAGTATGACAACTATATACAGTAGGACACATTTTACATGATTAGACCTGTACGTGCCCGTTGGCCACCGGCCGACTTGAGAAGAATGCAACAATGGAACGTAATAATACCCGTTGTCAACCCGTTTTAACTATCCGTCTGTGTCCCTTTTGTGCCCATACTGTATATGGAGATCTTTGTATCTGTTTGTCTGCCTGTGCCTGAAGAGTGCAAACTGACTGTGAAATTGGCTGAGGCAGAGACTGGAAATTGCACAGGTGAGGGGACTTGGGCTCATTAGGTCCACTAGCAGAGCCTGACCACAGGCCGGGCACAGCAGTCCCTGTGGGGGTGTGGAACGCGTGTGTCAAATTTGAAGAAATTGTGAGTCAACACACAGCTTGAAAGACCATCATTAACATAATCATGCTTTGAAAATGGACCACCCACCTACCTGACCATGCACTTAACGCTGCGGCCTGCCTTTTTAAGTGGTCAGATGGGTGGGCAGCGAACACTTTTGAGGTTGCGGGGACCACTGCTCTACACTGTATCCTATCTGAAAAACTGAAACACCCCCTAGGCCACATTTATTCTGTCCTTCGGGTTCTTCTCAAAGGAGTTATTCCTTCTGCCTTCAGTCTGTATATAGTTGCATCAGTATTATGATACTCAGATACAGCCTGTGGTTGCTTAAGGGAGGGAATTAACTTAGCTCCGTTGCAAAGTGTACATACACTGTACCATAGGGGTATATGTGATGCTACGATGGGTTTGAGAATTCTCTCAGAGTACAAAGACATCAATGGTGGGTGTTGTGCTCTGCTGAATGCTAATGCTATTGCTTCTGTGTCGGGCAGAAACCTCATATCTCCATATTTCAACTTTACACCTACTTAGCTCAATACCAGCTTGGTGACCCTTGTGGTTAGAGTGTTTTATGAATATTGAACCAATGAAAAGTATTAACAAGAGCTTGCGACTAGATAATAACTACATTGGATTGCATTGGAACAGAATTTCAGTTTTCTGTAAACATTAATACAAGGTTTTACCCGACATGTTTTCTCTATCTCCTGGGAGACTGATTCCAACTTACTGTACCTGCAGGCCAGGTTGTAGTGCTGCATTTTATTCTGCAGTTATTACTCTGAAACACAGTGCATCTGTGCTTGAATGAATAATAGTTGGACACTCACATACACCTTTCCATCATCTTTGTGGGTGTAGAAGATGAATTAACATGCACTTGGGGCTGGCTCGATCATCACCGCAGTTCCAGCTAAGAAATGCAAAATGGGAGCGTCTGTATACACACTGCACAGCTGGCATGACTGCAATAATACTTAACATAAGGCTGACCTTGATTTTCGTCTAAAATCTCAACCCATCTTTTCGGTTGTTGCTCGGAGAATGGTTCCATTAACTTCACCTCCCCAGTAGCTCCAACTTGGCGTAAACAAGGCTAAGAGTCAACCAAGACAAAGTGGTTTGACCTTTCTGACCAATAATGTCATTTTAGAACCCCAAAAGCTTTAAAGAGAAAGTACCATACATTCATAAAAAAGTGCTTTCAAATGAAAACAAGTTGACGTTTTCCTGGTGTAAGAAGAAAGTTCCTGGGGTCAACAAAATTGGTAGGGTTCATAACAATCCAATCGAGCCAGTCGATTGTGAGGTATATTGTTTGGGAACTGGTGGATGGACAGACCAAACATCGCCATCACCATCTTTATAGAGTGAAAACATAATGGTGCATTGCTGCCCGGCAATTTATTCCTTTGTAATATTGCTTTGGTCTGACGAGGCTATTCTTTTTTAGAAGGCCCAGGTCCTTCTTTGTGTGCAGAATGTTGCAGATATTCTCAGTCTGTAGTGTCCTTTTTTTCCCCTGCTGGGTCACAACAGCGCTGGGACCACAACCATCAATGTTTTTGCAGTGGTGTAAAGTAACTACAGTATGTACATTTGCTTAAGTACAATTTTGAGGTAGTTGTACTTGAGTAGAGTATTTACTATTTCCAATACCTTTACTTCTACTCCACTACATCTCAGATCCAAATATTGTACTTTTCCCTCCTATTGTACTTTGAAGATTTTGATTATTATAACAAAACATGCATTAACCACTTCAGCCCTATATGCATTTCGGCAATTTGAAAATAGCCAATCTACAAGTGAGCTTGTAGATCTACTATTTTCTAAAGATCGTAATACATTATAAAACAAGAAATTGGTACATTCTGCATAGTTAGTACTTTCTACTCTTTGTACATTTTGATGCCAATACATTTGCACTTTTACTATTTCTATATCGCAACATTGATACTTCTACTTAAGTAAAAAAACTTTTCATGTATCACCATCTGATACATCTGATAGGAGACGCAATGAATGACAAGGCACTGTGGGATATCTCTAGTCTAGCCTGGAATCCAGCCTGATTTGCTACGTTTGTCTTTTTTTCCACTTTTCGCTACTCAGTCTGACCAGGAGCAGCTCACAATTAATGTTCAATGGGAGTCACATGGTTTTAACGAGACAGCCTTGCTTGATGGGTGGAGGGGGCAGAACAGAGACACGCTCTGTCTCTGTTTAGACAGTTTTGGATATGGGCGACGGCAATGTAAAAATCACACCAGTGTGAACCAAGTGGTGCAACTCCCGTCTATTGGTTCTCTGTATCGTTCCAATTTGTATCATTCCAATTTCTTCTCTGTATCGTTCCAATTTCTTCTCTGTGTCGTTTGCGTCCAGCAGGTGGCAGCCATGTCACATACTTCTCTCGTTCCAATTTCACGCATGCGCACACCACTCGTGCTCACACAGGTACATCACAAACAAACAGGTACACGGACATTGCATGCTGGATGTAGAAGTGGTTGCACCACTTAAAAATAAATTAACTCCCTGCTCTCTCTCTCTCTCCCCCACACCCCCCTACCAGGAGAGCGGCTCCATCTACTTGCAGTTCACGTGCTCCACGGCGCTGCAGCTGGAGGTGATCTTCGAGGTGCTGGAGGAGTACGACTGGACGTCCTTCTCCGTGGTGACCACGCGCCACCACGGCTACGAGGACTTCCTGGCCATGGTGGAGGGCCTGACGGACGGCTCCTTCATCGGCTGGGAGAAGAAGAGCGTGGTGGTGCTCAACGTGAGCGACGACACCACCGGCACGCGCACCAAGCGGCTGCTCAAAGACAACGAGGCGCAGGTAGGCGTTTCTTTTAACCCATTCTGACCTGAGATCAGATTCTAAAAATGTCTATTACATCCTGACAGTTTCATTATTAACCCATTCTGACCTGAGGTCAGATTCTAAAAGTGTCTTTGATTTAAAAAAAATAGCAGACCTACAAGCTCGTATCGCGCCACTCGGTGGCGCGATATGAGCTTGTAGATCTGCTATTTTTCAATAGCTAAAGCATAACATGATGCTGACACCAAAATGGGTGCCCGTTCAGAATGGGTTCAAGGGACACTTCACCCCTTTTGCAACCTGATCTTATTTTAATGATGTTTGGGAGACAAGAAACACTTTCCTGGGGGGATTTTATGTGGGTAATATGTGTTTTTAGATATTTTAGTCTATAGGGTCCATGATGCCATGGACACTGGGCTCACTTCCTTCCTGGACTACAGTTCCCCTAATATAGTAAGGGCATTTTATCAGGTATTTGACCAATCTGGGAATTAAATCGTTACCAGAAATTTCTTCACCAATGTGTTTCTAAAGGTGTCTAATAACATGTACTAAAAGTTTGAAATTCAACTCCCGGGGGAAATTGAGTTATTGGCATAATATGTGGCCATACCCATAACCTCCTATATAAAGAAAAAAAGTCAAAATTTCATCATTCTTTCAGTAGCATGATTGTGACATATGAAACTAGGGGGTTTTCATGATTCTGAATCCATTCCAAGCATTAGTTTTGCACAAAAAACACTCCTTGGGAGGAAAACGGACAAAGCCGTCATCACAAACGTGATGAGGTCAGCACATTTGGATATGGCCTAATTTAGCCCAAGGAGTGTTTTTTGTGCAAAACGAATGCTTGGAATGGATTCAGAATCATGAAAAACCCCTAGTTTCATATGTCACATGCTATTTAAAGAATTATGACATTTTGACTTTTTGGCCTTATATCGGATGTTATGGGTATGGTCACATATTATGCTAATAACTCAATTTCCCACAGGAGTTGAATTTCAAACTTTTAGTACATGTTATTAGACACATTTAAAAACACATTGGTGAAGAAATTTCTTGGTAACGATGTAGTTCCCAGATTTTCATAGATTTCTCTTACTAATACTTTGGCGCACTGCTCCTCCTTGTGGCTAGGGGGAGGGGCTGTCTTACTGAGACAACATGTAGTCCAGGAAATAAGTGAGCCCAGTGTCCATGACATCATGGACACTTGGAAATAAAAAAAATATCTAAACACTTATTACCCACATAAAAACCCGCGGAAAGTGTTTCTTGTCTCTCAAACATCATTAATACGATTTGGTTGCAAAAGTGTCCCTTTTAAATAAAACATTCATATGTCTTCACTGTTGCCGGGGGAAATCGCTTGCCTCCATCTATTTGCTTTTTGTGTTGTTTTTCCCCCCCGTAAATGAACGCCCTACTTGATCATACTACAGTGTCACAAAAGCATCAAAAGCAGCAGATACACATGCTCGAAACGTTGATCAAAAGAAACACGTGTGAATTTGAATCCTGAAAAGTAAAGTATGATTGAGTACAACGTACCAATGTTGCCATCGCCACCGCTGTCTACCTATTGGTAGGCTACGCTTTCAGCCCACACTGGGCTTCTGTGTGTCTAAACAGAAGTACTGGAATTTGGCGCAAGTAGTACATACGTTGAGCTTTACACAGTGGCGTGCACAGATAGACACTAGGGGGTGCTAGAGCACCCCTTGCCCTTTTCCCTCTGGACAAATGTGCCCTTTTGGGGGGGGGGGGAAATAAAACAATTTTTGTACAGTGTACAGTACAGTAAATGGACCATGGTGACATTGATCCAAAAACATCTTCTGAAAGAATATATATTCAAAGATTTGTGCCGCATTTTTGACGATTTTTCCAAAATAGCAGACCTACAAGCTCGTAGCGCGCCACTCGGTGGCGCGCTATGAGCTTGTAGATCTGCTATTTTTCAATAGCTAAAGTATAGCATAATGCTTAGTTAAAACACCAAAAGGGGTTCCCATCCAGAATGGGCTAAGGCAACCGGCCCGGTTCCACGCGCTGCACAAGGTGCCCTTTTTTCACTTGAGCACCTGCCCCTCTAAATGTCTGTGCACGCCACTGGCTTTACAGATCTGTTTACATTATCTGTGCATGAAAGTGTTGTGATAGGTCGAAAAAGATAATAATGATGGAAGTCCCGCCCTATAGACACACTTTGCATTAGGACCTTGTTGCCTCACACAATTTCCAAATAATTGTGTCGTACAGCCTGGAGCATGGAAACTCTGACAATTATCAAGAGATAAAGTGAACGTTTCCTCCCTGCCTCCCCGTCCTAATATAAATACAAAATAATAGCTGCTTTTCAGAAAATTTCCATTCTGAAATTAAACGTTTAAAATGTATTTTGGCAAACGGAACTGACAAACAGATCTGACAGCTTCCGCTGTGTAGTTCCAGACTCTATATATAGCATTGGGATATTGTGGAATAGTTGTCTGGCTATGCGAGACTGACCAAGCTTTTATCCTCAGACTTTCAGTCTGGTCTCCTATAGCTATAGCTTGAAAAGCAGATTGAAAGAGAGAGAGAGAGAGCAGAATTGTGCAGGTTTATTATTCATACACTGTTCAACAGTAGATCTGTTATTTTCATTTGAAATAAGAGATATCAGGTTTCTGCCCGACAGCAACAATATACTGTATGGATTAAAACCTTGACAAATGGATTACTATGCAGTGCACTCCGAGGCCAACAATGTTAGTGAAAAGGGCTTCACACAAGGTTTTACATGAAAAGGCAAAGTGGGCGAAATGTCGAGGTCAGCACAGATGTCCCTATCCACTTTATTCAAGACTCTTCAAGACACTGCTTTCAAAAATAAATAATTAAATATATAAGCTACTGTCAAAATGACTAACTACGTTTCTGAACATTCTTTAAAAAAATTATGTATTCAAATGCTGAGTGGTAGGCCTGGTTCAACTCTGAGAGTGTATACATGACCCTGATTTATTAATATGTATTAGCCCTCAGGTTTTAACTGTGGAGGGAGCCTTCAGACAACATTATTGCGTACCCCACCGTAAAATGAGGGTCACCTTAGCCTCGGTCCCAGGCTTACTTATCTGCGAAAAGAAAAGCCTGGTCACTACCTAAGGCTGAGAAGCTATTGGCGGTTGTATCCTCCGGAATATCCGTCAGATGTATTTCCCCCGGATACGATATTTTCCAGACCAATCACAACACTTTTTTCATTCGCGGAGAATGTAAACTGATTTGTAAAGCATCGACGTCATTTCCTTCGGCGATACTTCCGCTAAAATCCCGCACTTCCGTTGATAGTCTTTTCAGTCGCGGTCTTGCCCAGGGTGGGGTCACCTTGTTTTGCTATTCAAGCAAAAAAAAAATCATTCAAATTGAGCTGTAAATATCAACTCTGTCAGGTAGAAACCTTTTATGTCCAACTGTTACTTTTCAGGATTCAAATAAGAAAATAGCTAAAGTAGCAGATCTACAAGCTCAAAAGGCTTTTGAGCTTGTGGATCTGCCATGTAAGATTTATTTTTGAACGTCGGTACAAAGGAAGTGAACAGCCAGACAGAAGGGACATCTGCTCAGGTCAACACAGCGTGTCACCTGTGTGTCCCTGTGCTGGCACATCTGATAGGAGACACAATGAATCACATTCAATTCAAAGGGGCTTTACAGGCGGGAGCGAACTCAAGTTCCCTCAGCCTTATGTTCCCTCAGACCTATCTTCCCTCAATCCTATGTTAGAGAAAACATACTTTTACAATTTCAGAGACAACACAGAGACAACATATTATATGATCTTACTCTGCCTTTCATCCCATTGTTCCCTCTCCTGTTCTCTCCCTTCGCACTCTATGCGATCTTGTCGATCTTCCGTTCCGCCCCCTCGTTCTCGACCCGTCGCCTTTTGTGACCAAACAACCTTGTTGGAAATGGAAGCCTGCAAAAGCAGGCAGAACTAAAATAAGGCAGAGTTGGAGAACCGACCTTCAGGAAGAAGTGGCAAGGTGTTATACATGATGTAACATAAAGAGACTGACATACTGCATGGCCTATGAAGTTGTCTTGAGTGTCTGGAGAGGAATTATGTATGAAGGTACAAGAGCGTGAGTGAAAGAGACACCCTCTCTTTGTACATGAATTCAGTGAATTCACTCTCAATCTCTCAAGACTGCCAACAGCAAGGAGAAAACATATTGCAGGTTGCATGAACCGTAGTGCCCTCCTGCTGTATGTCGCGACCCCATACACATTGTGACCTCCTACATCTGCTATATTTTAGAAATATGAATATGAATTTGAAAGTAAAAGTTCTGGGTTCCCAGAAGAACTCGGGGTTAGTAGTACCACCTCCTGAGCAGGGCCCAAATTAAGTTCTGAGAACATACTGGTAATCTGAGACAGAGTGCCGAAGCATAATACTGTATGAAAACAAACCGTACAATTTGCTTAGTTCTTGTAGTCGACAAGAGCCATTATTCTCATGAAGTGAGATCATGGCCGTGCGCTACCCATTGAGCAGCACTGTAGCACAATACGTGAAAACCCTAACCCCAACTAACAGCATTGGCTGCGATGGTACCGTTTTCTACCCATTGAGCTATTAGACAGAGCATGAGTTCTCACCGTATACCTGAATTGTAAATATTGCAACTGTTAGGTTAGGTTTGAATATGAGATGCATTGCCATTTGCCCACCTTTTGATCCGGCTCCGGTTGGCTTGGTGTCAGATTTGCCAGTCTTCCTCCGGTTGTCAAAATGGAGACGACTGCCATCTGGAAACACGTCATCTCTCAGCAAATGATTGATGGACCTCACGGACAGTGCTGTAAGTGTCATAACGAGATGATATATTACAGGTAATGATCTTCCACCCTGGGCTGAATACTGTATGTGGCATTTTGGAATCCAAACTACTTAGATCTGCTCTTATGAGGTTCAATTTGACCTCTTGTCCCCTCATTTTTATGCCCCTTCCCTTTTCACCTGCGTAATTATTTCAAACAATCAGCCAGTGATCTATGAATGAAATATAGTCGTTAACAGAAAGTCATTTTGGGTATAGCTATATGCTCGGGATTTGTATTGCCAGTTATTACAGTGGCACGGGGTGCAGTTCGAAGACAGGAAAGAAGAACACAGGACACGAGTCACACGACAAAGAACACTAGACTGGGACAGCAAGAATTCAGTCACACTCTGTCAGTCAGGAGGAGTAGAAACTAAACACACACCGAAACACAAAACAACAAGCTACTGTGTATGCCTAGACTGCAGGTGCACGTGTGGTATTGCAAAGTGGCTAGGGGGAATAACTCTACCTGGTAGTGATGCGCAGGTTAGGTCTTTTCATAAGGAGGAGGACTGGAGAATACTGACTGTCAGCACTGCCTACTGTATAAACCTTGTTGGTTCCTGACAACGGGGGCCAGTTTCGAATTGCCACCCATAAGTGCCCTTTGAGAGGTTTTGAAGGAGTCAAGGGATTTGCATGTCTTAATGACCGTTGGTAGGGGTGTTCCACATTTTGGTGGCATAGCAGTGAAATTCATTTAGTCTCTTGTTTGTGCCAAATCTGGGTTGCACATGGTTGGGTGTTGTGGGTGTGGACTTCGTTGAAGATAGGTTGAAAAGTGGTGAAGTGGTCCTTTAACTGAACTGACATTTACTTGCATCGAACACAATGCTACAACACATGTCTATGAAATATATCGATGAAATCTATGAACAACACATTTTTATACGATATGGTCCCTGCTACATGTGTATAACTGCATTACTGCAGAGGTATTTGATTGAACAAGGAGGAGGGGGAACATACTGCAGAACAGTGCATATCCACCCTGCGTTATTAACCCCCCCCCTTCTCTCTCTCTAGCTTCTCTCCTCTACTTACTGGTTTTCCTGGGTCTTTCTCACTATTACAATCTCTCTTTTCCCCTTAATGGCTCTCTGGGTTCTTCTTCACTCCTTTCAACATTTACGATTGGCGCGTGCGTGTGCGTGCGTGTGCGTGTGTGTGTGTGTGTGTGCGTGTGCGTGTGCGTGCGTGTGTATTTGCGTGTATGTCTGCACCTACTCTTCAGGCGGTCAGAGTGTGTTTCATTAGAAAAGGGAAAGGCTTTAATGTATGAACAAGCGGAATGTGTTGCACAAGTCTTTTGTTGTGAATGCAGGCAGATGGGGAGGAAGAAGTATTCAGATATTTTTTTTTACGTACGTACAAGTAGCAATACCTGCACAATATAAAAATACTGTACTCTGTTACAAGTACAGTAATAAGCCTGTATTTGATTAGCATTTAAATACTTACTGTACAGTACCAAAGTAGAGGTCTAACATGACTCAGAGAGACGATTATGTCCTATGAAGAGTATCTGAAGAGGAATATGTATCAAAGTGGATGAAATAATTTTGATGCTATTGAAGCTCTTTTCATAATGTTCCAAAATTGCACATTAGGACTCTGCAATACAAACATTTTCAGTCGTAAGATTTTATTTTGCTTTAATCCATTCTTCTCTTCTCTTCTCTTCTCTTCTCTTCTCTTCTCTTCTCTTCTCTTCTCTTCTCTTCTCTTCTCTTCTCTTCTCTTCTCTTCTCTTCTCTTCTCTTCTCTTCTCTTCTCCACCATCCCCCCTTGTACTGTAGACTCCTCCCTCATGTCTCCTGCACTAGTCTGTGTCCCTCAGGGGGACAGTCACAGGGAGACCCTCAGGCTGTGTGACAGGCAGATACATATTCAGCTGTCAGAGGAGATGCTGTCCCTTCACCCATAGTCTCTCCTCTGGGGGTTAACATGACAGGACATTTTTCATTTTCTTTGCTATCTCACCGACTGTTGTGCACTGCAATAGACGTCTACCTAGTTAGACCTGTAAGCCCCCTGTGTCCACTGGGCTCTTTTTTTCTCAGCTGAATATGCCAAGGCAGGCGCCCGAGTTGAAAACAGTTTGGCTTCCAAGCCTCATGTGTGAGGCGCAAGGCAAGTTCACCAAGCTGCATGCTAGAGTTTACAAAAACGTGGAGCTCCAATGATTTACATTATATTATACACTTCTCTGAAACAGTCTGTGCACATGACAGCAATTCTTTTTTTTTTTTGGCATTTATACTAATCTTTACTAGTCGTCTTTCTCAAAAGAAAGTCAAGAGTCTCTACTTTCATCGGGGGGAGGGGGGTGTGTGTCTGCGCAAAATGTAATTCCTGGAAACGCCACTGCCCTGTAGTCTGTCATGTTATGCTTTAGCTATTGAAAAATAGCAGATCTACAAGCTCATATCGCGCCACCGAGTGGCGCGATACGAGCTTGTAGGTCTGCTATTTTTGAAAAAAATCGAAGAACGACTGACATTTTTAGAATCTGATCTCAGGTCAGAATGGGTTAAGATTATATCTTCTGCACGTCTGCTTAACTTTTGAGTAAAAGTGAGAGAGACAGGAAAAAAAAGTCAGAGAGACGGGATGGCATGAGGTAAAGTGCCTCGGTATGGACATTGGAAGGGCTGTTTTCTGTGGCATTGGAAAGTGGACATATACTCTGCCAAGTGATATTCTCTGCATGCCTCGGGTCAAAATAACAATTTGGTTTGCCCAATGTGCTAAACATAGAAGATTTTGACTGACTCAGTTTTAAATCAGAGCTGATGGGTGCCTGCCAGTTGGGTTTACTGTACAGACGGCAAACTATAAAATGCACGAAACAGACTTTCTCGCACATAACTCAAGCTCTGTCTGGTCGATTTACTTATAATACATTGTCTCTGTTGGGTGGAAACCTAAATTACAAACCTAATGAAAACCAAATGAAATAGGCAACATGCGTTGCTGGTTACAAATCACCCGTGACTCACGACATGCGCTGTCAACACTCCCCACTGACAGGTAGTTACGGTACATCAAAAGGGCATGTGAGCTCAAACACACAATTCAACATTTTGGTTTTAAGATGTTGATATTCATTTTGTATTCATCCTTAGGACCCCAAATCACACCTCGGAAAGCATGACTGTCTATTTCAGTGTTTTTTGACTGGGGTGGTCATATTTTGACAGGAGGAATTGCCTGTCATGATTTGACCCCCCTGTATTAGGTTGTATTAGGATGTTGATATTCATTCATCAGCCAACACTCCCCACTGACACCCCCAGTACCATGACATGCGCTGCCAGTTACAACTTCTGTTCAGGCTTGATTAACAGTGAGTGAGGGAAGACGAGCTCTCATATAGACACTGCCATGAGGGGCCTGGCTTTCACGTTCCAGGCACTGCAGAGACTGCCGTCATCACACTGTGAGTGTGGAGTATAGGAGTAATCTGGATAGAAACGGCAAAGCCACTGCTATGGGAATTGAAGCCACATCGGGTTATTATTTTTAATCACGTCTTCCTGCCCAAAACTCGACTGTCTTACTTAACCATTATGGTTGAGCGGAGTCCCTCAGGGCTATATGCTAGTCGTGTATTTTCTGTTTCCATGTTATCGTGTGTATCAGTGTGTGTTCACGAGGCACTGCAATGGATGTTGTCATGTTGACGTAAACTTTAAATGTTGTCGCTATCGGGCAGAAGCCTCTTATCTCCGTCAGATAATAGATGAAGAGGCGCTGCATGGGACCGTGAATATCGCAAACTGCAAACGGGTGCTCTTTGGAAAGTTAAATTCCTTTGTAGGCGTCACAGTGGAAAACTATACAGTATTAACCCCTGGCCTACAATTAACGGAAAAAACGGAATTAATCTAAAAATCTAAACCTCCCCCCTTCAGTTATCGGGGGGTCAAAAGAGCAAAAATTTATATTTTTTCGCTAATATCACTAATGTTGGATGTAATTTACCAAAAAACGGCTGAAATCCACATGATCGTGCGCTATCGTGCACGTGCGCCGTCTCTATGTGCGTCGCTGTAAAAAATGTGATATTTTGCGATGTTTTGGGGTTGATTTGAGGTTAATTTGACTTGGATATGAAAAATATAGGATTAGCTTAGCAATCCGGACCAGCCAAGCTAGTGACTAGGGTCAAAATACTGCCGGATGTTGTTGATCGTTGAACCGGAAGTGACTTAGGAAGATTCGTCTATTTTGGCCAAAATCAGCATAATGGTGCATTCCCGCCATCTGGTGGCAATTCGAGAGAATACACTAGGAATGAAAAAAAAAATTCTTGTATGTTAAAACGATGAATTAAAAATATGCCAATTTGTTACCCAAACAAAAAAATTGGGATTGGCAGTCCAAGGGCAGAACTTCAAGAGTGTAGGACCAAGGCAGCTCTGTTCAGTTCAATAGAAAATATGTCATAATTATTTCATAAAAAAGAAAGGGTTGAAACATACAAACAAACAAACATACAAAAACATATCTCTGCCTGCAGAGTGTTGTCTTAGTGCGTGGAGTGTGTTTTGGAGAGAGGATGTATGCTTCCTCTTAAAGTCTGGCCTTTGATCTGTATATTTTTCACGGGTGACTCACAGCTTCTCGGGGGTTCACGCTAGGTTTTCTTAAGCGCTGTCGGGGGTTCACGGGGTGATTGATGAGAGCTCTCTATGGCAGCAGCCAACTCGTGGCTGGGTGTCATGGCCGGCAGTATAATGACAGATGTGGGTGGTTTTAGAATAAACATCTGCCACCGGCCACAGTATCAAAGTACCACTTTGACGTGGAATTCTCTGCCGAAGGGTGTAATTTGACGGTTGTTTGGTGTGAAAAAGGACAGGTTGAACATTGCATTTGTTATGTTTCTGGATTCAGCTGACAAGGTCAATGCTGTCGAGTATGGAATATGTTTAGAATGACAATTTCCCTCCCGCTTAATCCTGCAAAGAAAATCAACTTGTCTAACGTGCCACCATTTTTTATGGGAGCTGTCAAAGTGATTGTGAAACTGTGTCAGTGAAGAATAATATACTCTCGTCAGCTTGTAAATCAAGAAAATTGAAGCACATTGTGTCTTTTTAAAAGACACAACATGTAGCAGCATACACGATTCATAAGAATGACCATGTTGCGCTTGGGTGGTGAAGTGGTAAAGTGCCTGCCCATGCAGTAGGCCTACCCGAGGCCTTGGGTGGTGAAGTGGTAAAGTGCCTGCCCATGCAGTAGGCCTACCCGAGGCCTTGGGTGGTGAAGTGGTAAAGTGTCTGCCCATGCAGTAGGCCTACCCGAGGCCTTGGGTGGTGAAGTGGTAAAGTGCCTGCCCATGCAGTAGGCCTACCCGAGGCCTTGGGTGGTGAAGTGGTAAAGTGCCTGCCCATGCAGTAGGCCTACCCGAGGCCTTGGGTGGTGAAGTGGTAAAGTGCCTGCCCATGCAGTAGGCCTACCCGAGGCCTTGGGTGGTGAAGTGGTAAAGTGCCTGCCCATGCAGTAGGCCTACCCGAGGCCTTGGGTGGTGAAGTGGTAAAGTGCCTGCCCATGCAGTAGGCCTACCCGATTTATGGAATCACTGAAAAATCTGCCATTAATTTCTCTCATAGAGATTTATAAAAAATATTAACATAAGCCTAGATTCATGATCATATAGAACATTTGATTCTGTGCTAATAAAATAATCCTTTATTTAGCTACCATAAAACCTTTGATATTGGGGAAAAGAAATGTTTTTCACAATATCAAAGGTTTTATGGTCATGACTCATGAATGATTCACCAGAATCCTGCATGGCTTGCTTCTAGGCTTAACCCATTCTGAACGGAAACCCATTTTGGTGTTAGCATCATGTTATGCTTTAGCTATTGAAAAATAGCAGATCTACAAGCTCATATCGCGCCACCGAGTGGCGCGATACGAGCTTGTAGGTCTGCTATTTTTGAAAAAATTGAAGAACGACTGACATTTTTTAGAATCTGATCTCAGGTCAGAATGGGTCAATCAGACCAGTGTGTGTCCAGTGGAAACCTCGTATGAATCTGATCTCAGGTCAGAATGGGTTATAATAATTGATGTAAACGCTTGTTGTAGTGTTGAAAGTGGCGCTCACAGCAACAGAGCGGAGAAGGAACACACGCTGCGTGCCACCGCTGCCATTGCAATGCATTGGGCCTCAATTTCCCAGAACCCTTTGCATGCCAGTGCGACTGCATGTTTTTGCAATGACGTCACCATCCCACACTGTCCGATGGAAACCCTGCATGTCATAAAACGTATTAAAAACACGACATTGAACAATGTCTTTATTGGAAGGGAAGCTGTTCTACAGTCAGGGAGAGTGTTAATAATAATTATATTATTATATTGCCCCCGGCCTATTACACGGTATACTCCTACAACCTGGTGCGGACTGATTCGACTGCCAATCTCTCAGTCAAATCATGCAAATAAATTAATAAATATATCATGTCGACCATAGACAAAATTTGGCCAATCAGTTCCGACTATAGATTCTTAGTCGCGGGGACAGCCCTAATTCAAGTAATATTTAATGTTGATGATTCTGGCTGCACCATTTGTATAATGTGTTTTGCCAAGTGGACAGCTATAGTGCACCTACCTGTAGTGCGTATGTCAGTGCTTCTTAACCCATTCTGACCGGGCACCCATTTTGGTGTCAGCATCATGTCATGCTTTAGCTATTTAAAAATAGCAGATCTACAAGCTCATATCGCGCCACCGAGTGGCGCGATACGAGCTTGTAGGTCTGCTATTTTTGAAAAATCGAAGAGCGACTGACATTTTTAGAATCTGATCTCAGGTCAGAATGGGTTCATCAGACCAGTGTGTGTCCGGCGGAAACCTGGTATGAATCTGATCTCAGGTCAGAATGGGTTAAAGAGCGGTCCAGGGACCCCCAAGGGTCCTTGAGAGTGTTCCATGGGGTTCCCAGCAAAATGTTCTACTTCTTACATAATATACTATAGTAACTATACTAATTGAAAATAGAAGATCTACAAGCTCACAGCATGTTGCGTTGTGATGCATTTTGAGCTTGTACATCTGCCCATTTCAAACAATTTTGAATAGCCTGGAAAGATTTAAAAAAAAAATCTTGAACACTGAAAATGACTGTTGATGAGTTAATTACTGATGGGGAGAAAAGAGTAAAGGGACGATGAAACTCTGATCAAAGTGTTTAACACAAAGAGAAAGAAAACCAAGAAAGAGTGAAAAGGGGAAAAACCAAAGAACATGCCGTAAAGGCAATGGCAGAAGATGAATTAGAGGATTTATTTCACACAACGAGAGTCTTCTTATTCGTCTTGCACTTTTTTTCAAATTAACTAAAGCGGGGGAAAAAAGGCAAGTAATTATGGACGATTTATTTCTCGAATCGATCTTTGCATTGATTTAGGTAAGTGGTTGATGAGAGAGAGGTGCTGATGGTCTGAACAGAGCTGGATTAAGAAGACGATGGTGATCGGCTTTAAGACCTCCTTCCCGCTGGAAGTTAACACCAAATTATTTTCACACGCATGATGCACACACACACGCATGATATAGAAAAGGCCTAGTTTGCAAAGAAAGAAACAGAGCATGATTGATTGGCACTTGCGGGCTGTTTGGAGCTATAGGGGCCCCCCGGTGCTATAGAGACATGCTAGTCTGTGCATACATAACTGTATGGCTTCTGGTTTCTGAAGGACACATCGGTTTATATCGCCTTAGGGAATTAGTCCAGAAGGTGAGATGCATCAATGGGGCCCAGTGCCTCCCTGCTTGGCCCTCAGCATCAAGGTTGAGGGCCCCCAGGACATGCTGGCGTCATGTCCTGGGGGTGAGGGCCCCCAGGACATGCTGGCGTCATGTCCTGGGGGTGAGGGCCCCCAGGACATGCTGGCGTCATGTCCTGGGGGTGAGGGCCCCCAGGACATGCTGGCGTCATGTCCTGGGGGTGTACTTCACTTGTACATCATGTCCAGGGGGTGCACGTGTACATCAAGCTGCTTCACGCTACAGAAACAGGAGATGGCTTGGCAAGGCTTTACTTATTTCTCTGTGTGTGTGTGTGTGTGTGTCTCTCTCTCTCTCTCTCTTCTTTAGTACCTTAACTTTGCCTCATTTAGAGCACATCAGTGTCTTCTGCATATGATGTTTTGTATTCATTTCATTTCCCCACTGCTAAATGCCCTGGACTAGATGGGGATTGCAACTGCATGGGTTGTAGAATAATTAAATCTCTCTTTATGAGGCTGTTGTTGGACAAAAGGACAAAATATCCCATCAATCCTTACTCAATTTTTCAAAATAATTGGCTGCTAGAGTAATGGTGATGACGTGCACTGATCGAGCGTCGCTCAGTGCTCCTGATGCAAAATAAGTAATGAGTGAGGCTCATGTCTGGTGGACAACTATTATGCCCAAAACTGTTACTTTTCATGATTAAAAAACCGCGACTGCAGTGGAAAGCGCTATAGCCTTATTTATGTGGTATGCACTAGTCTTTACCGGCCATCGTAGTGCCAGGAATGACTTTATCTATTTGAACATTTAAGGAGGCTTGTATTTGGAAAGATTTTGGTCGAATGGATTGAAAGGATTGAGTACCACGCTGACTAAAGGTGGTTAGGTGACCACCGATTACCGAACTACAACATGACGTCACGAGCCGCGGTGAAGAGCAAACCACCGCCACCGCTCCAGCCCTTCTCTCTGTTTTTACTCACCACCGCTCAACGTTATTTCAGCTCCGGTGGTCAGCTCACCACCGGAAATCCAGACTATGAATAGGCCTTAAATCTTCTGTCATAATAAATAATATCTCATCAGAGCCATTTAGTAGTGGCAGTGTGACAGGAAGATTACCTGCCCCGTTTGGTATATTTAATGTAGCACTAAAACCTTTTTGGCAGTGAAGTGAAGTCTACATTATGGCATTCACAGAATAGTTGAGTATTCGTCAAAACACTGTTCGACACTGTACATCAAGGGTCAATTATTCTAAATAAATTATTCATTTACTTTTCTACAGCAGACCTCCAACCAAGTACTAATCCATTCATGATGCATTGTTGATTGTTTTCATATCGGCATTCAAGAAAGATTTTCTTAGGATAAAGCATGCCTCTACGCTCAGTGGGGACAACACTGTAGAGTGTGTAAATACTTTACTTGCTGTTGGTGAGTTCATTACTGTAGATTCTTCAACAAGTTAGATTGGAGACGTGACATGCCGTGATGACATTGTGGACTTGCAACTCTGATTCTAACCCATTCTGACCGGGCACCCATTTTGGTGTCAGCATCATGTCATGCTTTAGCTATTTAAAAATAGCAGATCTACAAGCTCGTATCGCGCCACCGAGTGGCGCGATACGAGCTTGTAGGTCTGCTATTTTTGAAAAAATCGAAGAGCGACTGACATTTCTAGAATCTGATCTCAGGTCAGAATGGGTTCATCAGACCAGTGTGTGTCCGGCGGAAACCTCGTATGAATCTGATCTCAGGTCAGAATGGGCTAAACAGCTGTGAGTTTAGTCTAATCATAGTCTCCTCTCGCAATCTCCAAATGCTTCCGTCATACTCCTACAGTCTGGAGAACGGAAGCTCTGATGATGAGCAAGTGATAAAGCGGAAATGTATCCTAATATAAATCAAAATAATCTAAGCATACTGTGTAGCCTATTGCTTGCTGGGGGGGTGTAGAGTTCCAGACTCTATATAGGCTACCATTCTGAGATTGTGGAACTTAGAGTTTATATTAACCCATTCTGACCTGAGATCAGTTTCATACGAGGTTTCCGCCGGACACACACTGGTCTGATGAACCCATTCTGACCTGAGATCAGATTAAAAAAATGTCAGTCGTTCTTCGATTTTTCCAAAAATAGCAGACCTACAAGCTCGTATCGCGCCACTCGGTGGCGCGATATGAGCTTGTAGATCTGCTATTTTTAAATAGCTAAAGCATAACATGATGCCGACACCAAAATGGGTGCCCGGTCAGAATGGGTAGAGACGGCACCCGGAGGAAACCCTGAGGCCAAATGGACGTACTGGTAGTGCAGCTCGAGCCAGCGCTGGTCCGTTGACTATCATTGTGCACGTTTCTGTATCGTAAGGCGTATCATCTGTACATACAGTACATGACGCTATTATGTCGCAGGGATTTACCCCCCAAATTGAACCCTTGATGCTGAAGTATAGCATGGAATGGCCTTCCTCTGCGTATAAGGAATTGTGCTGCATTTCCCTCTTTTAAATACAATCTGAAAAAATGGTTGCTTGAAAACAAAAGCTGCAACCATTCATGATTATTTTAGGTGTATTTCTTTTTTCATGCTGTGTTCCCTATGTAACGTTATGTAAATGTATTCCACTGTTTGAATGTCTGTTTTTCCGTTTTGTGTTTCCTGTGAGGACTGCGGATGACAATTAGCAACTGCGCTATATCCGGTGTATTTACGTCCATGTGACGTCCATTAATATGCATTGTCCTGTCCAAATAAACAAATACAGTAAAGTAAAGTGCCAAGCAGGGAGGCGCTGGGTCCCACCTTTAACCTCAACAGGTGTCTGCCATGTCTGTAGTGTCAACCTCCCTAGTAGTCGATGTGCAAATGCACCAGAGGGTCAAGCGGGAGTTCAGTCATCCCAATGAACAGAACAGCATGGAACACATGGGGTGACGGGTCGGGCTTGATTGTGGAGCCATATGGCTTCTGGTACAAAGGACTGAGCAGGCCGCTTTGTTTTGTGCTGGGAGGGATGATGAGCATACGTCTGAATGCCCTTCCCCAATAGCTCATCATGGACGGGATGAGAGGGATCAGGGATAGCGGATAGAATTGACACATTTGTGCATTTCTTTTCCAAGGATTATGACGGCTTGGGGAAAGGGGACATCAAGGCTGTGTTGTGAATTATCTGCATGCTGTCTGACTGGCAGCCTCTGTTGGACACTCCCCATTCCCTGCATCCACAATCACACATGTGTTTGCCATCACACCACTCAACTCATTAGCCAATCACAGTCTAGGTGTGCCACATATAACCAGCAACTCACCCCACACACCTCACTCAGTCTCCAGCCTTCACACAGGCAACATGCAGCACCTACAGACCTCACTGAGTCTACCCACTACTCCTGCCATGTGTACTTGACCAAAGTAAGCCTTTGTTCCCATGTACTGTATTGACTTTAATATATTATTTGTACAACATGTTGATCGGTTATTGCTCACTTTGCCATAATGTTGAGATAATATGCTGTATTCTGAGTACTTTGCCATTGCACTAGGTGCTAATGTATTCCTTTGTTTGTTTGTAGAAACCATGGATTAAGGAGATAATAAACCTGACCTTGTTGATAATATACCTTGGTGTCACATACTCTCTCTGACCGGGGATACTTGGGTGGTCAGCTCACAGCCCACAAACTCAACCAGCAGAATATTTAATAGCTGTGTTGCCTGATAAAATAAAATAAATATCCCATATTCATAGTTCAATAAAACCCAGGCACACATTAATTCAGTTCAAAGTTATTCACCGGTTTTCATTATAATAAGGTCATGTTATTCTCTATTTTGTGTACTCAGATGTCAGGTTGTCTGAGTTTTTAGGATTGTCTGGCAGGGACATGGCTCTCTGGATGCTCAGAGGGCTCTTTGAGTCTCCCGTGACTCATTCAAACCGCTGTATTGATGGGAGTGGTACTAGCAAACAAACAAACAACTGGAAGATAACGATCCACCGCGCTTCAGAAACACATTGTATTGTAGTGTAGTGCATTTACCAGCTTGTGTGGGTTGGAGCAATTTATACTTTCTGAATGTCGTAGGCTACATTTCAAGTATTTAAGTGCTTTTTTCATTTTTGTCTAATAAAGTATTCAATCAACGTAGCTTGACAAAAGCTACCTACGTCACTAACTCACTATTTCAGTGTCACAACAGATGTGGAATGGCACTCGTGACTTTGAGTTTGTCCGCCATCACATCAAAGGGAGATTCTCCATTGGCTTCCACACAGTCATGTTTTATTCAGTCACTCAGTGTCCTCAGCCAAATTACCAACCCCGTCAGAACACCTGTGTCTTGGCACCAAGCAGTGGTTTAAAGTACAATTACCGTACAATGTTGTGGTATTTTCTTTACTTTTACTGGCCGGAGTATTTCCAAATATACCTATACTTCTACTCCACTACATCTCAAGAGGCAAATATTGTACTTTTTACTCCACTACGACTTATTGAAATCTTGAGTTACTATAGTTACTGTGTAGATTTTTATTAGAATGAATTACAAAACACACACAATTGACCCTCTTCACATGCACTCATACAACACATCGCATTTGTCACACCGTCAAATCACCCCAATTAGGAAACTGCATCAACACATGCACCACTGAGAAATCCACTTCAGCCGATATTTGACAAAGGGAATGAAATGATTGTATCTGAATAGCCCCGGCCCCCCCCACCCGTAACTGTAGTGAAAACCACGTGTCTGTCTTCTCCCATAATTATGTCAGGAACGCTGCGTTTAAGCACATCATTGCGTCATTGGTTATCATTCAGCATCGTATGCTGGCTATCATTTTCTCTTGCCGTTTAAGCATAACATCGTAGGGCCTGCTCAAGGACTACAGATGAAAATGAGCTTCTGGCTAACTCTGTTCCATTTACATGGATATGAAAACTGACGTGTTGATTAATGCATTGTCCCTGATAAAAAGAAAAGTAAAAAAAAATGTTCATGTCAATAAGGGAAACATGATGAGAAATGACTAATTAAAGCAAAGTAAAAGCATATGGAAATGCAATTTATAATGAATATTATTATATATGAATATGAAACTAATAATAAAACGATAAGCTTAAACACTAAAATAGACATGATAGACATGTATAAATAGGCCAAGCATGTAGGCACTGGCTGTGAATAAGGACACTTTTTATAAAGTGATGCAAAGTGTCATGAATGGCGGACTCATCTAAAAGTGCTGTCCCATTCCTTTCACAACAATTTGGAGCCCTTGCGGCCTAGCTCTCACCCTCAATCACTTACACTGACGTCACTAAAGTCAATGAGTGTTCAGGGCTTGAGGGAGGCAATTGGGATTGATCAGACCAAAAACAGGAAGTGGCAAGTATGTGATTAGCAATGAGCTTTAGACATTCTGTTAAATCAATATAGTCAACCATGCCATTACATTTCTGTGTATCATTTGTAACCTGAAGTAATTGAAATGTATCTGAAATGAAATATGTAAAATGTAAATTTGGTCAGGATGTGAAAACAAAGTCCCTGATGCTATGTATTGTATATAGTATTGTATATAGTTATAGCACGCCATAGTACATATGTATAGCATAGTAGTAAATATGCATAGTTTATATGTATAGTGTATGTATAGTTTCATTATATAGATATTCCACTGTTACTTTCTTAGCTTACGCATGTTTCATGATATTGATAAATGCTTTTATGTGATGTATTCCCATGCTTTTGTTCTTGCTTAAATGTAAGTCGCTCTGGATTAAGAGCGTCTGCTAAATGCCTAAATTGTAAATTGTATGTAGCTAGCATACTAGCATTCACATTGTGTGGTGCTGAGTGCTGACCATGTGAGGCTGGAAATATAGTGAGGAAAGTAGTATCTGTCTTTCTTTATCACTTCAGCACCTAAATACATTTTGGGCCTTTTAAAATGACAGATGTATCACTCACAGCCATGTATGTTGTGATGTACGTGGCACATTGTGAGCTTGTATAGCCGCAACTTGCAACACTAGATTTCTTTGTATAATGGGATGAATCTAGAGTTGCAATACCCTCCATTGACAGCCATTGATCCAAAACGAATTTCCGATCTGCTTGTGTTAAACGGCGTTCAATTCATCCTTTTCTGTATGAGAGAAATGTGTCTTCTCTCTCCTCTCTTTCATTGGACTGTCAATCTGCACTCGTATTGGCTGTACGCCTCTGTTCCTTCCTGAAGTCACTCGTATTGGCTGTATGCCTCTGTTCCTTCCTGAAGTCACTCGTATTGGCTGTACGCCTCTGTTCCTTCCTGAAGTCACTCGTATTGGCTGTACGCCTCTGTTCCTTCCTGAAGTCCTTCTGTGGAGATGGCTGCTTGGAGTTACTACAGGGGGGTTCGCCAAATCTTTGTGTTATAAGAACCTTTTTACTTTAACTACATTAACCCTAGCACCATCCCTATTCTCAGTGTAACATTTAATGGAAATAGATAGGATATGCAAAGGGAACTACTTTTGCAGAATGTGTTGGTTTAATTGTTCTAGTACCATAGTGTCCGTGAGCTTTGTAAGCTATTGTAAACAAAACAGCTTGACAACTTTGCACTGCGTTACACAAGCTGGCAGACCTGCAATTGTATTGTAGTTGTGTGATGCTATAGTATGATCAAGTAGTAGGCATTCTTTTACAAAACGAAAAAAGAAACGGAACACGGAGGTGAGAGGTTTCTGCCCGATGGCAACGAAATGTACAGTAGTAATACATTTCATCTGATTAAATGAATGAGTTAAAAACTGTCTCTCTCTCTCTCTCTCCAGGTGCGTCTGCTGTACTGTTCCCAGGAGGAGGCGGAGATGGTGTTCCGTGCGGCCTGGGCTGCCGACCAGGCCGGTTCCAGCCACATGTGGTTCGCCGTGGGGCCGGCACTGTCGGGTCTGGGCCTGGAGGGCCTGCCCAAGGCCCTGTTCGCCATCCGACCCCAGGGCTGGCGGGACGAGGCACGCAGGTAGGGTGGCGGGGTGGGGTGGGCTTTGGCTGACTGATGGGATGGATGGATGGATGGATGGAGCAAGAGGGGGACATGGGGGAGAGAGTTGGGGAAACATATTGTTTCTGTCAGGCAGACACATTTTCTTTATCTCCATATTTTAACTTTTTGTGTTTTGGGGGGGGGACATTATTTAACCCATTCTGACCTGAGATTCAGATTCTAAAAATGTCAGTCGCTCTTCGATTTTTCAAAAATAGCAGACCTACAAGCTCGTATCGCGCCACTCGGTGGCGCGATATGAGCTTGTAGATCTGCTATTTTTCAATAGCTAAAGCATAACATGATGCCGACACCAAAATGGGTGCCCGGTCAGAATGGGTTAACGCCCTACTTGATCATACTAAAGCGTCACACAAAAGCATCCGCAGTAGCAGATTGACAAGCTCGTCGATCTGATACTTTTGATGCTCTTGAATTTTAATCCTGAAAATTACAAGGTTTTCGACACATAAGGTTTCCACCAGACGGGGACAATATTGACGTTGGCGTGTTTCTCTCGCTATAGTTTCTCTTTTTAAAGATCGACGAGCTCAGAACGCGTCGCTTTGCGCTATACATTTCAAGCTTGCAGATCTGCAATTGTTTTATACAGTAGCCGTTTGATCCTGTAGTGTGATTTTTTTTTTCTTTTTTCGATAAAACACAAACGTAGAATATGGAGATAATGTAAGAGGTTTCTGCTCGACAGCAATGACTTGTAGAATAATTTGTAGAATAATGTTTCCATCCCTCTCTCTCTCTCTCTCTCTATTATGCTCTCTCCATTGTTCTCCCTATCTGTCTCTTTATCTTAAACATTCTGTATGTGTGAATCCCAAAGCGTTCTATATGGCTTACAGTCTGGAATGTTGCCCGAGGAGCTGAGAAATGTTTGAATTTATTACGCAGTGTAGTTTGTGCAGCGTGGTAGTATCTACATGGCTCTTTAATGCGTCGCTAATCTATCTGCTTAGACTCCAAGCAGCTGGAAAGAACAGTATGCACCTTGAATCTTTCAGGATGATGGGGCATATACAACAACCCATTTGCCAGAGAATGTTACCGTTAAATGTTTCGCCAAACATCTGATGTGTTGAATGTCAACTTTGCAAGGCAGCTGTGCCGTCAGCAGGGGGCTTGAGCCCTTCATGGCGCGCCCCCTGAGCGGGCCGTTTGGCCAAGTGAGTGGCCACACTGTGTGGCGTGGAGCAGTGGTGGAAAGGCATGATTCTAAACTACGTCTGTCTCTAGCCCATTCTGAACGGGAACCCATTTTGGTGTCAGCATCATGTCATGCTTTAGCTATTGAAAAAAATAGCAGATCTACAAGCTCATATCGCGCCACCGAGTGGCGCGATACGAGCTTGTAGGTCTGCTATTTTTGAAAAATCGAAGAACGACTGTGACATTTTTTAGAATCTGATCTCAGGTCAGAATGGGTTAATCAGACCAGTGTGTGTCCAGTGGAAACCTGGTATGAATCTGATCTCAGGTCAGAATGGGCTAGACAAAGACCCGTCCACGGTAACGCCCCGCCTTCATCAGGTCTCAGAGACCTGATACATTTTGCAAAGTTCTTAATTTGTCACTGCTGTTTGATCTGCAGCACTGATTAATGTAATTTCACGTGTAAAACTTGAAACATTATTGTCCTGGAAAAAAGGTCCCTTTTCCCTTCATCTTTATCCTTTATAGTATAGTAGTATTAGTTTACTATAATTTGATGAATTCACGATAATCAACACAAACACTCATGTTACAGCGTTACGCGTTCAAACTATTATTCAAGCAAAGCAAACGGCCTAAACAATATTAGTTTGCCTCTGTAAAAGTTACAAGTTACATGGCTGCATTCTGGAACGTTGTCTGTCGCGCATGCCAAGCTGTCGTTCTCTGTCCCTTGTACTGTACCGTACAGTAGCTATCCCTCCCACATCGGAGGTAGGCCAATCAGAGGCAGGCGGGGCGTTACCATGCCTGGAGACGGACGTAGTTTAGAATGATGCAGTGGAAAGTACAGTTACTTAAGTATTGTACTTAACCCATTCTGACCTGAGATCAGATTCATACGAGGTTTCCACTGGACACACACTGGTCTGATTAACCCATTCTGACCTGAGATCAGATTCTAAAAATGTCAGTTCTTAAATTTTTCAAATAGCTAAAGCATAACATGATGCCGACACCAAAATGGGTGCCCGGTCAGAATGGGTTAAGTAAAATGCTGAGGTCCTTGCACTTTACTTGAGTATGTACTTTTACTCCACTACATTTATTTAACAGTTTAGGTTAGTAGTTGTTAGGTAGATTTGGATTAGTATTACACAACGTACATTAACCACTTCAGCCCTATACATTTTGGCCATTTGAAAATAGCCGATCTAAGTAACTATATAACTCTAGCAACAGTATTTCTATATAGTGCAGTATTGATACTTTTACTCTAATACAAAAACTCCTACTTTTTCCTCCACTGGTGTGAAGCCCGCTGCTACTGACTATTATTGTTAGATACCATTAAGTGAGTTAACAAACGTAAAATGACTTAATTCTACTGGATCTCTTCTCCACTAGTCCCTCCCTAACATATTAATTTGTTGATGAAATTGACAATTTATTTTGTCTTAGTTTTAGTCATCATAGCTTCGTTTTTATTTTGGTTTCGTCAGTGAAGAAAGGTAGTCGACAAACATTTTTCATCATAGTTTTAGTCGACAAAATTAACACTGCTGGTGGGCAGGGCCAAAAAAGCCATTGGGCCAGTGGGGCCATGGCCCAGGGACCCTTGGCTCTCAGGGGCCCTTCAAGGAAACTGGAGTGGGGAGTGGGGGTTAATCCGTCCCTGCTGGTGGGCTGAGGTCGCCACTGGGAGCTTTCTCGTTTCTGTGATGCCTCTCAGCCCAAGGGCCCAGGGCCTTGAGATGCCTCCCAGCCCCCAGGGGCCCAGGGCCTTGAGATGCCTCCCAGCCCAAGGGCCCAGGGCCTTGAGATGCCTCCCAGCCCCCAGGGGCCCAGGGCCTTGAGATGCCTCCCAGCCCCCAGGGGCCCAGGGCCTTGAGATGCCTCCCAGCCCCCAGGGGCCCAGGGCCTTGAGATGCCTCCCAGCCCAAGGGCCCAGGGCCTTGAGATGCCTCCCAGCCCCCAGGGGCCCAGGGCCTTGAGATGCCTCCCAGCCCCCAGGGGCCCAGGGCCTTGAGATGCCTCCCAGCCCCCAGGGGCCCAGGGCCTTGAGATGCCTCCCAGCCCCCAGGGGCCCAGGGCCTTGAGATGCCTCCCAGCCCCCAGGGGCCCAGGGCCTTGAGATGCCTCCCAGCCCCCAGGGGCCCAGGGCCTTGAGATGCCTCCCAGCCCAAGGGCCCAGGGCCTTGAGATGCCTCCCAGCCCCCAGGGGCCCAGGGCCTTGAGATGCCTCCCAGCCCCCAGGGGCCCAGGGCCTTGAGATGCCTCCCAGCCCCCAGGGGCCCAGGGCCTTGAGATGCCTCCCAGCCCAAGGGCCCAGGGCCTTGAGATGCCTCCCAGCCCCCAGGGGCCCAGGGCCTTGAGATGCCTCCCAGCCCCCAGGGGCCCAGGGCCTTGAGATGCCTCCCAGCCCCCAGGGGCCCAGGGCCTTGAGATGCCTCCCAGCCCCCAGGGGCCCAGGGCCTTGAGATGCCTCCCAGCCCCCAGGGGCCCAGGGCCTTGAGATGCCTCCCAGCCCAAGGGCCCAGGGCCTTGAGATGCCTCCCAGCCCCCAGGGGCCCAGGGCCTTGAGATACCTCCCAGCCCAAGGGCCCAGGGCCTTGAGATGCCTCCCAGCCCCCAGGGGCCCAGGGCCTTGAGATGCCTCCCAGCCCAAGGGCCCAGGGCCTTGAGATGCCTCCCAGCCCCCAGGGGCCCAGGGCCTTGAGATGCCTCCCAGCCCCCAGGGGCCCAGGGCCTTGAGATGCCTCCCAGCCCCCAGGGGCCCAGGGCCTTGAGATGCCTCCCAGTCCCCAGGGGCCCAGGGCCTTGAGATGCCTCCCAGCCCCCAGGGGCCCAGGGCCTTGAGATGCCTCCCAGCCCCCAGGGGCCCCAGGGCTTTGAGATGCCTCCCAGCCCCCAGGGGCCCAGGGCCTTGAGATGCCTCCCAGCCCCCAAGGGCCCAGGGCCTTGAGATGCCTCCCAGCCCCCAGGGGCCCAGGGCCTTGAGATGCCTCCCAGCCCCCAGGGGCCCAGGGCCTTGAGATGCCTCCCAGCCCCCAGGGGCCCAGGGCCTTGAGATACCTCCCAGCCCCCAGGGGCCCAGGGCCTTGAGATGCCTCCCAGCCCCCAAGGGCCCAGGGGCCTTGAGATGCCTCCCAGCCCCCAGGGGCCCAGGGCCTTGAGATGCCTCCCAGCCCCCAGGGGCCCAGGGCCTTGAGATGCCTCCCAGCCCAAGGGCCCAGGGCCTTGAGATACCTCACAGCCCCCAGGGGCCCAGGGCCTTGAGATGCCTCCCAGCCCCCAGGGGCCCAGGGCCTTGAGATGCCTCCCAGCCCCCAGGGGCCCAGGGCCTTGAGATGCCTCCCAGCCCAAGGGCCCAGGGCCTTGAGATGCCTCCCAGCCCCCAGGGGCCCAGGGCCTTGAGATGCCTCCCAGCCCAAGGGCCCAGGGCCTTGAGATGCCTCCCAGCCCCCAGGGGCCCAGGGCCTTGAGATGCCTCCCAGCCCCCAGGGGCCCAGGGCCTTGAGATGCCTCCCAGCCCAAGGGCCCAGGGCCTTGAGATGCCTCCCAGTCCCCAGGGGCCCAGGGCCTTGAGATGCCTCCCAGCCCCCAGGGGCCCAGGGCCTTGAGATGCCTCACAGCCCCCAGGGGCCCAGGGCCTTGAGATGCCTCCCAGCCCCCAGGGGCCCAGGGGCCTTGAGATGCCTCCCAGCCCCCAGGGGCCCCAGGGCCTTGAGATGCCTCCCAGCCCCCAGGGGCCCAGGGCCTTGAGATGCCTCCCAGCCCCCAAGGGCCCAGGGCCTTGAGATGCCTCCCAGCCCCCAGGGGCCCAGGGCATTGAGATGCCTCCCAGCCCCCAGGGGCCCCAGGGCCTTGAGATGCCTCCCAGCCCCCAGGGGCCCAGGGCCTTGAGATACCTCCCAGCCCCCAGGGGCCCAGGGCCTTGAGATGCCTCCCAGCCCCCAAGGGCCCAGGGGCCTTGAGATGCCTCCCAGCCCCCAGGGGCCCAGGGCCTTGAGATGCCTCCCAGCCCCCAGGGGCCCAGGGCCTTGAGATGCCTCCCAGCCCCCAGGGGCCCAGGGCCTTGAGATGCCTCCCAGCCCCCAGGGGCCCAGGGCCTTGAGATGCCTCCCAGCCCAAGGGCCCAGGGCCTTGAGATGCCTCCCAGCCCCCAGGGGCCCAGGGCCTTGAGATGCCTCCCAGCCCAAGGGCCCAGGGCCTTGAGATGCCTCCCAGCCCAAGGGCCCAGGGCCTTGAGATGCCTCCCAGCCCCCAGGGGCCCAGGGCCTTGAGATGCCTCCCAGCCCCCAGGGGCCCAGGGCCTTGAGATGCCTCCCAGCCCCCAGGGGCCCAGGGCCTTGAGATACCTCCCAGCCCCCAGGGGCCCAGGGCCTTGAGATGCCTCACAGCCCCCAGGGGCCCAGGGCCTTGAGATGCCTCCCAGCCCCCAGGGGCCCAGGGCCTTGAGATGCCTCCCAGCCCCCAGGGGCCCAGGGCCTTGAGATGCCTCACAGCCCCCAGGGGCCCAGGGCCTTGAGATGCCTCACAGCCCCCAGGGGCCCAGGGCCTTGAGATGCCTCCCAGCCCCCAGGGGCCCAGGGCCTTGAGATGCCTCACAGCCCCCAGGGGCCCAGGGCCTTGAGATGCCTCACAGCCCCCAGGGGTTCAAGGCCTAGAGAGAGTTGAAATAGAGAAAACGATCGGATGAACGGAGCAGAGGGCGTGAAATCAATGTACTTTAATCATATATTGCAAGAAAGCTTTGGTCGAAATGTTTCGACCAAACTGGTAAGTAGCACAGAGCTCTGAGAGATCCCCCCCCCCCCCCCCCCTCCTCCCCGGCTGTCAGAGTGGTAAATGAGGACGTGTTAAATATATATATTGTGAGCGCTGAGCAGACACCAAGGCACACAAGGCAGGATCAGAGCGGGCCACCACGGCCGTTTATTATGATAAGTGTGCTTCAGGCGTGTGCGGCATTATAAATAGCAAACTCAGAATGTGTTAGAAATCCTCCTCCTTCCCTGCCGTCTGTCACACAGGCAGGATCGGGGCGGTCAGTTAGGGTCCTTTTTTCCCTAACTGGGCTTAGTGCGTCCTAATATAAATCACACTCAGAATCCCTGGCTTTGACAGGTACTTCGTTCCCTGCGTGTCAATATTCCCCCGGGGTAGTGGAACTCTCTCTCTCTCTCTGTAATCGCTATTCAGTATTTAACACATTCTGACCTGAGATCAGATTCATACGAGGTTTTCCACTGGACACACACTGGTCTGATTAACCCATTCTGACCTGAGATCAGATTCTAAAAATGTCAGTCGTTCTTCGATTTTTCAAAAAATAGCAGACCTACAAGCTCGTAGCGCGCCACTCGGTGGCGCGCTATGAGCTTGTAGATCTGCAATTTTTCAATAGCTAAAGCATGACGTGATGCTAACACCAAAATGGGTCCCCGTTCAGAATGGGTTAAGTCCGACGTCATTTTGTAGTGCTACGTTACGTCCGGGTCCAAGTGGCACCAGCTCCCGTCCGCATCTCATTGTAAGTTGAATATCTAAACGCGTGAATCTTTTTTACAGTGACGTTATTTTTCAGAAAGGAAGCCATTGAGGGTTAAAATGGGTCTTAATGCTTCCAACTCGAGTGGAATTATTAATGTTTTGTACAAGTGTCCATGACAACAAAAATATATGATGTGGAGACAATAAAGACTATTATTATCATTATTATTGAAGGTGGCAACAGTCCATTTGATCGGTAAAATATTTCTGGGGTATATTTAGAATGTGTGCAGGCTTGAGTATGTTGAATCTAGTTTGCATTATGAGGATTTAGTTGACACAATAAAATAAAATGGCGATAGTATTCCATGTGGGGCAGACGGCCTGTCACAGCCAGATTTGGGAGAGCAGCGCAGCTTTGTTGTTGCGAGGAAAGCGGCCAAATTAGACTTTCGTGGTTGTTTTCGTCTCAGATTTAGTCCGACGGAGCGTCACAGTATAACTCCATGGGGACACAAAAGCGACACAAAAGTAGGACCCGGAAGTATCTCAGCAGGGGGCGCTCACGTCACAGCTAAAATACTGAATTGATTCGTCCGGGGCAGCTAGGGGTTACCTATAGAGGAGGAGAAAGATGGACTTTAATATGACGCTCATATTGACATGGATATAAGCCAGGTGTGAGAAAATGGGTGAGATATCTATGGAGTTAGAACAGTCTCAAAAGGTTCACAGTAAATAACACAGATTTGTAACTCACAAGTTCAGATTTGCAACTCACGTGAGTGAATTTGTGTTTCACATTTGTGTTTTGTATCCACAAGTTCAGATTTGTGTTTTGTATCCGTGTTTCGTATCTGTGTTTCGCATCTGTGTTTTGTATTTGTGTTTTGTATTTGTGTTTTGTATTTGTGTTTTGTATCTGTAATTCGCATCTGTGTTTTGTATCTGTGTTTCGCATCTGTGTTTTGTATTTGCGTTTTGTATCTGTAATTTGCATCTGTGTTTTGTATCCGTGTTTCGCATCTGTGTTTTAAACACAAATAAAAAACACAGATGTGAAACACGGATACAAAACACAGATGCAGATTACAGATACAAAACACAAATACAAAACACAAATACAAAACACAGATGCGAAACACGGATACAAAACACAAATCTGAACTTGTGGATACAAAACACAAATGTGAACCTGTGAGTTCACTCACGTGAGTTGCAAATCTGAACTTGTGAGTTACAAATCTGTGAGACTTTTGAGACTGTTTTTGAGACTCTTCTGACGTTGGGCGTTAACGAACGTCATCATTGGCTGAGGGAATCTGTCAATCATTCTGATTGACAGATTCCTCTGCCAATCAGATCGGTCCGCCTTCAGCCAATCCTATGGCTCCTTACATTGTAAGGGGGGGGGGGGGCTCCTTTTGCAAGACCCCCCAGTAACTCTGTCATTTCTCAACCGTTTTGGACGGGGGTGGGCTCGTTGGAATCATGTCGACCCCCTGGGGGTGTCTTTGGGGGTCTCAAAGATCGTGGACCCCCAGGGACCCCCTGGGACCCCCCGGGACCCCCAAATGGTAACTGTCATTTCTCAACCGTTTTGAACATGGGTGGGCTCATTTGAATTGTGTCGCCCCCCCTGGGGGCGTCTTTGGGGGTCTCAAGGTTCGGGACCCCCAGGGACCCCCCGGGACCCCCAAATGGTAACTGTCATTTCTCAACCGTTTTGAACGGGGGTGGGCTCATTTGAATTGTGTCGCCCCCCTGGGGGCGTCTTTGGGGGTCTCAAGGTTCGGGACCCCCCGGGACCCCCAAATGGTAACTGTCATTTCTCAACCGTTTTGAACGGGGGTGGGCTCATTTGAATTGTGTCGGCCCCCTGGGGGCGTCTTTGGGGGTCTCAAGGTTCGGGGACCCCCAGGGACCCCCCGGGACCCTCAAATGGTAACTGTCATTTCTCAACCATTTTGGACGGGGATGGGCTCATTAGAATCATGTTGCCCCCCTGGGGGCGTCTTTGGGGGTCTCAAGGTTCGGGGACCCCCAGGGACCCCCGGGACCCCCAAATGGTAACTGTCATTTCTCAACGGTTTTGGATGGGGGTGGGCTCATTTGAATCGTGTCGCCCCCCTGGGGGCGTCTTTGGGGGTCTCAAGGTTCAGGGACCCCCAGGGACCCCCAAATGGTAACTCTGTCATTTCTCTACCGTTTTGGACGGGGGTGGGCTCATTTGAATCGTGTCGCCCCCCTGGGGGCGTCTTTGGGGGTCTCAAGGTTCGGGACCCCCCGGGACCCCCAAATGGTAACTGTCATTTCTCAACCGTTTTGAACGGGGGTGGGCTCATTTGAATTGTGTCGCCCCCCTGGGGGCGTCTTTGGGGGTCTCAAGGTTCGGGGACCCCCAGGGACCCCCAAATGGTAACTGTCATTTCTCAACCGTTTTGGACGGGGGTGGGCTCATTTGAATCCTGTCGCCCCCCTGGGGGCGTCTTTGGGGGTCTCAAGGTTCAGGGACCCCCAGGGACCCCCAAATGGTAACTCTGTCATTTCTCTACCGTTTTGTTAGAGTTGTACTTGAAATGTACTGTAATTCTGCAAACTTAATAAACCAATCAATCAATCATGACTTGAAAAAGAAGTGTGCAAATGCACAGAGACTTTTGTGGCTGGTATATCTGCTGTTAATGGTGTGTTTCGTCTATTTTTGTGTTTACAGTAAAATGTACCTGCTTTGCACTACTGCATGCTTCAATGAGGAATGCTAACAACCGAACCATGCTAGTTAGCTCACACATCGTACGGACTGGTCTAGTTTATTGTAACCACAGTTTACATTAGTGTATGTGTTTATTTCTATTTTTATATAAAAGCAACAAAATACATTTTCGTTGTGGCTTGAGTGTTTATTGCACAGTAATTGAGTAATTGCACAGTTTTGTCGGGTAACGGCGAGCCTTGTCAGAGGGAAATAGCTTGGTTAAATGTCCATATCAAGTGATATCTGAAAAGTGTGTGTGAGAGAGAGAGAGATATAGTAAGAAGAATATGCAGATCAATATAAATGGTTCTCTCTGTCTCCCTCCCATCAATAAAGATCTATCATGAAAATGTCAAGAGTTACCATGTGGGGGTCCCCGAACTTTGAGACCCTCAAAGACACCCCCAGGGGGTCGACATGATTCCAACGAGCCCACCCCCGTCCAAAACGGTTGAGAAATTACAGAGTTACCATTTGGGGGTCCCCAAACCTTGAGACCCCCAAAGACGCCCCCAGGGGGGCGACACGATTCAAATGAGCCCACCCCCGTCCAAAACGGTTGAGAAATGACAGTTACCATTTGGGGGTCCCAGGGGTCCCTGGGGGTCCCCGAACCTTGAGACTCCCAAAGACGCCCCCAGGGGGGCGACACAATTCAAATGAGCCCACCCCCGTTCAAAACGGTTGAGAAATGACAGTTACCATTTGGGGGTCCCGGGGGGTCCCTGGGGGTCCCGAACCTTGAGACCCCCAAAGATGCCCCCAGGGGGGCGACACAATTCAAATGAGCCCACCCCCGTTCAAAACGGTTGAGAAATGACAGTTACCATTTGGGGGTCCCGGGGGGTCCCTGGGGGTCCCGAACCTTGAGACCCCCAAAGACGCCCCCAGGGGGGCGACACAATTCAAATGAGCCCACCCATGTTCAAAACGGTTGAGAAATGACAGTTACCATTTGGGGGTCCCGGGGGGTCCCAGGGGGTCCCTGGGGGTCCCCGATCTTTGAGACCCCCAAAGACACCCCCAGGGGGTCGGCATGATTCCAACGAGCCCACCCCCGTCCAAAACGGTTGAGAAATGACAGAGTTACTGGGGGGTCTTGCAAAAGGAGCCCCCCCCCCCCCCTTACAATGTAAGGAGCCATAGGATTGGCTGAAGGCGGACCGATCTGATTGGCAGAGGAATCTGTCAATCAGAATGATTGACAGATTCCCTCAGCCAATGATGACGTTCGTTAACGCCCAACGTCAGAAGAGTCTCAAAAACAGTCTCAAAAGTCTCACAGATTTGTAACTCACAAGTTCAGATTTGCAACTCACGTGAGTGAACTCACAGGTTCACATTTGTGTTTTGTATCCACAAGTTCAGATTTGTGTTTTGTATCCGTGTTTCGCATCTGTGTTTTGTATTTGTGTTTTGTATTTGTGTTTTGTATCTGTAATCTGCATCTGTGTTTTGTATTTGTGTTTTGTATTTGTGTTTTGTATCTGTAATCTGCATCTGTGTTTTGTATCCGTGTTTCACATCTGTGTTTTTTATTTGTGTTTAAAACACAGATGCGAAACACGGATACAAAACACAGATGCAAATTACAGATACAAAACGCAAATACAAAACACAGATGCGAAACACAGATACAAAACACAGATGCGAATTACAGATACAAAACACAAATACAAAACACAAATACAAAACACAAATACAAAACACAGATGCGAAACACAGATACGAAACACGGATACAAAACACAAATCTGAACTTGTGGATACAAAACACAAATGTGAAACACAAATTCACTCACGTGAGTTGCAAATCTGAACTTGTGAGTTACAAATCTGTGTTATTTACTGTGAACCTTTTGAGACTGTTCTAACTCCATAGATATCGCTTATACCGCCAAGCACGCCCGAACTGTCCCTCTCAGTAGTCAGTGGGGAATGAGCGCTGAAGCAGTCAATCCTTCCCTTTTAACCTTCCCTGGAACGTGGCGTATAGGTGCGTATACAGTTGGCCTTGAGCCAATAGGTAGGCGGGGTAGTACGTCTGTTCAATGACGAGGCCGAGTGGGCGTGTTCTTCTTGGCTGCGTTCTGCCTCCTCCCCACTGGCTGTCTGGGCTAGCCTGGGTAAACCCACTCCCCCTGCTGGACAACATTTCATTCTGCCAGGAGGGGTGAGACTGGCATAATCGCCTGTGTGGCTGTTTAGCCGTGGGGCGGGAGAGTAGCGTTGACGGACAACCCCTTCAGCCAATCAGCGTATATCAAAACAAGAGGCGTCATCTAAACGCGTTCCGTTCCTACTTCCTCATTCCCATGTTTGTTGTTGTGAATGAGTCGAGGAGTTCACACGTCATCAACTGCTCAAATCGTTCCTGATTGGCCAACGTGCGCTGTCAATCACAGAGCCCTGAGCTCGGTCGCGGATTGGCTCGTACCAAAGCTGATACAATCTTAAGGACTTTGTATTACCATTTAGCCAGACTCACCCCTCCTGGCAGAATGAAATGTTGTCCAGCAGGGGGAGTGGGTTTACCCAGGCTATGTCTGGGCTACTATGCTCACCTGGCGGCTGGTTGCCTAGCGACATCCCACAATATATACACACACGCGCACACACACACACACACACACACACACACACACACACACACACACACACACACACACACACACACACACACACACACACACACACAAATAATGGAATGGAATGGAAAGTGACTCTTCTTTCTTATGAACGTATGACTTGGCACGGCTGCTGAAGATGGATGCAGGATATTTCATGCCTCTGCTTGTGCACTTTGTGACACAGCTGCTAAAAGACGAGATATCTGTATCTGGACGTTGCACCTGCACATTTGTGACACTGCTGCTATAAAGATAAGATTATGCTCTAGGACAAGAAAGACCCCGCAAGTTCCCCAACCCTAAACTTTTATTTTGATCGCATCCAGTATTTCTTTTATCTTTATTTAGAGTGCTTATCGTTATGTTTATTCTTACTTTTTATTCATGTTTTGGGGATAAAAAAAAGCAGAGTCTCAATTTCCATTTTGATGGGCCACTGTATAGGGAGCAGACCAGACATCCACTCATAACCCATTCTGACCGGGCACCCATTTTGGTGTCGGCATCATGAGCTTGTAGATCTGCTATTTTTCAATAGCTAAAGCACGACATGATGCCAACACCAAAATGGGTGCCCGGTCAGAATGCCTTGTATCGGGACATAATCTCGAACAGTGCTGCATTGGCTGAAGCAGACTTTGCAACGCTCAGCACAGCGAATCTCTCGCCTGACGGCCTCGCTCGGCGGTGTCTCTTTTGAAACAGAACCATCATCTTGAGTTTGAGAACGGCATTTCTGCATTCCCAGAGTGCGGAAGTGTCCAGGACGCGAGCATGGGAAATGCTAACCCTAACATCCCATGGGGCAGCACACCTAAACCTAACCTTAACCCTCTCCCAACCCTTATAGCGCACCCCCTCACCAACCTTAATCCGGTCGTTTTAACGCACCCCTCACCAACCTGCTATGTCTAGCCAATGGTATTTCAAACCAAAGTATGCCTCCCGCTGGGTTTGCTTAAATGGTCATGCCACTCTCCCCTCCTACTAGTAGTACGGGATAAAGTATAGTTTTAGACCACGACGGAGGGGAGGGGTGCCGTCTCAAGCGAACTTGAGCCACGGGAGACACCACAGAGCACGCTAAAGCGTCTGAGTTGCCTTGTCGAACGTCGGCTTAGCCGACTCAGCCCCGTTCGTGTTGCGACCGTTATTCTGGCTAGAGCGTTTGCCCCGATTGCCACTCAAATGGCTACTGGCCAATCATAGCACTTCCTTGCACAAATGCACTGGCCAATCACAGCGCGTCCTTGCGCAAACCCGGCCCCATTTCCCGGAATGGCACCAGCTGACTGGAAGGGTACCCCCTTCCAAACGTTTGCTCACATTTGTCCATATAATTCACGGTAGGCCGTTTGAGGGGTGAGAGTGTGTTTTGCGGAGTGGCTGCTTTGGGAAATGTAACGTTCTCGATTCTGACCTCCGCCACCCAACCCCTTCCCGTGGGTTACTGTGTTGAAGTGTCCTTGAAGACACTGAACCCCTAACTGCTCACCATGAGCGGGTTGGTGAACAGAACAGAATGGTGGAATGGTGGATGAATGTACTGTGACGCACACATTGTAAATCCCTCTGGATAAAGGACGCTATATAAATGCATCATTTACCATTTTTATCGGTGGTATCCAGATAAGTAACATATGGACTGTGTTAAACAACACCAGGAGTGTCCGTTCCGAAGATTAAACGGTACCTTGCACATACAACATTAATAGGCTACAATACTGTATCTCATCCTGTCATTTTGCAAGACCCTTATTATGCATACAGGAGTGACGCATACTTTGAGATGACCCGCAAGGTGTGCTCAAGATAACAAGCAGGCTGCTTTTTCCCGGCTGGGTGCGCCTGTTTGATAAATAACGTGCATATTTCTATCTGCAGAATGCATTCAAAATGAGACGCAGAAGGCTTACTAAAAACTGGCCCTCTGTCTCGATTTGTCTGTTCTCATTTCACTCTCGGTCTGTCTGTCTGTCTGTCTGTCTCTCACTGTTTTACAACCCCGTTATCCTGAGCAGGAAGCTAAAATCTACCTCGGTTGAAAGAATATTAATAAATGCAGGACTGGTGAAACTAGCTGATCTGAGGCTGGAAAACAGCTGAAACCCTCAGTGAGCAGACTGGTCTGAGGTCTGTTCGGTTCCTGCAGTGTCTGTGTTAAGTGAGGTGATCTGTTCACTAACCGGCCCACTCAGAGAGACATTGGGAAGAGGACCTGAGGGTGAACAGAATGATAGGAGTTTGGATCTCCCAATCCTAGAGGTCTCTGCGGCAGCAGAGGAAGGAGAGGAAGAGGAGGGTCCACTCCTCTCCTTTTCAATGCCTAAGCTGGGAGACATACGTGAAGTCATGAACTGTCCAGTAAGACCCTATATGCTGTGAGTGTCAAGGTCATCAACAAGGACACACTGGACACAGCTGGAGGTCCATGTTCAAAGCTCCAGTGGAGAATAGTGCACGGGGCCTACAAACAAACAGACATGTGGCACACATTGACTCCAGGGCCAGTAGAAGTTGTCCATTCTGTCAGGAGGAAGACGTCTGTTTGCACGGCTACAGACATGGTTTAACAGTTTTAATGAAGAGCTCAATGATAAAAATGTTTATTTTTGGGCCAAAGTACAAAGCATCACAAAAGAGACGAGTGGGACTGCAGGTACAAATTAGCATCTGGCTCACTTGAGCAGGAGGAACAAAATGCAAGGAGCCGGAACTGATGGCAAAAGGACTGATAGCAGCTCGTCTCAGAATCGAGTTTGCCTACTATAAACTGATTTCCTGTCTAGAACAGTTTGTTGAGATGTGGGGGCACGAGAACCTCTTGTATAGCATTGAGCAAGAGTCACTTGTTTTATCTCTCCCTGGGTCCTCCCTCCCCCTGGGTCATTGGGTTGTGTTATATCATTAGCACACTAAGCAGCTAGTACACATTTAGCAGATGTCAGCCATTCTGGACAGAAAGTACAGAAAGCATTAAGCATTTATGCTCTCCATAAAGCACAGTGACCATGTAGCAGTATACCCATAAGGCATGCCTTATATGGAGATGACCCCCACCGTCACAGGCACTTTGGTTAACCCATTCTGACCTGGGATCAGATTCATACGAGGTTTCCACTGGACACACACTGGTCTGATTAAACCCATTCTGACCTGAGATCAGATTTAAAAAATGTCAGTCGTTCTTCGATTAAAAAAAATAATAGCAGACCTACAAGCTCGTATCGCGCCACTCGGTGGCGCGCTATGAGCTTGTAGATCTGCTATTTTTCAATAGCTAAAGCATAACATGATGCCGACACCAAAATGGGTGCCCGTTCAGAATGGGTTAAATGCTAACGTACCCGCTCCTAAACAGCTGTCGCCAATTCGTATCCTGGCACAGCATGTAAATTTAGTTATTGCGCTTTAGATTATCAAAGACAAATACTGCAAGTAAATTAATATATTATAAATGTAATGGCCAGCTGTATCTCTGGCATCAATAAAACAAACCCATCACTGGATGAAAAGAGTGATGGATGGGAAGCTGTGGGTGAATGTCATATTTACTGGCTGTGTTTGGGAATTTGCTGTTGAAAGAAGTCTTTGAGAGAAATGTGTCTAACTACATTTTGAACATTGTGATTTCACCACCAGCCTAGTCCTGCTGGGCTTGAGGCCTTTGACATGCAAATGCCATCTTTGTGAAAATGGCTACACTGTTTGACTGTTGTTCTTTTGCCTCATCATTGCTGGAGACATTATGCTTCTGGGTTGTTTGTCCGTTTGTTCATCAGTCCGTATGTGTGTACTGTACATACAAGTAAGACGCGCAAACGCGGGAAGCGAACGCAGCTCGTGTGTGTGTGGTTGTGTGTGTGTGTGTGTGCTACAGCTGCGCCCTCTGGTGGCGGGCGGGTGGTGTAACAGCGGGACACACAGACATTCAGCCCTTGCTGTCATAGTAAGTGGCTCACTGCGTTCGCAACAATGCTGTACTCGTGTCTCTCCCATGAACCTCGTGAAGACAATATCTCAGTAACGACCTTGAGGTGAATCTCAAACATCCACTTGGACTCAACTATGAACTGAGTAGAAGTTAGGTGATCAAAGGGAAACACTCAAGGTCACATGTGACGTCATATAACATACATTTCCTTCAAATTAATTCACTACATTATCGCCTGTTGGGGTTGGTCCAAACTGTCTCTTTCTAGAATTCAAATTCAAAAACAGATCTACAAGCTCAAAACGTTTAAGCTGACGCACGGCATTTCGACCTTGTGCGACACTGTAGTATGATCAAGTAAGGGTTCGACTAGAAGCCACTTTAGACTAAGAAAATGGGCTGGGAGCTAGAAGATGAGTTCTGGGATGTGGTTTAAAGGGACACTTCACCCTTTTTGCAAAACAATATATGTTAATGACGTTTAGAAGCTTTAGATCACTTTCCTGGGGGTATTTATGTGTGTAATATGTGGTTTTAGTTATTTTAGATTGTAGCAGTGAGCCTGTTGTCTCTGATGTCATGGACACTGGTCTCACTACCTTCCTGGACTACAATTCCCATAATTCTTTGGTGCACTGCTCCTCCTTGTGGATAGGGCGAGAGCTGTCTTACTACTTAACATGTAGTCCAGGAAGGAAGTGAGCCCAGTGTCCATGACATCAGAGACAACAGGCTCACTGCTACAATCTAAAATATCTAAAACCACATATTACACACATAAAGATCTCCAGGAAAGTGTTCTAAAGCTTCTAAACGTCATTAACATATATTTTTTTTGCAAAAAGGGTGAAGTGTCCCTTTAAGGATGAATCAAATCATTTAGTTTTGAGAGGTCTGTAGCTTTGTTTTGGGTTATAGGGGTGCTAGAATACCAGGAAGTGCATGAATATATAGTCGAAATGACAATGTACTAGCGCTGAGGCTAGTATTTTCAGGACTCTTTGTTGATTTAAATGAGTCGAGACTCTAACAAGAAATGTGTGAGTCATCCGTGAAAATAAACAAATCAGTCACAGGCCTGATTTCATTTCATGCATGTAATAAAAGTTGACCTAGTATTGGCTGGGAATCGATGATGTCACTGGTAGGCGGCTTTCTGAACTGTCCACAGCCCTCCTCTGAGACGCCTCTGAGATACATGTACAGACCAATTTGACAAAAGTTGGTACCACTTTATAATGAGTATTTGTAAGGAGCAGTTATATGAAGATAAGGGTGAAGTGGTCTTTCCACCACTCATGTAAATACGTTACAGTATTGTATCAGGACTGAATTCATTCCACATCACTTTGCACCTCTGAGTGAATATCCTATGGACATCCTGTCCCTGTTTCCCTGGGCTTCACTGTCCAGCAGCCATCTTGGCCTGTCAAGATGATGAACTATTTGTCTCTCCCGCTGCTTTACAGGACACTTTATTTTATTTTTAGCTCAGTCTGATACATCCCCTTGTGAAATTAGTTTCTGGGCATGGTGATCGTGAGCTGTTATTATATTGATGTTAGCTGATATAACCTCTGTCTGTCTGTCTGTGAGTGTGTCGCTCTCTCTCTGTCTCTCCACCCATGCTCTCTTACTACCTGTATTGATGAAAGACATTTTTATCCCCCCCCCCCCCCCTCTCTGCAGGAATAGTTAACCCAAAAAATTACTTATTTTCTATCAATTGCACACCTCATGAAGCCTTGAATTCATGGACATTGTGTCATTGATAGAAAATAATAATAATAATAATTCTTTAGCGCAACAAGCTCAATATAGCTTGTCAAATACGGTCTACTCACCCTGTCAATAATGATTAATGAATCATGATAATTATCCTGATTATTACACGGCTAATAACAAAGAAATTAATAAATTGTTAATTGCAATTATTGGACTGCCACCCCAATAGCAGCTTTTCAGTGCCTTTTCATATTTTGAATTCATCATTTTAATGCCAATAGAAAAATCCGTGAGATACAACTATATCTCATTTTAACACGGTGATCCTATAGTATTAGAGACCCAGTCAAAATGGACAGGACAAAACACTAAACATTGCAAACCTTGAAAACCTTACAGCCTCATTACAGCATTGAATTCAATCATATAACACAGTATGAAAATACTACATCCTATACATATGAGTGCAAAAATAAAATATAGTATTAGTAATGCAAAATAAAATAATGGAATAAAGGAATAAACATGGTGATATAACCCATTCTGACCTGAGATCAGATTCTAGAAATGTCTATTACATCCTGACAGTTTCATTATTAATACATTCTGACCTGAGATCAGATTCTAAAAGTGTCTTCGATTTTTCAAAAATAGCAGACCTACAAGCTCGTATCGCGCCACTCGGTGGCGCGATATGAGCTTGTAGATCTGCTATTTTTCAATAGCTAAAGCATAACATGATGCCGACACCAAAATGGGTGCCCGTTCAGAATGGGATAATGGCATCCCAAGGACCCCCCCCCCCCCCCCATTACTCTGAGAGTGTACAAATGGAAACAAATGGAAAAATCCACCCAAGGAACCACTGACATAAATATTTGATGCCGCAGACATACTATTGTGGCAACGCGTCTCAAATGGAGCTTTGACTGTTTGTATAGCCTGGCTTCAAATAAGCCATGAGGGAAATGAGTCATAAACCTCTCTCTCTCTCTCTCTGTCTGTCTGTCTGTCTGTCTGTCTGTCTGTCTGTCTGTCTGTCTGTCTGTCTGTCTGTCTGTCTGTCTGTCTGTCTGTCTGTCTGTCTGTCTGTCTGTCTGTCTGTCTGTCCACCCATGCTCTCTTACTACCTGTATTGATGAAAGACATTTTTATCCCCCCCCCCCCAGACGTATCGCCAAGGGCGTCTCGGTGCTCACCCACGGGGCCATGGCGCTCCGCAGGGACCAGGGGCCCGGCAGCCGTGGCCAGTACGCCGGCAACTGCCAGACGGACGGCAACCAGACCCACAGAGTGCCAGACAGAATCAGGTGAGCCGAGCTGTGGCAGGTGGGCATGCAGGCCCGCGGGTGGGTGCAGGCTGGGGAAAAATGAGAGGAGATGAAATGGTGCCTTTGAACTTTCTGTACAGTCCCCCGCCACAATATTCATCCAGCCTTGTCTGCAGAGAACCAAAAATGCATGCGGCGACTGTTGTGTTATGAGATCCATTACGTTTAATGTTGTGTCAGTGAGAGAGGGGGCAGGTATACACGCCACAGAAACAGAATGGCTTGCTGTCATATAGCGTCGGCCTCTTTTCTACATGGATCTGACACTTTCAAAGGGTCAATCCATGTGATTTACTGTATGACATTGCAATCTCTCAAGCTTAAACAACACGCTTGATTCATCAATCACATCAAACAGGGGATAGATCAGCAATGAACTCCTCGCAATAATCACCTTGACTGGTTGCTTGAACTTGATACATCTCTCATTTGTTTTGTATTGGCCTGATAATGTGTAATTTGTATTGCCTGTTGTTGTATGGTGATTGATTGCGTAAGTCATATCAAAGTAGGGTGGTATTCATCACACAGCCTATTGTAATATCTAAGCTAAAAGGAAATTCCATTGCACATCATTTATCTGCATGCGCCAGGATCGCACCGCCTGGCCCATACCCGATTCCAAGCCTACCCCACAAAGACATTCTGGCTCCGCCGACTGGGGGAGGGGCGGAGACATTTTGGCGTCGCAGTGTACTGTATGCCGCGAGCATGCGATGAGACGAGTGGAGATGAAAGATGCAAGCTGAGGGGAATGTAAATTGAATTACAAAAAGTTAAATGGAGATAGAAATCAGTCACCCAGAGGCAGCACAGCCGAGTTATAGTCAGAGTTCCTGGTGGAGAGGTAAATTGTATAAGGAAAGACAGTGCTGTCGTATTCGGCAATAAAAGTCAAGAAAAATAAAACAATTAAGAAGCACTGTCCAGTGTCCATACAGAATAACGGCATACAATGCCTGTACAACTGCCCTGCACTATGCAGGAAAAGAAACACAAGGTTACAGTGTCTCACTGTATGCCGTCCTAAAACTAAATAGTGCCCAGTTCAATGAGTGCAATGTGAAGAGTGTGCAAAGTGACAGTGTTCACAGTGGATTTCTTTTTACAATAACCATAACCTAAGACTGCCATTGGAGGTCATGTCCTTGACACATCTAATATAATCTAAGTTATGTTACGGTAGATAAGAGGTTTCTGCCACGATACATTGTGTTTGATCCTGCCGGTGTGTATCCATAACAGCTTTCTGTACAGTTACACTGCACAGGTCTTGTCAAAGCGTATTATATTGCCCATGAACCATGAACCTGCTCGCCAGAGCAGAGGACGAGGGAGGAACGATGCCATGCTGTCGTGCCCTTCACTTATTTGATTAGTGTCGTCCAGACTAAATATGGTTGGAAATTCAAACGGACTGAATCGATACGGGTTGTTCTCTAATCCGTTATCTTGTGAAGGTGAAGAGATACATTTTTGGGGCCAGCTCTTTTCTCTTCCCGCGTCCTGAGCACTCTCTGTCACGCTCTGAAGCGCCGGCCTCTCAATCGGCTCATTTGTCAGCGTTGGCCCTTCTATCACTCTGTCTGCCACTCCACTTGGCGGGACTCGCGTCGCTGCAGTCAAGAGTGACAGTCCTTGTCACACACTGGTCTGATGAACCCATTCTGACCTGAGATCAGATTCAAAAAATGTCAGTCGTTCTTCGATTTTTCAAAAAATAGCAGTCCTACAAGCTCGTATCGCGCCACTCGGTGGCGCGATATGAGCTTGTAGATCTGCTATTTTTCAATAGCTAAAGCATAACATGAAGCTGACACCAAAATGGGTGCCCGTTCAGAATGGGTTAAAACACTTTTTGCCTGCATACTGTATAGGTTGGTAATGTTAATGTTCAACTTTCAACAGTGGTCACAAAGTCTGGGTTGGAATAAATTGAGAGGTGATACTAGACACCTTTATGCACACATCTGTGGAGAAAGCTATGGGTAAGCATTAATTTTGCAGATTGGTCACACATTTGACTAACTTTCCCTAACTAATATGCACACACACACTTTACTTTTATCTCCATGTACTAAAGGACTCTCATTACATAATGATGGTCCAAGCAGGGAGACAATGGACACTTCAAAAAGTGGTGTGGCATGGTGTTATCAGCAGTGGACTAAGAACATTTACTCAAGTACTAGGTACTTGAGATATATATTTTTTCGATACTTCATTGTACTATTATACTTGTTACTCCAGTACAGTCTTTTGACAACTTTGAATATTGATACAAATCATATAGACTGTCACTGTAATGTTACTGCGCCGCTAGACCCCTGTGAGAAGGATTAGTATCCCTGAGAAGGACAGTGCATCACAATGCATCACCTGCAAAACACTGTGAGCTTGTTAGATCGGCAATTTTCACTCGGCTTGAGTCAGCTAAGATATTTAACCCATTCTGAACGGGCACCCATTTTGGTGTTAGCATCATGTTATGCTTTAGCTATTGAAAAATAGCAGATCTACAAGCTCATAGCGCGCCACCGAGTGGCGCGATACAAGCTTGTAGGTCTGCTATTTTTTGAACGACTGACATTTTTAGAATCTGATCTCAGGTCAGAATGGGTTCATCAGACCAGTGTGTGTCCGGCGGAAACCTCGTATGAATCTGATCTCAGGTCAGAATGATAACCTGAGCGGGGCTCCCTAGCCTGCTGGAGGGGCTCCCATCATCCCATGCACCTTCGAGAGAAAGAAGAAGGAAAATAAATGCAGCCTTGAGCCTACCAATGTTGTGGAGCTTCATGATCACCTCCTCCTTTCACCAAATTGCCAATCCCAATAAATCCAAAAGTAGTGTGAATACTTCCACAGCCTAATTACTAAAGGATAAACTATCAGTCTTCTCCAAAATCTGTCAATCTTTGTCAACTCGGCACGTGTTGACAGAAGCCGTGTGTGTGTGTCACACCAAAAGTGGTGCCCTTTAGAATCCTGTACATTAGAATCATCACACAATCCTCACCCCTACACAGCTGTCATTAATTAATGGTCTTGATTGCCTATGCGTTCAACTTATATAGGTTGAAAACCGTTAAATGCACAGGCTCATTTTAAATCGCTGCTGGCTGCCACTGCAGGCAACGTGCACACTTCCAAGAAAGTTGTATCAGGGCACACACTACTTGTTTAACAATGTGGATTATAGTTTGCTCACTTTTCTGCTGGTCAATTTGAGAAAAAAGGACACTGGAGCTCTCTCTCTTTCTCTATCGCTCTCCCTTTATCTCCTTTTCTCTCTATCTCCCTCCCTCGCTGGGGTGAAGACGTGTGTGCTCTCTCTCTCTCGCTCTCTCTCTTCTCTCTCTCCCCCCTCCCTCCCTGGGGTGTGGGGGGGAGATTAGTTGCGCTGCCTTCGACAGTGATATACTTCTCCAGTAAGCGGTGCAGAACCGAGAGAGTGACACATTCTTTTGGATGTAAACTGCGCAACTTTTAGCTTTTTTGATCGGTTTTGCGGATCGGTGAATTTTGCACGGCCGGGATCGGTGATCGGCCGGCCACCGATCGATCGGAGCATCTCTAAGTTAGCATGATTGATTGATTGATATAAAAGGAAATATTGAAAGCCCAAAAAGTAATGATCTGTTCCAGGGTATATTGGATGTTTAATGTGAAGTTAATTCACACAGAGGACTGTATGAAGCTCTGGCTGGTGTTGCTGTGTGTGATTATAAACACACTGATGACACAGTGCCACTAAAGTCCTCCCGCACTCTCACTGTGGTTCAGGAAACTTTTATTCTGAAACATTTCACTTTCCCTTCAGTTTCCCTATCCCCAAAAATCAGGAAGCGGAATCCACCAGTTTTTTTTTTTTTTTTTTTGCGGTTTACGCCTTTTATTGTTTGTTTTTTTTAAAGGGACAGACAGTAGGCGAATCCACCAGTTCTACATAACTAATAACTTTGATTTTTCTTCAGAGCCTTAATATTGTACTTCTACTCCACTACATCTCAGAGGTGAATATTGTACTTTATACGCCACTGCAATTATTTGAAAACTTTAGTTAATATACTTTTTTATTACAAAACATACATTAACTACTTCAGCCCTATATACTGCATACCCGGCCTATATATTTGTGTGCTATTTGAAAGTAATGCATTTTAGACTTTTGAAAACTTGTGAAATGGGACATTCTGCATATTAAGTACTTTTACTCAGGTACATTTTGAATAACGAACTTTCACTTGCAACAGTGTATTTTGTGGTCATCCTTCCATTTCCAGGGAAGTGTTGTGTCTAGCATCTCCTCTCCCTCTCGCATAGCCTACAGTTTGTGCGATGCCGGTTGAGGCGACACATTTTAAATTTAAATCAATCAGCCAACACTCCCCATATTATGCAGAGTGAAACGCTATAAGTGCAAACATGAGGATTCGTTAACAGTCATGAATAACCATGATTACAAGTTGGAGCACCGCCATTTGCTGTATCAGGGGACGGCGATACAGAGGAATAACTGCATGAAGAATAGAGGAATGGAATGGCTTTTTCTGCCATAGTGTGTTGGAACAAAGCGCAGAGCACCTCTGATCGCGTTGCACGATAGTCGCTAGAATTTCTAGCGACAACAGCATAAAATATTCAAATTCCTGTCTGCATTTCTACAGTTTAAGCAGAGAGGGCACAGAACAAAGAGGAATGCTGCAGGCAGGAAGGAAAGAGACAGTATTCTAATTGATCCATTCACATGCAGTGACATTTCTCTCTCTGTTGTTTACAAGGTTTATTATGAGATGCCTGCATTCTAGTTGTGGGTGGCATGATAGACAAGTTATGTTCTGACGGAATACTAAAAAGAAAAACGGTCCTGAACGTTGGGAGATGCTGGTTTAAAAGAAAGGGTTTCGCTCCCATACATTGCTGTTATCACAAGAAAAGGAAAATGTCAACATAGTAAAACAATGCAAATGTACCTAAGGTGTATGGCTTCTTGCCCTGAAGAAGGCCTGCGAGGCCCGACACATTTTTAATCACTTTTAATGAACTAGGCTAGAGGTGTGCAAATCAAGGTGAGAGGCGAGCTCCACGCCGCTCGTATTCCCTGCTCTAGATGCTAGTTATATGATATGCAGATAATAAAATATTGTTGCTGTCGGGAAGACACCTCTTATCTCCATATTTTAACGGTTTGTGTTTTTTCATAAATTAACGGCACAGTGTTACAGAGAAGTAGCAGATCCACATGCTCGATACGTGGCACGGTGCATTTTGAGCTTGTAGATTTGCTACTTTTTTTCATTTGAATCCTGAAAAGTTTTGGACAGATGCGGTTAATTTCCACCCTTTAACACTCTAACCGTGTTAGTATTTATTTCCCCATGTTGTCTTTAATAGGGTTCATGGCATTTACAGTGATCTTGCACTTTGTAACTTTGCACGTTGTAAGTCACTCTGGATAAGAGTGTCTTCTAAATGCCAAATGTTGAAATTGTCTAAATTGTAAATCGCAGTAAGGAACCTGTTGGGGAAAACGGCCAACAAGCAAGCAGTACATCGGCCTGGGATAAAGACGGGCTGCCCTTTGAGTGATGTGAATGTCATCTAAGCCATTAATCGGCGTATAAAATATTACTGAGGAGAACAACCTATTTAGTCTTTAGTCAATGTTAACCATTAAACCCATTCTGACCGGGCACCCATTTTGGTGTCGGCATCATGTCGTGCTTTAGCTATTTAAAAATAGCAGATCTACAAGCTCATATCGCGCCACCGAGTGGCGCGATACGAGCTTGTAGGTCTGCTATTTTTGAAAAATCGAAGAACGACTGACATTTTTTTAGAATCTGATCTCAGGTCAGAATGGGTCCATCAGACCAGTGTGTGTCCGGCGGAAACCTCGTATGAATCTGATCTCAGGTCAGAATGGGTTAAACCCATTTGGTGCCCTTTATTCCTCACAAAGTGGTGTAAAGTCACTCCCGCGGCACTGCACGACTGGAACATAGGCCCTCATTTATCAACCGTGCGTACGCCAAAATATGGGCGCACGCCGAAATTACCGACATTTTCGGCATTTAACATTTCCGGCAAAGCTTGAAATTGAACGTGACAACGGTCAAAACCCACGTCTACTCGTCAGCTGGCGTACGTTTAGTCCTCACCTGTTTTTCTGTCTTAGAACAGCGGAGCAGCATTGTTTGACCAGCTGAGAGGCTGTCACAGGCATTTAAACATATATGTTTTCACTCCTAAAATGATAATATAAAACGGTATGTGTATGTAAAAAACAAAAGAGAGATTTCCAACTTTACAAGTAATTAAAATCGCGCAATTAAAAACAATATAACATGTTTACAATGTATTAGTTTGTGCTTAATCAAACAGTGCTTTACTGGCCTTGTTATGCGAGCGCACTTGTGAGATGATTTTGGAGCGCATGCGGTGATGCGGCATATGTGATTATGATATTATTTATAATAATAATATAAATGGACTGCACGCCTTTATTTCCAAGTGACAATGACAAGCATACAGCTTGCCTATTTGTAGTAAGTACTAGCAGGCTATAGGCGTAAGGGGCTTAATCATTCACCATTTAAATAAGTGCTTAGACAGGTTTTGACAGTTTTGACAGTTCAGATAAAAGCGTGATCATTTTCGGGGGTCGCGGCGTGCGTCGCCAACATACCAGCACACATGCAAGCAAGCCTTCATCCATATGTTTATGATTCGTTCATCAATGATCAAATCACTACATAAACGTTGATTATGACTGCCTTGACGACATGATAGCCTATCTCTCATGCAGGCATCACTGACACTCACCCACAGGACTTTAATATCACAGCAGTGCGCAGTATCACGCCTTCGTCCGTTCGCCGTGCACTGCGCACGAATGGGTAAAATTAATATAGGCCAGCCCAAACGTATTCCATTCATGGCGATGCGATGTTGATGTGTCATGTAGGTGCGTGCGTGCGTGGACATGACAGCAAGGCAAGCGAGGTGAGAGGGAAACAGACAGAGACAGGGTAGACCTACAACTTTATTTAATTCATGCAGGTGTTCGTTGTTTATTTATTTAACAACACACCAGTTAGTTGGGCTTGCAAGTTGCGTGTGCGTGCAGCGTGTGTGCGTCTGTGTGTGTGTGTGTGTGTGTGTGTGTGTGTGTGTGTGTGTGTGTGTATGAGAGAGGGGGGTGAGGCGGGCAGAAAGGCACGGTAACCATGGTTTCCAGATCGTATAGCAGTGGTTCAGGTCGCAAAAACGAGGGCGAGGCTTGATTTCTTAGGGCGTGCCAGATCAAATTCAGCCGTGACATTTATTAACGTGAGAACGAAATTAAGGAAGGATCAGCTGTTTGCGATCACTTTATAAATGCCGTGGCGACGTGGGTGTACTACGAAACCTGCACTCGAATCTGTGGCAGATTTTACACTCGATTGATAAATGAGGGCCATAGAGTTGGACTGGACTGAAATGCACTATGCATTGTATGCAGAAAGAGAAACACATGTCATCTTCATGTACATCCCGGTATGCACATGCACTGCCGGTACAAACGTGATGCATGCATGTGGGTGTGTCATGACTCATGCATGTGGGTGTGTCATGACTCATGCATGTGGGTGTGTCATGACTCATGCATGTGGGTGTGTCATGACTCATGCATGTGCGTGTGTCATGACTCATGCATGTGGGTGTGTCATGACTCATGCATGTGCGTGTGTCATGACTCATGCATGTGCGTGTGTCATGACTCATGCATGTGGGTGTGTCATGACTCATGCATGTGGGTGTGTCATGACTCATGCATGTGCGTGTGTCATGACTCATGCATGTGCGTGTGTCATGACTCATGCATGTGGGTGTGTCATGACTCATGCATGTGGGTGTGTCATGACTCATGCATGTGCGTGTGTCATGACTCATGCATGTGGGTGTGTCATGACTCATGCATGTGGGTGTGTCATGACTCATGCATGTGCGTGTGTCATGACTCATGCATGTGCGTGTGTCATGACTCATGCATGTGCGTGTGTCATGACTCATGCATGTGCGTGTGTCATGACTCATGCATGTGGGTGTGTCATGACTCATGCATGTGGGTGTGTCATGACTCATGCATGTGCGTGTGTCATGACTCATGCATGTGCGTGTGTCATGACTCATGCATGTGCGTGTGTCATGACTCATGCATGTGCGTGTGTCATGACTCATGCATGTGGGTGTGTCATGACTCATGCATGTGCGTGTGTCATGACTCATGCATGTGCGTGTGTCATGACTCATGCATGTGCGTGTGTCATGACTCATGCATGTGCGTGTGTCATGACTCATGCATGTGGGTGTGTCATGACTCATGCATGTGGGTGTGTCATGACTCATGCATGTGCGTGTGTCATGACTCATGCATGTGCGTGTGTCATGACTCATGCATGTGCGTGTGTCATGACTCATGCATGTGGGTGTGTCATGACTCATGCATGTGGGTGTGTCATGACTCATGCATGTGCGTGTGTCATGACTCATGCATGTGCGTGTGTCATGACTCATGCATGTGCGTGTGTCATGACTCATGCAGAGACACAACCGGTCTCCATTTCACAATAAAGGTTGCAGTTAGCGATCAGCATATTGGAAATAAAAGGGACTGACTGTTTACACTGGTGTATAAATAATTTAATGGTATCTATACTCTGTATTTATTTATTATGATAAACTAGAAAAAGTGCCTCTCGGGGCACAGGTCTCCACCAGGTCAGGTCAGGTTGTGGCCTCCTGGTGGCGCTATAATAGGCCAATGTGAAAAGGGTGCCATTTGTTCTTACACCATTGATGGCAATTGGATGATTTGAGGCATTTTGTTCCAAAGATGTGTTTTGCAAAAATCCACATTGGTGGCACTATGATTTGAGGCTTTTTGTTTCAAAAGGGCCAATCCTGCAAACTTTGAAAGCCAATGTTAGCCAATTAGGATGTAATCAAAAATATCGGACAGATCCATCTTGAACACATGACTATAGAGATAGTGTGTAATATTAAAAAAATAGTTTTTCAAAAGTCGGCCTCCTGGTGGCGCTATAACAGGCCGTTCTGGAAATTTTGGGGCACAGGCTCATCGTTGGCATCCAAGGAGTGTGTGTGCAAAATTTGGCATCGACTGGGTTAACGGTGACGGAGATTAGCTGTTCACGGACAGACAGACAGACGGACGGACGGACAGACAGACAGACTCTCTCCCCATGCCTTCGGCCTGGTGGAGACAATAAACCTGAACCTGACAGGTACAGATATGGGCATATTAGTTTGGTCGGCAGTGCCACATGAGGGCCAAAAGGGGGCATGCCCATATATGGGCATACCGATGACATCAGTGATCTCTGTATATGGGCGTAAAAGGAACAAGGGACAAGGACAGATCTAGGACATGTCTATAAACTATCTGTAACGGGAAAGCAAGGCTGTGTGGAGGAGAAGATGCTCCTTGTATTCTCAGTTGAGCTGAAGACATTTCTTATGGGTTTTCTGATCGCTAAAGTCATTGAATGGATGAATTACAATTAAGTAGGCCTATTCAAAGGAATACGGATAAGCGGTTGAAGATGGATGGATGAATGAATGAAAGTATTTGTTCTTTTTTATTGCATTTCTTTATTGTATTTTTCATCTATGCTGACTGTGGTTAAATTGAAAACGGAGAGGACGTTGATGGAACAGAGACAGGATATGAAGAGTACAAGTCAATTGTAATTCAATAAGGGTGTCTGAAAAACATGCATGCACGCCCGCACGCACACACACACGCAGGCTGTGGCTGAATGATTGAATGAAACATACAGTACAAAGAATAACAATGAAATAACTGAAGGACAGAGCACAGAACCGAGGGGGTTGGTGGGGCAACTGCTCATCTGGAGCGGAGGAGTGTCGTGTCTGTCTGTCTCTCTATCTCTCTCTCTGTGATAGATATTCTTCCTCTCCCCAAGCCATTTTCTGTCATCATCATCATCTCCACTCTGCTCTTCTTGTCTTCAACAGTAGTAGTAATTCTACCTAGTCTAGTCTAGTATTCTAGAGGCAACGGTTGTGTGTCTGAGCTGAAATGAGCTGAAATGAGATGGATGGATGGGGCATGGCAGAGCAGATCTGAGGCTGGCTGGCAGAGGATTATAGCTCTGGAGGATTGGCAGGTGAGAGGAGCAGGCACGCCAGGTGACCCTGAGCAGGCAGATGAGGTGAGCACAGGCAGGCAGCAGGGAGTCCATGTTTGGTTTCACTGCTGTGATCCTGAACAGTTGTAGTCCTCAAACTTCAGCATCAGCATGTCAAGGTCCCCCAAATTAATGTGAACTTTGCCACGGACTCCCATCTGCAAACATTCTGTTACAAGGACCCCATACAAGATGTGTGGTGTTCAAAAGTGTCAAACATATTCAAACATTTTCAAACAAGATTTTTTTTACAATGTTTGTGTAAACACAAACATTGTATTTTCTACCACCGCCTATAGTTTTAATTGTTTGTGTAAAGAACCTAGAGTGTAAAACACAAACATTGTTTTGCTACCGTTTCTTATGAATATTTGTGAGTGTTACATTAGGCTATAGTGTAAACACAGGCTAGTGTGGAGGTGGTGCCATTGAGGATGCTGTTGCAGTAGTCAATCCGGGATGTGATGAATGCGTGGATGAGGGTTTCGGCAGCAGGGAAGGTCAGAGAGCACCGGAGACGGGCGATATTATCATATTCCTGAGGTGGAAGAAGGCGGTTTTGGTGATCTGGTTTATGTGGGGGAGGAATGAGAGGGTGGAGTCAAATGTGACACCAAGGTTACGGATGTGGGGGGAGGTTGTAACCGTGGAGCCATCGAGGGGGTGAAGTTCTGGGTGGAGCTGGTGAGAGTTAGGGCAGATGAGAAGGATTTCTGATTTGTTGCAGTTTAAAAAAAGTTATTTTGCATCCATATTTTAATATCAGTGAGGCAGATGGTGAGGGCGGAGTGGGTGGAAGCAGTGATGGTCTTGGCGGAGAGGTACAGTTGTGTGTCATCGGCGTAGCAGTGGAACTGGAGGTTGAGGTGACGGATGATCTGCCCAAGTGGTAGAATGTAGATAATGAAGAGGAGAGGACGCCGTGGAGGACGCCTTGGATGAGGCAGTGGAGTGGATGGAGGCAGTGAGGAGTGACAGTTGTTAATGGATACATTAGCAGCTTTGAGCTGCGGAATTAGAGTGGCTGCGGTGCGGCGTTGTTAAATGGTAAATGGTGCATTTATATAGCGCCTTTATCCAAGGCGCTTTACATAGATTGTGCATTACATTCACCCATTCACACACACATTCATACACCGATGGCAGCGGAAACCATGCAAGGCACCAACTAGCACATCGGGAGCAATTAGGGGTTCAGTGTCTTGCTCAAGGACACTTCGACAGTAACTCTGGGGGAGCCCGGGTTCGAACTGGCAACCTTACGGTTACCATCCAGGCACTCTACCCCTGAGCCACCGCCGCCGTTGTTGTTTATTTTTGGACCACAATGCTTATATGCAGTGGCGTAACTACCGTGACGCAGAGAACGCGACTGTGTGGGGGCCCAGAGGCACACGGCCGCCCACCCGTACCGTCTGTAAAATGAAATATAATACAGAGATGCAGCCACCACCAGGCGGAGTCTGGTGGTGGCTGGAACTGCTGTTGTCGGGGGCTCTCGCTGGTCAGGGCCCAGTAACGTCTAGTTACTCCCCAGCTTATATGAAACGATTTTAAGATGACCCCATGTTATTCTCCATAGAGAAATGACTGCCGTGAACCAGGGGATGAGTGAGTGACATCAGGACTTCGGCGCTCTATAGACGACGCTATCTTGCCTATAGTAATTTGTTTTCCCTTAAGAGTAGTTAAGGGTAAATTCACTTTAAAGCACGTCTGGTGACATTGTCACAGCTGGCTTTTGTCCCCAAATTTACACAGTGTAAATCAAATTAAAATACTGGGCTCTACACTCCCTCTGCCAACCTGGGGAGAGCAACGGACTGACCTCATGCTTCCTTCAATGCATGAGGAGTCCAAGCTGCTTCTTTTCACCTCACGGGCGCTACAACAGGCCAAGCCCCCCCCCCCCCCCCCCCCCCCCTGAGATGTAGTGGAGTAAGAGTAAAAGTATTGGAAATTGGAAATACCTCAACATTTTACAGTACTTATACTTAAGTAAATGGACTTAGTTACTTTCCACCACTGTAATTTGTATTCATTGTAAACTTGTAAATGTAAATAAAGAAATTGTCTTTTGCAAAACCTTATTTTGGAGTGCTTCCACCTCTGTGGATCTTTAATCTAAGTCCCGGAGTGATTCACGGTTGTTGAAAACAACAGTCTTGGAGAAGAGTGTATCGAGGACCAGAATTAGATACTGTATACTATGAGCGATGTAAAGGGAGAGTGGCGATGACATACCTGCTAACAATAGCTTTGAAAAAGAGGGAGATTACATGGGATATAATGTTGGCAAATGGCCTATAGTATACCGTCAATTACCTGTGTGTGTGTGTCTCTCTCTCTCTCTCTCTCTCTCTCTCTCTCTCTCTCTCTCTCTCTCTCTCTCTCTCTCTCTCTCTCTCTCTCTCTCTCTCTCTCTCTCTCTCTCTCTCTCTCTCTCTCTCTCTCTTTCTTTCTTTCTTTCTTTCTTTCTTTCTTTCTTTCTTTCTTCTTCTTCTTCTTCTCTGGAGTCCTGCCTCAAAGCAGACCAGAGGTAGAAAACTGTCGTTCCCTGATGTCATCGCTAGGGACACAGGCATCAGTAAGCAGGAACTGGGGATGGCAATGAAGGACCGTGAAGTCTGGCGTGATATTGTGAAATCCACGATCTCGACCGATGATGATGATGTGTGTGTGTGACCTTCCATTTTCTACCCCTACATAGCCACACACACAGTGTGGCTATGTAGGGGTAGAAAATGGAAGGTCTCTCGCAACGAGTGGACTGACATTTAGAAGTGTATTTCTCCATGGGAACGGTTTCATCCATTTTCACCTCTCAACTGAACAGAGGGTTTAGACGAGTGATTGCTCGCCTCGTGCAGACAGGGTTGTGTGGGCATGTGTGCTGTGTGTAAAATCCCGATTGACGGGAGAAATGACCAATCACAAGCATGGCGTCATGCACGGCAGCGGTCTGTATTCTGCTGCAATACCTGCTGAAGGAATTCATGCTCGTGCCGCACACGCACGCACACGCACACGCACACACACGCACACACACAGGGTCATTGACGGTATACTATAGGTCATTTGCCGATATTATCCCATGTAATCTCCCTCATTTTCAAAGCCTATTGTTAGGTATGGGGGGTGTAACTAGAGTCTCGGCAAAGCTGTGAAGAAGAGTTAAGAAGAGTTGTGTTTTGACTTAAATATATATGGTTTCAACTGTACAGAGATTACACAATGCGATTTATTGCAGATAGATTGTTTACAAGGATGGAGCTGGGTTTGAGTGCATGGACAATGGACATGATGAACGAATGGAAGTGCAATGACAGGATGAAGTGACATGGTGAAGGAGCTTTAGCGTGAGCCCCCGTGGGGACGGGCCGGAGCCTCGGCTCGGATCCTGCCTGGCGAAGGCAGGGGGGCTCTTGAGCCTGCCCCCGAAAGGAATTAAAAGAGTACACACCTGGAGGAATGGTACGAACTTCCGAAGGAAGGAGTAAATTAAAGTTTACCTGGAAGGGGCTACAGTATACAAACGATGTTGGCGAGATTCCCTCGACGAGCCGGGGGCCTTTAGCGAGAAGGGATCCATGGGAGAGTGAGGAAGGCCCCGCGCCATTGGAGCCTCACGATGGCTGGTGCTGCCGACATGGGAGCCCTCGCGGAAGGGGCTCGTGGGAGAATGGTTAGTAGGTATGGTTGGTGGGCGAACAGCCCGATGGTTAGCGAGCCTCTGGATGGTTAGCCGGAAATCGTTTGCCGGCAGAGTCTATTGGGATGAGAGTAAAGTTGATTAGCATGGTGTGAATGGGATGATTATTTCGTAGGGCGAGCGTCCTCACGATAGAGGATTTCAATACAATGGCATGAGTGGGCATCCTCGCGATAGAGGCATCCTCGTGATAGGATTTCGATGCGATGGCGATGGGATTGGTACGAACTTTGGGTTGACCTAGAGCGCCGTTGTCTCGGCCGGGGCCTGAGGGAAGCGGGCCTCCGCGAACGTGCTAGCCGGTAGAGCTGTTCCGGCAGGATCTAGGGGAATGGGAGTGTAGAGTTAGCAGGCGTAGGAGCGGGCTTCCTCTGGACAGAGGGTTGCGCAATGAAGGCAATTTCGCCTGACGGAAGAAGGCCGACGAGGACGGGCGTAGGAGCGGCCTCTCGGCAGAGGGTTGCGAGATGGAGGCAACGAGTCAGAAATTGTTTCACCTGACGAGACGGGGGAACTCCCGACGGAGGAGGCCAGCGAGGCCGGAGGACGGGCGTAGGAGCGGGCGACCTCTCGGCAGAGGGTTGCGAGATGGAGGCAATGAGTGAGAAATTGCTTCACCTGACGAGACGGGGAACTCCCGACGGACGGCGGCGTTTTGGTAGGAGAGAGTGAGCGTCCGCACTAGTAGACGCCATGGACTTCTGGGCATCGTGTGCGGATGCGGCAGAGGGTCTGACGTAGGAGAGGTAGGCAGAGGATGACCAGCGGCCCATAGGTTGCAGGGTGAGGGCAGGAACGCCGCTGGCAGCAGCGGTGGTGGCAGCTCCGATTCTCAGGGAGTGGCTGGAGCAGCGGTCAGGAGGGAGACCACATCTTACGAGCAGTGAGCGGAGACGGGAGGTGAACTCTCTACGTCGTCCTCAGACGAGCCCTCCATCGTCGTCTCCAGTCATCTCGGTTCTCCATACATCTGGCCGGCTCCTTTGTGCTTTCCGCACCAGTATCTTTCTTTAGTGCGTCCACGTAGGTAGGTGTGGGACGTCCTCTCGATCGACGCCCGCGTGTTGGTTCCCACGGTGCAGCTTTTGGCCGGGAGTTCTTGATGGCGGTGGCAGTGACCAGCTAGTCTCATTCTCCTCACTGCTATCTTCTCTGTTATAGGTAATGCCCCGTACGGACGCTTGTTGGTGATGTGCTCATCCTGGTTGATGTTGAGTACCACACGTAACATTCTGGTGTAGCACCCGTCCAGGGATTTCTGTAGGGCTTGTGTAAGTGTCCAGCATTCACAGCCGTAGAGGAGGACGGACTCCACGGTAGCAGAGAAGAAACTGATCTTGATATGGAGGGGCGGAGGATCTCTGGGCATCGAGCGAGACCTGGGCATCGTGTTGTTTGACGAACGCGGGGCAGACCCAAGGGGAATGGTTTGACGAACATAGGTTTCTTGAGCTATGGCTGACGCAACGGACGTGGAACTGATATTATTATTAATGTTATGACCGACTGCGGGAAACTATTCCGCTTGGAATTCCCCCCCAAAACTGAAGTGGGAGCGTAGCACGGTGGCCTGAGCTCTTCGAGCAACGGAGGCTGCGAATAGGTTATGGCTTATGAGGTGTGTGGTTTGAGACGTTGTGTGGGTGGTTGCCTATGTGATTAGACATTACGGTGCGGTTGAGACGTTACGGTGCGTGGCTGCCTATGTGTTTAGACATTACGGTGCGGTTGAGACGTTACGGTGCGTGGCTGCCGAAGAGTTTAGCTGTTGCAGTGCGTGGCTGCCGACTGAGTTTAGCTGCTGCAGTGCGTGGCTGCCGACTGAGTTTAGCTGCTGCAGTGCGTGGCTGCCGAAGAGTTTAGCTGTTGCAGTGCGTGGCTGCCGACTGAGTTTAGCTGCTGCAGTGCGTGGCTGCCGAAGAGTTTAGCTGTTGCAGTGCGTGGCTGCTGACTGAGTTTAGCTGCTGCAGTGCGTGGCTGCTGATGGGATTGGATTGCGGTGGATGGCTGACGAGGAGTTCAGCTCGGTGGGGGTCCGTGTTGAAGAAAACCGGTGGACGAAGAGGCCTATAGCCGAGAACCTGACCTTCCTGGCATGCGTGAACGGTGCTCGTTTCCCTGATGATCGCCGAGCAGGTAGCTGGACAGGAGGAGCACAAGCAAGAATTTGTATGGTCGGACCGACGTGGCAGTTGGAGTGTGAGTAGAATCTTAAGACTTATTTGACGCTGGAGCAGGAGAAACAATGCAGTTGACGGGTGAGTGGAGTGATGCAAGCTGCGGTTTAGTCATGTCGTGACCATTGAGAGAAGACTGCATGTGTAGCATTAACTGAAGCTGGAGTGCAACGGACGTGTGAATTAGGCAAATCGAATCTCGTTTGAGTGTAACGTGACGAGTCCTAAATGAGCGATTTAGGGAGACAGCAGGAAGCCGCTCCACGCACTTGAGCCGATTCCTGAGCAAACGCAATGTGATAATCACGCCCGTGTGAAGTGAGGGGCGCTGGTGTAAAAAGGCTAACTCAAGTTGGCTAGGTGATGAGAGGTCATGTGAACGAACGGTGCCGGCATGAACATTAAATGCCGTGAATGATAGGAGACGAAATGGCGTAAATGAGGGACAATATGGCAAGCATTTTCCCTTCATTGACAGTTGTCAATGTAATAATGGAGCGTTCTTTCTTGGCCACTACAGAGCTGCGAGCTCACGACGTGAGGGTCTAACGTCGATCAGGGGGTTAGACATAATATGAAAACCCGGAAATAAACTACAGCAAAATGATAGTGGGAGCTCCGACCTGTGAGCTCTCGGCTTGTAGATCAGCTATTTGAACATGTTCACGCTGACGCACGCACGCACGCACAATTACGATCAACATCTCATCGCAATCCACATGATTGTCATTGAAGCATGAATCTGAAGCACTGCAAATTACCGTGGCATGAATGAATGGAGCAATGAATTGCCATGTTGGAAGAGACAAGAGGCCAGGTCCGCGAAAACAAGCCACGAAAACTATCTTGAATCATTATGAAGACGGTCCAACGTCGTCAAATAGTTTACCATCATGTTAAACTGAGGGTGCTTCGAATGAACCGTGGGTTTAAACAACGACGTTCACCCGGTAAGTGATTTAAATGAAACAAGCCTGAGACGCTTATAATGTGCAGACGTGGCAACATGCCTGACGGGCACGAGCGGACATACTCAGAGTAGTCTAGTGATAGTGGCGACGCTAGTGTTGACTCCCGTGGCAACAATGGAATGCGGAAGTGCTCGTTCTATCTCAATGGGATAGTTCCAGCCAAAGGAACAATGTTTGGAACTATACGAAGCGTGTCGCCACTCCTACTCTAAACTGTGGACAAACTAGACGCCGTGAATATTTTTAATCCTGCTGCCTTCGATCTATACTACGTCCACATAATGACTAGTAGCCTACTACTACGCACCCAACCGTGAAAGCAACGATTAGTGCATGATCGCCCAGACGCCACTTGTAGCAGTGGCGAGACTGGTGGCATAAGGCATTAGCAGCAGTAGAATTGAGCAGCCTTTGTATACAGCAACGCGCGGTATACAATAAAGCACTGAAGCAGCAGCAACAAGCAAACAAGCAGGGGGGAAATAGGGCTATTGCGTGCGGATGAGGCAGCATCGGAACGGAATCTAAATTAGGCTGTTAGCAGTTACGTTTGTTTTGTGAGTTGAACCATTCAGGTGGATAAATAGCAGTAGCGAGCAATAGACCGTGCGGTAAGCACCGCCCCCCTCTCGCCCCGCCCTCGTTACGGTTGCTAAGCCGGACACGCTTTTGTCTCGTCCATTGCGGACCATGTTATCTCGCCGTTTTTCCTCTGAGTATTAGACGTGTTAATATCAACAACATCCACACTATAATAACGCCATGGTGAAACGTTGCTGTTGGGCGTCCTGCAACAGTGCTTCATATAGGCACCCAGAACGTTTGGGGCATTTTCTTTTTAATCCTTTCCCGTGGGTGCGCACAATGTTTACATTCTAGAGGAGGAAGCGGCGGTGGCGTCACTCGTTCACCCTCGTCAACTTTTACTAAACAATGGTTAAATCAATCGTCTAATAAACAACAAACAACTTACCTTGGAACAAATGGTGTGCTTTGTAACTTTCTAGTTGCTTGTGTTGGACGGCAGCCACATAACTTCAACCACAGGCTCCAGTCACGTCCCCTCCCACTGCGGTTCAGAAAAAAAAGAACGCTGCTTACCCCCTTCTGCATCCAAAAAGTGAAGGTCCGCTAATGGTCTAAACTATTTTCTTTGCCCTTCCTAAATTCAAAATAGTTTAGACCATTAGCGGACCTTCACTTTTTGGATACAATGTGCAGAAAATGGTAAGCAGCGTTCTTTTTCTGAACCGCAGTGGGAGGGAACGTGACTGGAGGCTGGAGCCTGTGGCTGGCGTCCGACCAACACAAGCAACTGAGCGTGGAGATTAGAAAGTTACAAAGCACACCATTTGCTCCAAGGTAAGTTGTTAGTTGTTTATTAGACGATTGATTTAACCATTGTTTAGTAAAAGTTGACGTTAATACTAGTATGATAGTAGCAGGGAGGGTGAACGAGTGACGCCACCGCCGCTTCCTCCTCTAGAATGTAAACATTGTGCGCACCCACGGGAAAGGATTAAAAAGAAAATGCCCCAAACGTTCTGGGTGCCTATGAAGCACTGTTGCAGGACGCCCAACAGCAACGTTTCACCATGGCGTTATTATAGTATGAATGTTGTTGATATGAATGCTTCTATTCCTCTTCGTAAAAACGCTGACATAACACGGTGCTCAATGGAGGATCGCTGATGTTTGTCCTGCTTAACAACGGTATCGAGGCAGCTGAGCGAGCGGGCGGGGCTTACCGCACGGGTCTATTAGTATGATACTGTATCTGATGGAGGCATGCAGGGCCTGGGACGCTGGCGAAACACCCGTCGGTGTGTCCTGGGATGAAAGCTGCGGTCGTGGAGGAAGATGTTGTCTTCATGTAGAAACGGAGTTGGTTGGAAATAAATGACGGATGATGATGGTGAGCTGAGATGAGCTCTCGATCGTGTCTGTGTGCTACCTGAACGGATAGCAGAAGTGAGACAGGGAAGAAGGAGGCGTCCTTTTAAAGGGGCGCAGACAGAGGTAACGTTGATCTGATTGGAGCCGGTGAATGATGGCTAGTTCCATCTCTCAGTTGAACTTTCGTTTACAACTATCATATATATTGGTATACATATATATATATATATGGTATATATTGGTATGCAAGGTAGCAGATCTGCAAGCTCGAGTTCGAAACGTGGCGCCAAATGTCACATTCTGAGCTTGTAGAACTGCATGCTACTTATGCTACTGTAGTTTTGAATGAGGTTTCCACCCGACAGACGATATAATTTACTCTGACCTTGAAATTCCCTCATTGCAATTCCTTTTACTGTTTCCCTCTGCAACTGTCTTTCACTCACAGATAAACTCAATTAATTTGACTTCATTTGCATCAATGTTTGATGAACTCCAGATTTCCCTAAAGCATATTAACATTTAAAAATAAGGATAACAAGACTAGGTCAAAAAACTTTGGGGGCTTTTGAAGATACTTTTTGGAGTATTTTTATAGTCTGGAGGGCAAAGAGAGGTCTGTCTGTCTGAACTCAACTCAACTCAAATGTATTTATATGACAAAATCAACCAAAGTGCTGCACAGGTTAAAATAAAACAAATCAATATAAACGGACATTAAAAGACAAATATAAAGCGGCATTAAAAAACAAGGAACCCTCTGTCGCTCAATCAAAGCATTACATTTGTAATTCACGCCTGCAACCCTGCAGTCTGAGGGATGCTCATTCATTCATTGACATTCCTTAATTCATTCATTGACATTCTGTAATTCATGCATTGACTCATTCAGAGATTCATTCAGATAACAGTGAGTCGGTTAGACTCACCCTCTCCTTCAATACCACAAACCACGTCACTGTTTTCCTGCACTATTCTCTCTCTCTCTCTCTCTCTCTCTCTCACTCTCTCTCTCATGAGCTTGTAGATCTGCTGTTTTTCAATAGGTAAATTATAACAATGTTTAAAACACCAAAAAGGGGTTCCCGCCCAAAATGGGTTAATTAATTCCCCCCCGGCCCTATACTACCCCTACTCTCCTCTATCTCTCGTTCCATCGACGCTTCTATCTCAGGTCTTTTCCACCTCATCTCCACATCTCCTGGCTCTCCCGCCGGGTGCCGGTTCTCTCAAAGTGCACCGGGTGCATCCTTTCTACTTGTAATTTGGATAATTGGACACACGCATAATGCGAAAGCACAGAGAGGGAGTATAGGTAAAGGAGATGGAGAGCTGTATGTAAAGCACAGAGAGGGAGTATAGGTAAAGGAGATGGAGAGCTGTATGTAAAGCACAGAGAGGGAGTATAGGTAAAGGAGATGGAGAGCTGTATGTAAAGCACAGAGAGGGAGTATAGGTAAAGGAGATGGAGAGCTGTATGTAAAGCACAGAGAGGGAGTATAGGTAAAGGAGATGGAGAGCTGTATGTAAAGCACAGAGAGGGAGTATAGGTAAAGGAGATGGAGAGCTGTATGTAAAGCACAGAGAGGGAGTATAGGTAAAGGAGATGGAGAGCTGTATGTAAAGCACAGAGAGGGAGTATAGGTAAAGGAGATGGAGAGCTGTATGTAAAGCACAGAGAGGGAGTATAGGTAAAGGAGATGGAGAGCTGTATGTATTGAAAGAGACGGCAGTAGCACACGGGGACTCCTTACGCACGCACGCAGGCAGACAGGCAGACAGACAGACAGACAGACAGACAGACAGACAGACAGGCATTATGCAGATTCATACCGGTATACGTTCAGGTTCAGGTTTATTTGTCATTTGTATAGATACAGAGTATACATACAATGAAATTTATTTTGCTCAGAGCACTCTCTGTCTTACATACACAGGACATAAACAAACATCTATAGTGCAAGAAAAGACAAAAAACAGGAAAAGAAAAGAAAAGTGCAAGTGAAGTGAAGTGCAATACAGTTCAAGGTCAGCTGTTCAGCAGCCTGACTGCCTGGGGGTAAAAACTGTTACTGAGACGGGTGGTACGAGATTTGATGCTCTGGTAGCGTTTTTTGGAGGGGAGTAGTTTGAACAGGGTATTTGCGGGGTGGCTGGTGTCTTTCATGATGTTATGGGCTTTTTTCATACAGCGAGTGGTGTAGATGTTATGGAGACTGGGTAATTCTGTAGTGCCGATGATTTTAGCTGCTGTTTTAATGGTCCTCTGCAACCTGTTGCAGTCCTGAGCGGTCGTGTTACCGTACCACACTGTGATACAGCCAGTTAAGACACTTTCAATTATGCAGCGATAAAAGTTCACTAGTCCTTTTGTACTTAAGCCAAATTTTTTAAGGCGCCTCAGAAAGTACAGTCGCTGCTGCGCCTTCTTGAGGATGTACTCGTTGTTGAGTGACCATGTGAATGTGTCTGTGATGTGTATGCCCAGGAATTTAAAGTTATCAACTATGTCGACAGATGACCCTTTGATGGAAATGGGGGTGTGGATGCCTTTGGACTTCCTAAAGTCTACAATGATTTCTTTGGTCTTATTGGTGTTAAGTGAGAGGTTGTTGTTATCGCACCATAGAGTTAGATCCTCTATCTCCCTCCTATAGGCCCTCTCATCACCGTCGGTTATTAGTCCGATCACTGTGGTATCATCCGCAAATTTAATTATGATGTTATTCTCGTATCTGGCGACACAATCAAACGTAAACAAGCTGTACAGCAGAGGACTGAGGCAGCAGCCTTGGGGCGCACCGGTTCTGGTGAGAATTGTGGATGAGCTTCTCTCTCCTATGCGAACACACTGGGGCCTACCCGTCAGAAAATCAAATAGCCAGTTACAGATGGCCACACCAAGGCCACTGAGTTTCAACACTAATTTAGATGGTACAATAGTGTTAAATGCGGAACTATAGTCTATGACTATGACCTGGGTGCGTGACCTGGCACCCTGGCTGAGAAACTCGACTAACGTATATTCATACACACACGTTCGTTCGTTCGTGCACACGCGCGCACACACACACTGCACGCTAAAATAAACAGCTGGTGTCTCATGCCGAGTCGTAGCTCTGTTGGCACACAGCTCACCTGTCAGTTCTCTGGGTTTAAGAATCCTCATCTGCCCTTCTTTGGCAGTGCCTGAAAGTATAACGTGAGTACATTTACCAGTCAGTGGTTTTTTCTTGTCAAGGACACGCATTAGCCCATTTGAAAATGTTTTGTGCCAGGGGCACCTATATAGAAGAGAAGATTTATTTAAATAAAATCTAAATTATTGTTTGTCCAAACATTTTCCAATATGTTTCTGAAATGATGAAGACTAATTTGACTTGTTTCCATTCTGGTCCTATACTGTATGTGTTCAATTCAAAATTAAATTCAAAACATAGCATGACAATAACAAAGATTCATATCATAAACAAATACAAAACACTCCGATAAAAGAAGAAGAAGAATCGCTGCGTTGGTCTGTGAATATGGAAAAGTGCAAAACGATGCTCTTTTTATGGGGGAAAATAAGTTTAGCTCCCCTTCTCCTGATACATGGATTTTAACCAATTTAGACCTGAGGCCGATTCTAAAAAAACATCATGTTGCTATATACTGTACATATAGTAACAACCCAAAAAATGTGTTCCCGTCTTGAAAAGCAAAAACACGAAGAGGGTTTCCTGTCCTTGGTCTGTTTTGAAAGAATAATAATAATAATAATAATAATAATAAAACTTTATTTGTATAGCACCTTTCATGACATGAAATGCAGCTCAAAGTGCTTTACAGAACAATGGAGAATAAAAGAAAAGCAAGGCAACGACATTTAAAAAAAACAAAAAAAACAAGCATTAATGCAATACAGTGAGGACATGAATAACAAAAAATAAAAATAAAAATAAAAGATCAATTAAAAGCAATGTTGTAGAAGTGGGTCTTGAGCTGAGCTTAAAAAATGTCTACAGAGGCTGCCTGACGAAGGTACAGTGGGAGTTTGTTCCATGCCGACGGCCCGTAGAAGCAAAAAGCTGCTTCCCCGTATTTTTTAGTTGCCATTTTTTTAGGCAAAGCGAGCAGGCCGGCGGTGGAAGACCTTAGCGGGCGGTTTGGGACATATTTAGGCAGGCAGTCATGTAGGTAGGAAGGTGCGAGACCATTGAGAGCTTTATAGACAAGTAAAAATTTAAAATCAATCCTAAAAACAACCGGAAGCCAGTGCAGTGATGGTGCAAAAACTGGAGTAATATGTTCTCTCATCTTAGTGAAAGAAGCCAGTGATCCAAACAGTTTAAGGGATTGTCTCAGAGCATATATTCCACATGTTGTTGGTAGAGTAGTAGAAGGAGAATGTTCCCATGTTTGTTTAATAGCTTATAGTTTGTTTAATAATACCAGACCATTGCTCTAATACTGCCATGCAGTTGACCATGAAGAAAAATCGAAGAACGACTGACATTTTTAGAATCTGATCTCAGGTCAGAATGGGTTAATCAGACCAGTGTGTGTCCAGTGGAAACCTCGTATGAATCTGATCTCAGGTCAGAATGGGTTAATATGTCTCTGAATGTTTCCTCACACCTCAATAGACTCAATCAACGCAGACACGTTTATCACACTTTGGATCGACACATTGAGGACACCAGTAGTATTGTCCCCAAAGCATTTGGTTTTAATGGTCAACATTTGTCCCCAAATGGCCTATGCGAGGAACGCACGCACACACGCGCGTGCGCGCACTATCGAGCACACACTATTTCTACCTTAGGGGCCTTGTTGTTCCACATACTCTGCTAATGAAACAAGTCACCTCAACGTGACGACAAGTGCAAAGAGTGTGTGTGTGTGTGTCTGTGTGTCTGTGTGTGTGTGTGTGTGTGTGTGTGTGTGTGTGTGTGTGTGTGTGTGTGTGTGTGTGTGTGTGTGTGTGCGCGTGCGCGTGCTTATCGCTGTGTGAATGAAGCATCAAACTGAGACATTGCGTTGGTGGTGCCAGTGCTGTTTAAATTCCAGAGCGCTTTTCTCCTCTCCGCTGTGATCCTCATCTCACTCTCCTCCTCTTCTCCTCATCTCTCATTCTGTCCTCCTAGTCTCTCTGCCATCCTGACCGCCACCTTCTCTCCATTCATCCCCATCTTGTTTATTCCCGCCTGTCTCTCTTTCACCCTCCTCCTCTCTTTCAGATGTCCTTCCTTTTCCCTAATTTGCTCTCCTCCTATTACATTGCATTAACCAACTCAAGCCCTGGAAATCCTTGTTCAGAGCGGAACATTAGCCGGAAATAGCAGATCTACAAGCTCACACAATGCCTCGCGACACGAGGCGTTGTGAGCTTGTAGATTGGCTATTTTCGCCGAAGAGGTTTGACGTAGAGGGGGAAAAAAGAGCAGACCGAGTGTAGAGTCAAACGTCACGTTTTACTTAGTATTGAATGGTTACGTGAAAATGTATAATAGGGCTAGGACTTAAACTGATTAATAATTAATTAATTTGATTACTGATTAAAACAAATAATCCGGTTAAAATCATTAACGCATTTTACTTAGTTCTTGCTCACTGGACGAGTTAAGGCCTACTATCATACCGGTGCACTTGCTTGGCCCAGTGGATACTGATTCACTTGTATACCAAAATCGGTTTTAATTGAAAAGAATAAAGCTTATCAGATCAAATGTGATTAAACATGCAATTCATTTTGATTCATTAATTTCAAAGCCTCTCATAATATTAGATTATTATTTCCCCCAGGCTGCTTCATCTCTCTCTGCAGTTAAGGGGTCCCAATGCATTTTTCCCATAGACATTTCAAAACGGCTTTATTTAAAGACCTTTTAAGCGTCGTACGAAGCCAACTCTTGTCGCGACAAATCATGACAACACACACAATATTTTGGACCAAACAACAACAAACAAAAGAAAAACAACAAAAGTGTTGTAACCTGCCGTTTTTTTCTACTTTCGAATTATTTGTTTTTGACCCGAAAAAATGTGTTTGTTGTCATGCTTTGTCACGACAAGAGTTGGCTTTGTCCACGGCGTAAACGTCTTCAAATAAATACTTTCTGAAAAGTCTATGAGGAAAATGAACGGGAATTTATTTTCCGGGTCTCTCGAGGGGGGGGGCGGGACTGCGACGCTCTATAGTAACTGTCCAAACTGCCGCTGCGTGTTCAGATGTTGGTGCTGGAGGCTTGTTGTCGTGGCCACAGCTGGCGCACACTGTCCACAAACACACACATCGCCATGACAACTGGGAGACTGGGAGAGAAAGATGCTCTTAGAACTTTGCTGTCTTCTTCAGATTTGTGCTTGATGTGTATAGGGCCATATTTGTGTTTGTAGCAGTGGTAGAGGGGAAACAGAGGTTGTTTGTAAAAGTGTCTGTGATTATGAAAAAGATGTCTCAACCACCAATGTTGCAGATTTGTCATTGGTTGTCTCATCACAATTTGGCCCGGAATAAATGTTTAGTCAAACCAACCTTTGCCTTAATAATTGGGTTTAACTTGGCTACATAAAACAAAATGCAGCTAAACAGTACAGTAAGTATAGTACATGTACAGTATAAAGCCCGGACAGACGTAACCTTTCACTTTCACGTCAAATGTTTTTCAATAATAGTAAAAGATAGTAGATCTACAAGCAACGTTTTTCTACTTTTGTGTGAAACTGCATGACAACGTGAGACATCAATTACGTTGAAATATTCTGGAGATACAAGGTTTCTTGCCTGACGGCGATGAAAATACATTTGCCATCCTACTCCGTTCAAACGACTGAACGTTCTTCTGCGCTGTGTGACTGCAACTATCAATCAATCGATCTTTATTTATATAGCACATTTCAGGCAGCGAGTGCAGTTCAAAGTGCTTTACATTAAGAGCAAAAATATAACAAAGAGCAAAACACAACAGCATAGTAATAACAAACAAAAACAACAATAACAAAAGGAGCGACTAAAAACAGGAAAAGGACATGTAATGATCTAGGAGGTAAAAGCAATGCTAAAAAGGTGTGTTTTAAGATTTCGTTTTAAAAATGTCCACAGATTCAGAGAACCGTAGATCCCTTGGCAGGCTGTTCCCTGCAGCACAGGGGCATAGTAGCTAAAGGCGGCTTCGCTATATTTTTTGTTTTAGGGGTCTCTGGAATCTCTAGGAGACCAGCACTAGAGGATCTAAGGGGTCTGCCGGGCACATATTTAGGAAGCATTTCTGAAAAATAGACGGGTGCATTTCCATTCAATGTTTTAAAAACAAGTAAAATAATTTTAAAATCTATTCTAAAATGTATAGGCAACCAATTTACAATTACAATTTACAATTTAGGCATTTAGCAGACGCTCTTAATCCAGAGCGACTTACATTTAAGCAAGAACAAAAGCATGGGAATACATCACATAAAAGCATTTATCATGAAACATGCGTAAGCTAAGAAGGTAACAGTGGAATATCATGATGAAACTATACATACACTATACATAATAAACTATACATATTCACTACTATGCTATACATATGTACTATGGCGTGCTATGACTATATACAATACAATTATAGTGCTATAAGTCTGTGTCAAATGTATCTAAGCCAACAGAAATGCTATCTAAGGGGGTAGGGTAAGTGCTATGGGCCATGATGGAGTCTGAAAAGGTGGGTTTTCAGGCTACGGCGGAAGATTGGGAGTGATGCTGCAGTTCTGACTGCAATGGGAAGTGCATTCCACAGTTTTGGAGCCAGAAGGGACCAATGCAGAGACTTTAAAATTGGTGTAATGTGTGCTCTACGTTTGGTCTTTGTCAGCACGCGGGCAGCTGCATTTTGGACCAGTTGTAACCGACCAATGGAATTTTTAAGGTAAGCCAGACAGGAGAGCATTGCAATAGTCAAGCCTGCTGGTGATAAAACATTGGATGAGCTTTTCGGTGTCATTTTGGGACAGAAATGGTCGGACTTTGGCAATGTTTCTCAGATGGTAAAATGATATTTTTGTGGTGTTTCTGATATGAGCCTCCATGTTCAGGTCACTGTCAAAAATAACACCAAGGTTTTTCACCTGGTCCTTGGTGTGAAGTGCTTTTGTTTTTAGGCATGGGGATAATCTTTCCCTTTCGGCCTTTGCACCGACAAGGAGGATTTCGGTTTTACCTTCATTTAATTGAAGGAAATTTTCTGACATCCATGTTTTAATATCGGTAATACACTTTATGAGTGTGTCAATTTGGGTAAGGTCACCTGGGGATATGGAGATGTATAATTGGTTGTCATCGGCATAGCTGTGGAAGTGTATATTGTGTTTTCTGATAACTGAGCCAAGTGGTAGCATGTATAGGTTGAAGAGAATGGGGCCTAGAATAGAGCCCTGGGGGACACCTCAACGATATCGGAGGAGCATTCACCACCAGCTATTGCCTTTTCGCATTGGCTTTATGTACCAAGCGTTTTGTCATTTTGCTGCAACATATCAAACAAACAGGGCCATCGTTTCCCTTAACATAAACAAATTAGCCGGAGGCGTTGGGAATGATTACTTGACAGCTTGTTTCCAACGACGTCTCCAGACGCTTTGTTTGAGCATAAACGCCTCACGTCTAAGCAGACACTTTTCACTCGACGTCGTCTATACAGCCTTCAGGGAAGGACAGACCAGAGCAGGGAAAGAGAGACGGAGAGTGTCGGGGAGAAGGGGAGAAAGGAGAGTGCTATGGCAGAGAGAGAGAGAGAGGGAGAGGGAGAGAGGGGGAGAGAGAGGGAGAGAGAGGGATTGTGTTGAATGGGATAGTTTCATACATGTCCATTAGTCCCTCCGGGGGGGAGAAAAGAAATGAATGCAATTACTTGATCCTCAGCTCCACCATGCATATTGCAATCAAAGGCTGCTCTCTGGATGAATAATTCTGTATTTGTCAGCAGGAGCTCTCTCCACTCTTCCTCTTGAGGACATGAAATAATGATTGGGCCTACAACTCGGGCCAAGGCTGATTCATCTTTAAGTTCTTTATCTTTAAGCCACCGCTTTCATTTCTATTTCATTCATACTGTATGTTGTACTTCTATCTCTCTCTCTCGGTGTGTGTGTGTGTGTGTGTGTGTGTGTGTGTGTGTGTGTGTGTGTGTGTGTGTGTGTGTGTGTGTGTGTGTGTGTGTGTGTGTGTGTGTGTGTGTGTGTGTGTGTGTGTGTGTGTGTGTGTGTGTGACCTGTCTGAACTAAGTGGTACTGTACTGTACTGGACAGTATTAAGAAAAATGAAATTAACGTTATTCCAGCTCAGTTTACGACCCCAACCAAACGTCCTCTCCCTTGCGATGGCTTATCTTTCCTGGCAGAATGGAAGTCAACCCCCAGCCGACTGCATAGTGTACGCAGCACACAAACATGTAGCTGGGTTGATGCATTATGAATGGTGTTTCATGTAGCAGATGATGAATTATGAATGGTGTTTCATGGAGGAATCAATGAGCACATGAAGTCCACCAGGAGCACGAGGGGAAAGTAACCGAGCACATTCTGAGTGTTTTACTGGTAACAGAGTAGCTACTTTTATATTCTGATATTGCTTGACCAGGAGACAGACAGACACAGGCAGGCAGGCAGGCCAGGAAGAGATGGATAATTGAATTGAATTGAATGAGAGAGCGTGCAGGATGGCAATTGGATGATTTGAGGCATTTTGTTCCAAAAATGTGTTTTGCAAAAAATTACCTGTTGGTGGCAACATAACAGGCCAATGTGAAAAGGGACTAGATATATATGAGCAACTACTCAGATCCAACAACATGCCTGGAAAGTGAGAGTCTTCGTTACAGCCACCCCAGATTTCACGTTGAAATCTACTCGAACAATTTTCATTTATTTCGTTCTAAGTTCTAACAGGCCAGGCCTGATAGTTATCCAGCAAGGGAAATCCCTCGAGGATGTTAACCCATTCTGACCTGAGATCAGATTCTAAAAATGTCTATTACATCCTGACAGTTTAATTATGAACCCATTCTGACCTGAGATCAGATTCTAAAAGTGTCTTCGATTTTTCAAAAATAGCAGACCTACAAGCTTGTATCGCGCCACTCGGTGGCGCGATATGAGCTTGTAGATCTGCTATTTTTCAATAGCTAAAGCATGACATGATGCTGACACCAAAATGGGTGCCCGTTCAGAATGGGTTAATATCTCTCCATTAGTCTGCTGACGATCTGTGAATGCTCGCAAAGCCAAGCTATTTGGCGACAAATGCTCCCCCAATATTATTGACTTGGTTTGGCTGTGCGGCAGGAGATACCTCGGAAAGATACAGCCGCCCCGTGCAAAACTTGAAGATCTCTCATGATTCTGATACGCAATTCTTCAGGTTGACCCTTCAATCCAACCTGCTTGTAACAAAATTACTCTGCCACAATTGCAAATTAGAATTATTTGCACACCTTTAACATGACATGTCTCCCTTTAGGTGGTGGATAGCCCACATGCAAGGACTCTCCTGCTATCGTCAAGATTGTAAAGGCTGGCTGCGGTAATTCCTCTATAAATCCTGTCCCGTCTCGATCTTAGGTGTCCTATAGGGTTCCGCAAATGTTCATCTGCTCTCCGGTTCGACCGGGTCCGGCTCATATTAATACTGTGAAAAGCCAGAGGGTGCCTTTTTACCACAGTTCACTCCTAGTCTGTAGTTCACAGTCTCTTGCCTTGTTTCGTCTGCCCATGCAGTCAGCCTGGACCAAATTCGTATTCAGGCGTTTAAGCTTGTCGCATACCCCCAGATGGTGTGTACCGCAATCACAATAGGGCAATGCTACTTCCTGAGCAGAACACGGTCTCTCTGTAACCTCTATTCTACAGATATATTCCTTATTTTTCCTTTAAAGGGATTGTGACATTAAAAAAAAGGTTTTGGAATTGTTCTTATTTTTTTTTAGGTTTTCTAATCTCAATTGCACCCAAAAAACATGAACTTTTAACATTCAGTAGATTTTCTGTGATCTGGGGTTTTCTGGCTCAAACAGGTGCTCTGATTTGCCGGCAGTTTGTGATGTAAGAGCCTGCAAATGGGATTTGCCAGCAGATGTCACTGTTTTCACTGTGTTGCCTGTTTTCATTGTAGCTCAAAAGGCTTCCAAACCCCAAAGAAAACTTCAGACCACAGAAAATCCACTGAATGTTCAAAGTTCAGGTTTTTTGTGTGTAATTGAGGTCATAAAACCTAAAAGAAAAAAGAAAAAGAAAAAGAAATGAAAATGAATGTCATAAAACCTTTAAATAACCTGAAGAGTATTTTGAAATTAGTTTGACAACAAATAAAAATGACGGTAATTCATTTTCAACAATTTAAAAAACATTATTTCGTTACGTAATTAACAAAAATCAATGAATTAATTAATAAGTAATGGAAATGCCTCTATGTCGAGATACATGTCTATGTATAATTGTATATGTAATTTGTGAGTTGATTAGTGGCGTCATATGGGTGCTGCTTGTTGTCTTCTGGGTGTAGAGTAGTTTATAGGCGAGTTGTTCATCGCCCTGTTGCTTCTGTAGGATATGCGCGGGGTGCAGTCGAATGCGGTGTCTTTCAGGCTCTTTGCAAAGGTTGAGATTGCGGCTTTGCGGATGTGTACGTTGTCCCACAGGCTGCTGCCGTCAAGGTCTGGGTGTTTTGCAAAGTATAGACTTTGTGCTTCGTGTCACAGATTCTGGAGATCTGTGCATTGATGGTGTTGATGTCATCATATCCCCTCTGGGCAGCAGTGCAGATATGACTACTTTTGAGGTGGGGAAACTCGAGCTGGCTTGTTCTATCACTTCTTTGATAGACTCAACCAGTTTGTGTTCTCTTCTGTGCGGTTTCAGACTGTGTGTGCCTGTGTGAATTATTATGTGGCTGGGGAACCCCAGTTCATCTTCAGTCTCTCTCTCTCTCACACTCCTCTATTTCTCAACATTTCTGTACATGTCTTTATATCTCCCTCGCCCCTCTCTCTCTCTCTCTCTCTCTCTGTGTCTCTCATTTGACCCTTTCTCTATCTCTCTTCTGTCTCGTTAATGTCTGTCTCTCTCCGTTTCTGCTTCTGTGAATGAATGGGGCTTTCAGTGTGCACTGCTGTTGTCATGGTGACACAGAAAGCTTCTCTGCAGCAGTGTGCAAAATGCTGTGCGTCTTGAGTGGCACGCACACAACGTGCAGCCGTGCACACTGCACACACACACACCGATACACAGACCAACTGGCCCACGCACGCACACCAATACAAACTGATGCACAGACATGCTGATTGGCTATAGTGTGCTCCAAAATTAATAAATAAATCATATAGTCTAGAAAGATATGTACTTGTCTTGCATATTTAGTTGTTTGTATGTTATGTCTTAGCCAGTGAGTTCTCACAGATGTGTACCCAGATATCGTAGGCTATTATTATACTGCCTCCTTGCCACCCCCCCAAAAAAGGCTTTCTCGTCGTTCCGGAGGCTGTCTTTGATGACTTGTGTAAGCAGTGCTGTACAGCACCTGGTCCACTGTCGACCTTACCAGATGGAAACCGGCTTATTCACTCTGTGTAGCCGTAGGTCCACCACTGGGTCGATGTTGCTGTGGATCATCCTCTCTGGAATCTTGATTGGGGGAACGCAGAGCAGCGAGATAAGTCTTATGGACCCCTTGGGGGGTCTTTCGCAGGTTTGCTTGCCTTCAGAAGGGCGATAGATACAACCGTACGACATGCGTCGTATCGTTTAGATCTCCGGAAGTGCGTCAAGAAGAACGATGGCGCTTGGTGGATGATGAACTGCTTGGATGGATGATGATGTCATACACAAACATTTAGAAAGATGAGCATTTCGCTGTTGTCGGGCAGAAACCTCTCATTTACACACTTATACAGACACGTACATTTATAAACACGCACGCACGTACTGTACACATACATTAATGAAGTCACACATTTATACAGATAAAAAAAATATTTATTTAATATTTATACTGACACACTGCTGGTTTGAGCTTTTATGCTGTTTGTTGGAGGATCTGTGCGTCATTAGTCCCTGGCTGCCCACACTCCCTCCCTCACTGAAAGACATGCACGCACACGCACACACGCGCACACACACACACACACACACACGCAAACATGTGCGCAAAACATGCACGCACGCACACACACACACACACACACACACACGCACACGCACACACTTGCTTGTGGTTGTCCATTTTGTCCGATGATGAGCATCTTCTCCTATTTGTGATTCTTCTGGTGGCTGTATTGTCCGATCCTGGCTCCACAGTCAAGGTTGCAGAACCGGGCATATAAAAGCGGTACCTCTGTCCTTCCAAGTGATGCCGAGGATCTTCTGGAGACATCTAAGGCCTCCAGGCTTCTGAGATGGTGGCTGTAGATGGTCCATGCCTCACATCCATGCAGTAGTGTGTGCATGCATACTGCTTTGTATAGAAGCACTTCATTGTGGAGATTGATGTCACTGTTCAGAAACACCCTTCTCCGTAGAGGCTTGTTTAAGGCGGTTTTGGATCTCGTCATCCATCGTGCAGGTGTCAGCCATCATGCTTCCCAGGTATTTAAAAGTGGGAACTGTAAGCAGCTGCTGCCCTCCTGCTGTGAAGGTTGTTGGCTGGCATGGGAGGTCAGCACTCAACTGACAGATGATCTCTGCTTTCTGGGCGTTGATCGTCAAACCCATTCTGCTGTATATGCAGTTACAGCTGCAGAGAGAGTGCTCTGTAGGGCCTCTGGTGTGTGGACTACAAGGGCACATCGGCATACTGCAATTCGATGATTTTGTCAGAGGTCAACTTGGTGGTTGCCTGTAACCTCCTGCTATTGAGCGTTGCAGTCCCTCCCCCTTCCAGAACGAGTGGCCCAGGAAATGAATCCCAATGCATTTTTCCCATATAGGCAGTTCAAAACATATTTATTTAAAGACCTTTTAAGCGTTATCGTGACAAATCATGACAACACACACAATTTTTCGGGCCAAACAAAGAATTAGAAAGTAGAAAAAAACGGCAGGTTACAACACTTTTTTTGTTGTTTTTCTTCTTTGTAATTATTTGTTTGGTGTGTTGTCATGATTTGTCACGACAAGAGTTGGCTTCGTACGACGCTTAAAAGGTCTTTAAATAAATACGTTTTGAAATGCCTATGGGAAAAATGCATTGGGATTCCTGGGCCACTCGTCGTTCTGAAAGGGGGAGGGACTGCGACGCTCTATTGAACATGCAGGTTACCATCCATAACCCCTCCAAATTATTTGGCGAGCCCTCTGGGGGTCACGACCTTCAGGTTGTGAACCACTGCTCTATTATAACACAAAGTTCTGTTTTCATGATGCTGTTATTTGGTTTGCAACCCAATCTGTTTGGAAAAGATGATGGCGAGGTGCTCTGATATTTTTAGGACACATTGACACTGAAAAAAGCATTTTGGTTTAGTACTCGGCTCTATATATTATAACTAAACTTGTTGACGAGATTGCTTGAAGGTGATAGGGCATGTTTTGCATTTTGTGAAGCTAATTAAAAATGACTGAGGCTGCCAAACTTCCCTGAAAGTCATGGAATGAGATTTGATTGAAATGTTTTTTGGAGTCCATTTGGGGTCACCTCTGCAAACGAAAGACATTTATTTATTGTATTATTCATGTATTCACACCATTTAATTATGTTTGGAAACAAAACATGGATCTTCACAGCATGCCGAGCAAGATAACCACGCATTTAAAAAGCACTGGTTCATGACACAGATTGATTATTGTTGTTTCTTATCTGAGTTGACTTTTCAACAATGTAGTTTCCACTCCCACAGAATGGCTTCTGGCAGCTTCAATAAGCCCTGTTATTGCCACCAATTCAATGCATATTGTAATGGCAGATATCGAGATATTGTCTGCTTGAAAAGATCATTACATGTAGTTTATATCATGGTTTCCCAAACATTGGGTCGGGACCCAATTTTGGGTCATACTCATGCAATTTTTTGTGGTTCGTAGGTCCATATCCCTCTCTTACATACATTGAAAATGGTCATGTTCTATTTCAGAACATACTGAACTTTTCTGTGTTTTTGCGCCCTCTGGTGGACACTACTTAACTTTGGGTTTCCATGCAAACTAGTTCATTCACAAGCTAACGTCAGACCCTGCGGTCACTGTGCAACTGCTGCTCTACAGTATTTCTTCTAACTTTCTGTTCATGTCTTGGAAAGAATTGTCTGAGTAACTTGATTGCAACCATTTCTGACATGTTTGGTGATTTTGTAGCCATTTGGTTTATCTTAATTTCTTCATTGCAAGTTGTGTTTGGTGCCGAGCGGCCGAGCCTATGCTAGTGTGGCATTGCGGTATAAATTAGAATAGCCAACTACGCCACCTAGGGGATTGCGCCCTAGGAAATAGTTTTAGTAAATACTCCAATTAAGGTAAACCACCTGAAACCTGAATTACTCTCCACCAGGTTAGTTGTACACTTAAATGAATAAAGGCAGAAACGGGTATAACCAAAGTACAAAAGGGTTTTATTATAATTAACAGTTTCATCTGTATCATCATGGTCATTAAAAAGGGTAATGCATTCAGGATAAAAGTATTAAAACAGTGAGTTAGCCAACACTATACTGGGCCTATAGGAACCAGTGCTTAGGGGAAGAGGGGAGGGCCAGGCTGACCGACCCAGGGCAGTGGCACCCCTACAAATCAAACCAAACCAAATCATTGAAATCAAATACAACAACAAGGGGGTTACCACTGCCATGGGCCTCCACCTGGTCCCAAACGGGCAGAGGGGTCCTGCAGAGGGGAACACAGAACAGCAGTTTGTGACGTCTGTGAGGCAGAGTAGCACACTTTCATAATGCCACGGTGACGGGCAACAGCCGTAGAAACACACTGAAACAACAAAGTCCACCATTACATTCCGATGGTGCCAATAAGGCACCGAATGAATGAATGTGTGTGGAGACAGATGGACACCAAACATACCTTGTGTGTATCACTGGAATACACCACTCCAGAAGGAGGAAGTAACATTGAAGCTGCGCTGCAGCAACAACCACCACCAACACGCCAAACATTGTTGTGCACGGCTGTGCTGGTGAACATTAAAACCACAGAAACCTTTATAGCACACACCGGTAACAAACGTGGCTACTAGAGACAGACAGCTGCTGCTGGTGAGAGCTGCGCAGCCTAAATACTATTACTAATCAACCCACTAATGATGTGGGCGGAGGATGGGCTGCACAGCAGGTAACCCAAAGCCCATACTGCTACACTAGCATCCACGTTGTTTGCTAAGCTAATGCTAGTTTCAGTGTATCGCCGTGCTTTGATATGTGACAGTTTCACTGTTTGGTCAACTTTATTAGCTTTATTCAAGCTCTTGTGGGCCTTTCTGACTTTTGTCAATTCATACATAGTACAGCAATTTATGATTACCATTTTATGATACAGTTCATAACAATTCCTAATGCTGTTTATATTTCGTGGTTCAATTCATATGGACAGTAATATTGTATTATTGTAATTCATTTCACAGTAATGTGTAGTGTTGTAAAAACAGGTTAAAAACTATTTACATATCTACAAGCCATTTACATTTTTATACAGTCATTTCATGTCATTTAAAGGTGATAGTCTACTGTCTCTGTAATGTATACTGACTGTAGACATTGTAGCTATATGTTTCTTGCTGATTATTATTTATTTGATGTTTCTACAAATAGGCATTATTTAATTAGTGCTTCCCTTTGTCATTATGTTTCAGTTTTACAATTTTGGCTTGATTGGTTTTGGAGAAGAAGTAAAAGCCCCTTCAAAACTTTACTCTGCCTCTGACCGTCTCTTCAAGTCAAGTGTTAGCTGTCTGTTCATTTGTGTACCCTCCACACACATTGAGAACAGAACGAAAATAGTTACTGTACTTACAATATTTACAAATAATTCACACCCATGTGAAGTGAGGGGCACTCCTATCATCGTGCATCATGACGTGAAACAAATGTTATTTGCTCATCGCACATCAACATGACGTAACATGTTGATTTGCTCGTCCACATAATGACGAAAGTTCTCCATTTATTGTCAATGGGAATTTCATCTTTGTGTAAGATGCAAATCTACCCTAATAGCTGAATATAGGAGGGGCTAGCACCCCTCAAAAATATATAAAGAAACATGTCTCGACCAAAACTGGATCTCATCCGAAAATGCACTCTCATCGCATCTTTAAACAAAACGTATAGAGTAGTATTTTCAGTATTAAAGGTATATTCAGTGATTTCACTCAAAAAACCTTAGGTTTCGTTTTTAGCTGTGGGACCCAGCCTTTCGTCCAATCAGGATAGAGAGTCAAAAACGAAACCTAAGGTTTTTTGACCCCCAGGGGTTAACTGGGGACAGGGAGGAACTCATTATATGGCCAGCACACTCTATAGTAGGGAGGATTATCACAACAAAACAAAAAAATAAGTGATATTTGAATTAAGTGAAATCACTGAATATACCTTTAAACTGAAAAGCACCATTCCAGGTCCAATTATTCTTGCAGCGTTACCAGGGCCTTATCCGTCATCTTGTCCAAGAACATTGGGTTGTAATCGAGTCTGTGCAAATCTATACCGGAGGGAAGCATATAAGCTGACACACCACTCTCAGTATGGAGGCAAAAGCCAGGCTTACTGTATAAGGAAGGCGAGGGTCATGCACTGTCACAGCACCCGCAACCCTCCGGCGTATGTATGCCTCCCCCCTGACAGTGGAAGAGACGTGGCCATATTAAACGCTGTGGTATGTCTGTGTACGGATGTGTACTGCTCATAGCAGATAAGCTACACTGTCTGGAGGAAGCCAGACAGAAAAAAAAGGTTTTACTCTTACAGTTTGTAGCTTATACCTGTACACAAGATGTGACAATAAAGTACAACCTTGAACCTTGTAGCTGACTGCTACGGGTGTCGAGCAGCGTTGATTTTGACAGAGAATTTTGATTTATTTTTAGTCATAGTCTTTTGAATAACATTCCATTTAGTTTTATAGGGGATTCACACTATGGTCCCGGGTGCGCACTCGGGACCACTTGGCAGATGTTGTGGTAGTGTGAATGATGCGTACCGTTCCCGGGAGCGGATCGCCCAACCGTCCCCGGGACCGCATGGGGGGAGGGTCTCTGGACCGTTGAAGTGTATTCAGATACGGATCGTTCCAATGTGAATGCATGCAGTCGACGAGCCAAGCGTCAACAAAAAGAAACACAGCCTCTGCACGATGCGTAACACCAGCGCATTTCTCAACGCCGCCCTTCTCCTGTTAAATCTGCTTATACGTGCAGCACCGCGCTGATCTTATTCTGCGGACTACACGTGGCTCTTGGGCTTTGCTTGGCACAGTTTCCAAAGTAAAACAAAATTATAATAATGCTAAAGTAGAATCCATAGCAAACTAATACACTGGAGCACAGAACTGACTGACACAGTGAATAGCAGGCAGGCTGACAGTGAAGTAGTATAACGGCAAAAAGCCAAAGAGGCAATGCAATTCAGTGTGTCTGGATTTATTTGAGACTATGTCGCACAGTTGATGGTCAGTGTCCGTGCGCGCCAGCCATCAAGCACACCGTCATCAGGAGGATTAAAGTGTGTTATGCAAGTGTACCTGGGTGCGCTGTTGAATCTCGGGCAATGTGAATCATGGCCATCGGGGACCAGGCAACCGTATTCGGAAACGGTTCCAATGAAACGGATTCAGTCCGTCTCAGTGTGAATCCCCCATTAGTCATATTTTAGAATCAAAGGTTTTAGTTTGAGTCTAGTTTTAGGTCCCTGAAGAAGGGCAGTAGACCGAAAGCTTGCAAAATAAATACTTTGATTGTGCGCAGATCCGTGTGTGCGGAGCTTCCCTTTATTTTTCTCAGGTCCAACCAACTGAAATGTTGCATTAGAAATAGCATTAATAAAGTTGAAAGAGTTTAAAGTGAGTTTAAAGTAATAAAGTGAAGACAGTGTGCGGGACGCCCCTCTTCTACTACTCTGCCACCAAAATGTGGACTGCTGTGACACCATTAAACTATGTAGATCACTAGTTTATTTCTTTTCTGGCCTGAATAAATCATCTATTTAGGAGACCACAACTGGGGGTAAATGTGATTCCCCATAGAAAGGTTGTTTCATTCATAGTTTTCCCCCATAGTATTTATAGTTTGTATTTGTTGATGACATGTATTAATTGTGTTATTGTTATGCTATGTTGATGAATTGAATTATCATTGTAGCCCTAATGTCTGACTGTACCATTTTTGACTAAAGTATTCAATCAATGCATCAATCAATTAGGTCGGGTCTGGGGATCACCAGACCCTTATTGGATTGTGCAACATGGTTAAGTGAAAAAACTAATGTTTATTTAACTCTGAGATTGTGCAAATGGAACAATCCCATGGGTTAAATAAACATTTGTTTTTAATCAAAATGGGTATCAAATTGTAGCCTGGGTTCCAGCCTGTTTCACTACACTGGGGGTCCTTTAAATATATATATAAAAAATAAGAATCATTAATTGAAAGCGCAAATAACATGCATTTTAAAACTGCTTTTAATATTTAATAATCATATTGTCTATGTCCCTCAAAGTTATTTCTAATGGTTTGAGCCTCAATCACCACTCTGATATAACCAGGCCTTGGCAATTCTTTCTGGACTTTGAAAGCAGTTTTAGCTGCAGTACCACACTGTCCTGAGGTGGTGGGGGTGCTGATATGCAGATTATTTAATATTTGAGTCATTATAATACTGATGCTAGATAAAACCAGGCTTGTTTCCATTCCATGCCAGCTTGGAAAATCAACAATGGTGGACATTGTAAACAAAGTGGAAATGCAAATTTGCAACTGAAGACTGAAGAAAAGGAGGAATTATACAGAGTAGGGTGACATTGATGACATCACGATGAGGCCAAAATCAGTCGAGCTGTTTCTGAGAGCAATTTACATTAAAACACCCATATGATATGAAAGCCTGATTGTTCAAAATTGGGTATTTGTGGGGATAGAAAACACACATTGGAGCCCCAAAAACACAAAAGAAATTGAAAAAGTTGAATTTTATGTTATAGGTCCTTTAATCGGCTACTCACGTCATTGTACTACTGCACCAGTGTTCAGGGCCAGACTGGAGGAGAACGTGGCAAGAAGGTTGGTTTTGGCCTGGGCCATGGCTCAGTGGTCCAGGCACCTTGGCTGGTAATCCAGTCTGGCAGCGGGCTCGACTCCCGATCCCGACGGCCTTTACTGCATGTCTTCCCCCCCCATCTCTCTCCCCATTTCCTGTCAGCCTACTGTGTGTCCCTCCATAAAAAAATATAAAATAATGGAGAAAGCCACAAAAAAAAGAATGGTTGGTTTTAAGGTCTTGTAGCCGATTGCTTAGGCACCGGAACATTGCGAGCTGAATATATAGTGAAGTAATTGTAATTTCTGTCCACACTCTGGTCAGGTTTCACCTAACCACAATGAAGCCTGTGTCATTGGCTTTGACGGTTTTGTATTGCATCGCGCTCTGAGCAGATTTTGAAATTCATTGTTGGTCTAGACTGTCTAGCCTATAGTCTTTTGTTATTAGGGAACACCACTGAGGTGTTTGTCGGAGGAAGTGACAATAATGTCCACAGAGCTGTTGTATGTATGACAGGAAATACTATTATGCCCCTGAGTCTTGGTTTGTCTGACTTACAAATAGGTTTCTCTTTCACATTCTCACTGCATCGATCTCTCCCACTCAACTTGTATTGTGGCATTCTCTGTTTTTAGCAGCTCGCTTTCAGCTGCTGCTCTATAAACACAACGAGGAATGTTTCTTATATATATACACACACACACACACACACACACACACACACACACACACACACACACACACACACACACACACACACACACACACACACACACACACACACGTACTGTATATATTAAATTGCAAAGAACAGAACAGTGGTGTAAAGAAGAGATTGTTATTCCGTGATTGTGTGTAGATGGCTTAAGGGGTTAACAGGGTTTCAAGCCAGTTGCCAGTAGGTAGGTTGTGCAAGAGTGTTTTAATGCAAACAAGGAGACAATATTATAGGATAGGGGAGGGGAGGGAGAGGAGAGCGGAGAGAAGCTTGGCATCCATACAACAGTGAGTGTATATGACTTATGACCGCTGCATTGCTATATGTCTTATATATCATTTCTGTGGGTGAAGGCTGGGAAATGGGGCTTGGAAATGAAATCAGCTGGAAGAGAGGAGATCTGCATTTCAAGCACTTGGAATTGTAGGCCTTACATTTAGTCAGTTCCACAGATAAATATTGTTAGAATAGTCGAGCTACAAGCGTTGTGAACTTGTAGATCGGTTATTTGCCTATTTTCACAATGTTCGCCTCTATTTTCTTAATTCTAATTGTTTATTCATGTAACTTTTTCATTGAATGATTTGTTTATTTGTTTTTTTATTTGTGTGTGTGTGTGTGTGTGTGTGTGTGTGTGTGTGTGTGTGTGTGTGTGTGTGTGTGTGTGTGTGTGTGTGTGTGTGTGTGTGTGTGTGTGTGTGTGTGTGTGTGTGTGTGTGTGTGTGTGTGTGCAAGGCAGATCAAGGCAAAAATAATAATAAATTTGAAGCTCGTTCCATACACAGCACACTCGTACGGTTTCTCATAGCTATAATTTCTGTAGTTGTACACTTGTACAAGGGGGTATCTTTTCTATAAGAAAAAGCATATTGTACCTGAGATTAGGGCTGTCAAATTATTAAAGAAATCTAATCAGATTAATCTGATTTAGATTTAGATCACAGTTTAAAAATGTATTAATCATGATTAATCACCATTCAAACTATGTCCAAAATTATAATTGTTGTGGGAATGGAGAGATAATGTCAGAATGCGGATATGTACATTTAACATATGTTTTATTCTTTATAACAAATCCAGTGTGGCAGGATGGTGTCTCGATCTGTCTCTCACCCCGTTGTCGTGCTACAGTATGTGATTTGAGCCATTGCCTATGTTAATTGTGCAGCCTTTTATGTCAATAACCGACTTAATTATTTTATTGCCATCAACGTACCCCCCCCGGGACCTGTTCTTGCCAACTATATACGTTTATAAGCGTCGACATATGTTTAATCCATATGAACGCCTGGTCGGTCTGTCTGTTTTAGCATTGCTCCGGCTAGTATAGCCCTCCTCCTTCACCAACAGCAATGTTTTTTTGTGTTGAATCCAGCTCCGTTGAGCCTCAATTATAACCCAATTTTCAAAGCGCCGTATCTCCAAAGGTTCGAGAGCTGTCCATGGTGAGCCGGCACGCACCCGACGATTGTAAATCATTTGTGATTTTGTATCGCATCGCATCGAAAATGTAGCTGGTTGTTCTGCTGTGTTGTGATGAGTCGTTCCACTTCCGGGAAGCCCCCACCTTCCTGTTTAACCCGGAAGGACAACAAGCTCCGTAACATTGGAGTCAATGAGCTAGCCTGGTTAATAAACCAGACCGAATCAGCCGTTGGCAAAAAAAAAATTGCCTGCCGGCGGATTACGGTCTGGAGAGGCTCAATTGTACGCCCATTTCCTACACCAGAGAAATGGGGCGGCCAATCGGGACACGGTATGCAATATGGGCGGGCTTTGGTACAGTGACTTTCAATGCTTGAGACCTTTGACTGACAGTAGCTCTGACCAATTGCGTCAAAGAGAAAATGTTTCAACCCGCCCCCCCCTGGAAATGAAATCCAAGCTGAGCCTCCCCAGACTAATATCCCGCGGTCCGTGCGATATTAGTCTGGTTTATTAACCCGGCTATCAATGAGCGGCAGTGAAGCGGTCAAACTTTTTGAACACTAGATGGCAGTGGATTTAATTGTGTTTATTCCCCATCCAGATAGGGCTAGATAGCAGTGCAGAGTGAATGGGAGTATGGAAGTTATTTTTCAAGAAACACACACACACACACACACACACACACACACACACACACACACACACACACACACACACACACACACACACACACACACACACACACACACACACACACACACACACACACGCACAAGCTCAGTATAGACTCTAGTCTAGACCATAATGCCCCTGCAGATCCCAAATATAATACCTGGTGAAAGTAGCAGGTTATGGAGTTCATTTGGACCCCTGGTGGTCTGTGGACCTCGGGAGTACATTGAGAAGAACCAGTGTGCTTTATAATGGACATTTGCTGTTATAAAAGCCTCGTCCCCCCAGGTTTTGTGTGTGTTGTGTGTGTGTGTGCGTGTACACATGTGTTAGGTCAATGCTACACAAGAACCTGACACTGAAAAACATGCTCTGTGCGAGGGATGGGCTTTTTCGTGCCTGCGTGTGCAGGGGGGGGGGGGGGGGTATTCTGACAAGCTCAGAGAGCATGTCCACATGTTGTTTGACATGGTTTAGCTGCAGGCAGGCAGGCACTGTGCGTAGGACGATGATTAGAGTGGTGCTTTTTACAGTTTTTTGTTTAGCTGCCGGGGCTTGAAAACCAGTTAGCGTGCATCTGACTGCTGGCCTTGAATCTGATTCATTCAGCACCTGTGTGTGTGTGTGTGTGTGTGTGTGTGTGTGTGTGTGTGTGTGTCACTTGACAGGTCCACTGCCCGCCCCCCCGCCCCCTCTCTCTTTTACCATGCTTTTACTGTCTCGCTCCACTGTGCTGGCTAATAAAGCAGAACTGCCTTAAAGACAAAGAAACGTTACCTCTAACAGGTTGGAAAGGACAGCCTCGTTATCGGGGGTTATATCAGCTATAGGGTCAGCCTAATGGAACTGTGGGGATAAAATGGCTGACGGGCAGACGCTTTTCTCCTCACCTCAACTTAACCCAATCCAAGCCAAGGAACGACAGGTTACGTTTTAATTATCCCCCTGTGCCAGGACGTAATTTTGCGTCTTTTTTTTCTTCCTATATACAGTATATATATATATATATATATATATATATATATATATATATATGTGTATATTCTATGTCGAGCATAGACATGTAGCCCTGCCTGCCTCTGATTGGCCTTCCGACACTGTCTCACCAGAATGTCATCCGAGACACTATAGTTGTAATACATTATAATACTTTATATTGTATTATACTTATTACAGTTTTAATATATTACAGTAATTAATATTGTAGTTAAAGGTGATTTGCATTTGTATACAGGACAGTTTACCACTCATCTACATTACATTGTTAGGCAAGAAAGGGGCGTTGATTCTCTCCAGGAGGGGAGGGGTGCGTGCGAGGGGGTGCGAGGGGGTACTTTATTTGATGCAGTGTGGAGTGTTGTGATGTAGTGTGGTGTGGTGCTAAAGTTGCAGTCGAAATCCAGCTTCAGTGTTAGTGAGAGTGTTAGTTAGGTGCACATGTGGGAGTTTTATTAGAAAGCTGTGATGTTCTTTTAAGCTTAATGTTTAATTAAAGAAGGAGAGAGAACCCTGTGATTATTCTTGTACAGTATTCTCTCATTGGACGTATTTGACCTCTATTTAATCATAGTCACTTGAGTTCAGAGATCTCTTTTTCAAGTAAGACCTAGAATGAACTACTTTCTACAGTAGCCTGTGAAATTTCAATGAATCACTCTCCACACGTACAGGAAGAAAATATATCTACAGGGTCACAATAGTCACTTCAGGACACTAGGGTGTATAGGCTAAGTGTCTAAACCGTTCCTAAGTTTTCTTGCGAAGTTGCGACCCCATATTCATGGCACCCCTGAAGGACCCCTGTGTTAGTGGAAGTTGTGTTTTCTTCTCTTACAAAGCAAAGCAAATTTCTTTGTTTACCCAGGGAAGTGGACTAAGCCAAGGACTTGTTTACAGCCACACCCTGCTCATAGAACATTTCATGGTAGGGGTTCAATGCCTTGCTCAAGGGCACTTCAGCGATGGTAATTTTAACGTGCCGGTCCGGGGATGCGAACTGGCGACCTTCCGGTATCGAGACCGCTCCGCAAACCGTTCGGCCACCGCTACTTCCTGCTCCGCTTCACTGTGTGAGCTATTGTTATACAGCTCAGTTATTTTCTACAAATCTCTCTTTCCACTCACCTCTTTGTGTCTCACCTAATTTCTTGCACCTCAACACTGTGACCTCCTTTCCCATCAGGGCAGATGTGTTCTGTATTGAAGAAAACCTGATGTTTGCTTCCTGCTGAGGAAGGTCTCGGTTCCATGAATTGGATTTTGTCTTGATTTATTTTCTATTCGTGTTGTCTCTGTATCGTGTTATTTTATTTCTTTCCTAACAAAATGCAAACACTGCAAACTTGACAAATGATCCTTGATAGTATACACCGGGGTATTTTATGTCAGCAAGTCCAGCAAATGACTTGCTTAGCCCCACAGCGGATTCAGACAATTTGAGCTCGGATAAAGCTTCTACACAATCGATATTAGACAAAGCATCATTGCTTTCTAAAGACAGCTTTGTTTTCGTTAGTTATTTGGTGGTTTTGCTTACCGTTGTCAAATCTGGTTTAAAAGTAACCTTATTCTCATTAAAACAAACAGTATTTTAAGCACACCTTCCCTAGCACCACGATTTTCCTTCTTTTGACATCAAGTCCATCAATCACTGTGATGATGATGGGATGATGATAATCCCAGCTACATGTGTTTGGGGGGGGTGGTGGTTTTCTTCATTTCGTGTAAATATAAAAGCTTTGAAAATTAAACAAACCTGTACATTTTTATTAGGATCAACTGCTTACGTGTATGCTAAGGTAATACATAGCCACGCTTATGTGCACGTTTGGGAAACACCTGCAACGTAAGGCAGCTTTCGTAGCAGAGCCTCCGTAAGGACCACAAGCAAGCCCTTGCGCAAGTTCTCTTTGGGAAACGTGCCCATTATCTTGGTGCTGTGTACTGTATTTGTGAAACATCAAACCCAGTTTGAAGTGATGGTTTTATTTCATCGAGCTATACAGCAGAATAACTAGAGAACCAATGTTCTCTAGCGGGTAGAAACGGCAGGTTGCTGCTATAATGTGTGCTGTGCGTGCACGCGTAAGTGTGCTTGCATGCTCGCTGTTTCTTTCAGTTTGTTTGTGTGTGTAGAATCACACTTTGTGTTCCCATCTGTGTTTTGAACAGTTGCAGGAGGACATCTCATGCTCATGGAGACTTATACAGTACACACAGTCAGTTGTAGAAACGAGGAGCATCGCTTAAAAATATACCGTTTATACAGTGGTAAATTATATATCAACCATGTACTAATGTCTTATCTTCTTTCCCAGGTATTTTACGAACATATCCATCGGTGGGCGGGACTATTCCTTCAACAGTGACGGCTACTTGTCCAATCCCCTGCTGGACGTCATCTCCTACACCAATGGGAAAGGCTGGGAGGAGGTGAGTGACCCAGCTGCACATAACAAGCATTTACTCGAGTACAATTTTGAGCGTGTACTTCACTTGAGTAGTAAAGTAGGCTAGGCTAGGCTTTCATTCGAACAAAATAATATAACTGTAGTATTTACTGAATTACAAATTTGACTGAGAAACGTTAGCATGTACATATAATATTTTTTGCCCAGGAGGAATGCACAGGTATCTATAGCCTAGCCCTACTTTGAGTACTGTGTTTGAGTAGCTGTGTCCAACACTGCACCTGACACTAATTATATTAGCGAGGTGGCTAAACCCGGTTAACCGCAATTTCACACCCCATCAAACATGCTAACTCATCGCCTTTCCGTTGCCCTTATCCAATCCCCCACTGGGTTTATCTCTCTCTCTCTCTCTCTCTCTCTCTCTCTCTCTCTCTGCATTGATTACTGCATGTTTTTTGTGAGGGTACCCATGCTAGGGGACACGGAGAGAACATGCAAACTCCACACAGAAAGCCCCCCCCCCCCCTCTCTCTCTCTCTCTCTCTCTCTCTCTCTGCATTGATTACTGCATGTTTTTTGTGAGGGTACCCATGCTAGGGGACACGGAGAGAACATGCAAACTCCACACAGAAAGCCCCCCCCCCCCTCTCTCTCTCTCTCTCTCTCTCTCTCTCTCTCTCTCTCCCTCTGAGGTACAGTAATCTTGGATTTAAAGTCTGCTCTCTGAAAGGCTCATTCCCCATTCCTCACCACTCTTGTGACCTCAGTTGAGCAAATAAACCTTAAATTAGCCTTAATGACATTTAGGCAACCTCTGTCACAACTCAAAATGTCTGGCCCGGGCCCCGGGCGCCTTACGGCCTCCCATGTTTCCAAGCGGTGGGTGCATAAATGAATGCGCTTGCCAACAATTATGATGTGTCCGAATGCAGTAAAATCTGATGAGGGTCATAAGAAAGGAACTGTAAAGTTGTCATACGGTATTCTTTATTAGGATCCCCATCCACAAGTGGTGCCTCGCTAGTCTTCCTGGGCTCCACAACTAGCATACTAGATACTGCAGCGATGTGTAATATTCCAACATGAATTTGCATGCAGCGGTTGATTTTGTATGTGCCATGTGCAAAATCAAGGGAATGAGTTAGATTTGTAAGTTTGTAACTCAAATTAATTTACTTTTGGAGGTTCTTGACATGGACATTTTTGAGAACCACTGCTATAGCATCATATTATATGTACATAAACATATTATATATAACATAAGCATATACAGTATGATTTTCAGTGAACTGTAACAACTGTAAACAATTTGTAGAATTGGCCTCAGGTCAGTCATGTTTAGATATTCCTCAATTGCCAGCTCATCTGAAGTCTTCCTTCATCAGCCTTGAACCTTTTAAGAAAATTAACGGCTGCTCTCAATGCAAATCAAGACTTTGATGGCCTAATTTTAATAGTCTTAATTATACATTACAAGACGTGAATAATTTATTTAAATTAGGTGGCAGTTTTCTGCCGAATTTCCGTTGTCAACAACATCTCCCTGATCCATGTGGTGGTGGAAATGTACTCTTCTTCTTCTTCTAACTGAAGTAAAAGTATCACTACCTGTAGAAATACTCTGTTACAAGTAAAAGTCTGGAATTCAAAATGTACTTTTTTGTGTCAAAATGTACTCGAAATTACCGGTAATCATTATTCTAGATCTACATGATCTACAAGCACACAATGCTTCGCATAGCAACACATTGTGTTTGTACTCAAAAGCTGATACACAGACAGACTTTTGGAAGGAACTGAAAAATATAGTCTAGTTTTTTTGTTTGTTTGTCTGTTTTCATGGCAACTGCTTAAAAAAAGATTCCGTATAATTTCTGGAGAGCTCTGACTGATTTCATCATTGTTGTAGTATCAGTATCAGTCTTACACGTATTTTTTTTCTTTTTGTTTGGTTTTTTTCACTCAAAAAGTATATCTGGCCTGCATTTGTCAGTCAGGAGACATTCTCAATGTTTAATGCTGCATGGTGTAAGCGGCAGGAAACTATCGCTGCCTCATCTTCAGGGAGCGTTGGGTCTTGCTTCCTATCGTCTCCCTATGCTCTTTCAAGGCTTTTCCACTGGATAATAGAGCAGGGTATTTTTGGGAGATTGGCAAACATAGTTCAATCCATTAAGCCCCAGCTGAAGCCGATTCTAAAAACAATATATAAAATAAACTACGAAAGTAAAAAGACTAAAATCTCTCAAAATGTCTACAATTGTTTTGAAAAGAGCAGATCAAAAAGATCTAAGAAAAAACATGAATAAAAATAATAATGTGGTGAAAATAGCTGATATACAAGATCACATTGTGGCGCAAAGCAACGCATTGTTTGCTTTGGGTCCGGGCAAACATTTAATCTTTCTTTTGAGTCTCAACCTGAAGAGTTTGTGAACCACTGCTATAGGGTGCTTTGTATCAAGTTCAAGTTTTATTTGTCTACAGTATCAGGGAATACAGCAGCATTGGAAATGCTTTCATAGCCTTCTTCAAACTCCCATCTTTGCTTCCAATCGAGCTTCAGGCCCTACATTGTTTTTAAAAGCCTCATTGAGAAACATACTTTGTATCTGTCTGAGGTCTTGGAAAAATGAGAGCTGCACAAGATCTAATGTCTTACTTTTACTTATAAAGCAGTGTTGCAAACGTTGGCAAATCCTCTCTTTCTTTACATGTCCACGACTCCTTCAGTGTGTTTTGAAGCTTGTTTCAATGCCATTGTTTGCACAGTTCAAATCCATGCACGCTCCATATTGTGTATCTGTTTGTAGTCTTTTCCATCTTGGTGTCTCACTTTGCTACATGTACTTGTATGTGCTTCTAAGTCTGTCTGTCTATGTGTATTCCTGAAAAGTAACCATTTTGGACATACAAGGTTTCCACCTGACAGTGACAATATGCACACGTTTAGGCTGTGCACGCCCATACGTTGTTCGGGCCATGTACAGTAGTGTCCTTAACCCATTCTGACCGGGCACCCATTTTGGTGTCAGCATCACGTTATGCTTTAGCTATTGAAAAATAGCAGATCTACAAGCTCATATCGCGCCACCGAGTGGCGCGATACGAGCTTGTAGGTCTGCTATTTTTTGAAAAATCGAAGAGCGACTGACATTTTTAGAATCTTATCTCAGGTCAGAATGGGTTTAATCAGACCAGTGTGTGTCCGGCGGAAATCTCGTATGAATCTGATCTCAGGTCAGAATGGGTTAAGACCTTTTAGGTCTTGCACCTCCGTTTGTGGAACAGTCTTGGACCAATCTCCCAGTACCAGGTCAATCAGATCTGACAGTCAGCTCTTACATGAGCATTCCACAGTCATCTCCCACCAGGTCACTCAGATCTGACAGTCAGCTCTTACATGATGATTCCACGGTCTAGCACAGGAAGCACGGGTGACTGTGCCTTTGCTGTGTTGGCACCAAAGATGTGGAGCGAACTCCCTTTGAGAATCAAAGCTGCTCCCACCCTATGAACTTTTAAAAACACTAAGTTAGAATTGGGGATGCTCCCACATGACACAAATAAAAAATTGCTATTATGGTCGATAACCGGTATTTACCGATGTTCTAATGTCTGTATAAAAACAAGTTAAAATGTTGTCCTTTCTGAAAAAGGCTTGTTACCAACATTGCATTTTAAGGCCAACATTGTCCAATATCAGAAGCAGAATCAGAAGCCTTTATTGCCATACACACAGGAATACATTGCCACAGGAATTTGTAAATTGTTAGGGAGGGACTACAGTGGAGAAGAATCTACAACAGATCTACAAGCTCACAACTTGTCACAGAGGGACACGTTGTGAGCTTAAAGGTATTATGACATTATTTATAACATAATTTTAACAACATTAAAAGTCTTGGCCATGGTCCTTCAAACGTGTCTAAAAAGTTTGAACACTCAACTCCACTCCAGTATTTATTTATTTATTTTTTATTTTTTGCGGCTTACGCCTTTTATTGATTTTTTTTAAGGGACAGATAGTAGGCTGACAGGAAACGGGAGAGAGATGGGGGGATGACATGCGGTAAAGGCCGTGTCGGGTTCGGGAGTCAAACCCGCGGCACACCGCGACTGGATCACCAGTCCGGTGCCCAGACCGTTACGCTACGGCCTGGGCCCACTCCAGTATTTCTTGCCAGGAGTTTTTGTGTATGTGTAATCTGCATCCAGAGAAGCCATGGAAAAACACATTATTTTAGCCTGTAGATGTCGGTAATTCCCCCTTTCCTGTCAACCCAAGATGCGCTTCTTTGACAACTTAGTAGGAACGTCACCGTCAAAAATAAAAGAGTCATCTAGGCCAGTTGGTATCCAGTGTAAGGACTTGTGTTGATTGACACAGCCAACAACAGAGCAGATTGATTTTTCTCTAGAAGCCATTATTAGTAAGTATTACAAAGAAACAAAGTCGCGGTCACAATGAGGAAGCGGAGAGGAGAGGGGCGGAGAAGAGAGGGTAGGCAGGGAGCAGAGGGGAGGGGGCGGAGGTTTAGCAGGGATCTACGTATATGCCTGCCGTCCAACCAGATGAGACATTTTTGCATAATTATTCACAAAAGTCCAGACAGCAGAGAATACACTGAATGTTCAAACTTCGTTTTTTTTTTTGTGAAATTGATGTAAAAAAAAGCCAAAAAATCTACAAAAATGTGTTTTAAATGTCACAATCCCTTTAATATGACTATTGCTGTCAATTGCTGTCAATATCAACACTGCTGTCATGGGAGAAAAGAAGAGACTGCTGACTCATTGGTGTAGCAGAGAAAAGACCGTACATCCTCACACAGCCGGGCCTCGTGCCAGCTGGGGGTGATGGGATTGGCATTGACGGGAACCGCAGAGCACATGGGGGAATTAATTGGCAAAGACAAAATTAGGAATGAAAACATTTAATAAAATGAGACTTTTTCCTGGCACGGTGAGATAAGATAAGCCTTGAACCCAGGACTTGTTGCTCCCACACAGCTGTTTCAGTGTCAACGTCGCTGTGTTTCAAAAGCAGCTCACCAACTCACAGCATGACCTTTTGCATAAGCTTTCCTCCACTGAGCTCAACACTTCCTCGGGGCTTCAGAGTGCTATACTGAGAGAAGCCTTCTGTCTCTACACGAGCCAGCTGGATGGATGGATGACACTGTCTCTATGGGTCGGTTGCACACTTAACCTCTTAAAGGATAATTCCCGACTAGCCACTTTCTTGTGTCTGTGTACGGTTGTAATGCACATAACTCGAGAACCGTTTGCTTCAAATTTAAAGGACCTATAACATAACATTCAACGTTTTCAATTTCTTTTGTGTTTTTGGGGCTCCCATAATGTGTTTTCTATCCCCACAAATAACCAATTTTGAACAATCAGGCTTTCATATCATATGGGTGCTTTAATGGAAATTGCTCTCAGGAACAGCAAAAAAAAAACCAACTAATTTGCATTTCCATTTTGTTTACAACGTCTGCCATTGTTGATTTTCCAAGCTGGCATGGAATGGAAACAATCCTGGTTTTATAGTATCAGTATTATACTGATTAAATAATCTGCATATCAGCACCCCCACCACCTCAGGACATTGTGGTGTTGCAGCTAAAACTGCTTCCAAAGTCCAGAAAGGACTGCCATCAGAAATACATTTGAGGGACATAGACAATATGATATTAAATATTAAAAACAGTTTTAAAATGCAACACATGTGCAGTGCCCGGCCTTGAGTCGGTGACATGCCACAAAAGGGTGGTCAGGCTCTGCCAGTGGACCTAAATGAAGCCAAGTCCCCTCACCTGCCAATTTATTACTTAACCAGTCCACTTTTCACACTCAGTTTGCACTCTTCAGACACAGGCAGATAGACAGATACAGAGATCTCCATGCGGGACACAGACAGACAGTTAAAATGGGTGCTATGACAACGGGTATTGCATACTACAGAGATCTCCATATACATTATGGGCACAAAAGGGACACAGACAGATAGTTAACTTCCACATTGACACAGTGACAAAAGACAGGAACAAATGCTGACGTCTTTTATAATGCGTCATTTAAAATATTGATCATGAATACTTTGCCACTAATTATTAAGCTAAAAGCAGCATATGAGCAGCAGGGTTATCTAGATCCCATCTTGCACTGTGGAACCGGGAGTTCTAATCTCCTGTCCTGGCCCCCCTAGCCACACTGAAATTCTCATTTGTCTGAAGCCCAGCTATTTCCCAGGAGTGAAAAAACTGCCAAATTGAAGTCCATTGAACTGAATCATGGAGTGTGTTTGCTGATCGCTGCTGAACAAGCTGTGGGTGCTCAGCTGGAGGTGGAAGAGGAACTCGGGTTGTTTTAACCCATTCTGACCTGAGATCAGATCCATACGAGGTTTCCGCCGGACACACACTGGTCCTGATGAACCCATTCTGACCTGAGATCAGATTCTAAAAATGTCAGTCGCTCTTCGATTTTTCAAAAATAGCAGACCTACAAGCTCGTATCGCGCCACTCGGTGGCGCGATATGAGCTTGTAGATCTGCTATTTTTAAATAGCTAAAGCATAACATGATGCTGACACCAAAATGGGTGCCCGTCCTGAATGGGTTAACCACTTGAACCCCATACATATTCTGCGAAGAACATCAGCCAAAAATAGCCGATCTACAAGCTCACAACGCTTCGTACCGCAATGTAATGTGGCTTGTAGACCAGTGTACCGGCATATTTGTTGATTTTTAAATGATGTGTTAACCAAAATGAATATTTAACGGGTGGTCGCTTCTCTTCTTTTCTCCCCCTCCTTTCTGTAAACTCGTTAATTGAGGCTATATGCACGTGACATGCTGGAACGCCTACTGATAGCCGGGGAGCCACAGGCCTATAAAAGCTCAAGGAATAGAGATTAACCTGTGATGTCATGACATACTTTTTATTAGTTTTTTCTATTCACTTGGTCATTAACTCTATCTCTACCGCTAGCTGTTAGCATGAACCCCAGTTCCCAGTGCCAGCATACTCGTTCACGTTCACAAACGACTCTTATCTAAAACAAAAGGCATGTCATTTGTAAATATTGTGTAAAGTAGAGGGCCAAGGCAGCTCCCCTGGGGTACACCACACTGTAAACATTTAAAAGAGGAAAAACTACCATTAAAAAACGCACACACTGCATCCTATTGGATAAATAACTGTTCATCCAATTGATTGTTGTTGAACTGTTGCACATAATTTCCTTAACATTAACCCATGATCTACAACATCAAATGCTGCACTAAAGTCTAGTAATACAGCTCCAACCATCATTTTTCTGTCAGTATAAGATAACCATTTGTCTACCATCTCTGTCAGGGCTGTGCCTGTAGAATGATCATATTTATAGGCATGCTGAAAATCTGAGTTTAATTGTTCAGTACTGTTCCAAACAAACGGCAACCTTCCCTGTGTTTCTTCACTGGTCCGATCCAGAAGAGCGCAGTTTGCCGGTCACTGCTACAGAGCTGACAATGAGGTTATATCTTCCCTTCTTCTCTGGAGTCCTGCAGCCTCAGGGGTAGAAAGCTGTCGTTCCCTGATGTCATCGCTAGGGACACATGCTTCAGTAGGCAGGAACTGGGGCCTATTGGACGAAATACAGTGAGCATGAGGCTGGGAGAGAGATAAGGGGTGATGGAAACAGTGAAAAAGAACAAAGACAGATGCAGAGATTAAGTGAGGTAATGATGAGACAGAGATTTGTGGCCTTGGACTTGCTGGCTGATGTGTTCTGCCAAGTGCACTAACATTTCAATTTGGATGCTTGTGTTAATGTGGTCGTCAACAGATGACTAATGAGTGATATAACGATGCAGATTGAGCGTGTGGGTGTGTGCGTGCAAGTGTGCGTGGAGACTGTATATGTGCTCTTGCGCTTGTTAAGGGCCAAATGAAATGACGCAAGATTAACCCATTCTTGGGTTAATTCTTCAGGGAAGCCCTTTTGGTGTTAGCATTATGTTATGCTTCAGGTATTGAAAAATAGCAGATCTACAAGCTCATAGCGCGCCACCGAGTGGCGCGCTACGAGCTTGTAGGTCTTCTATTTTTGAAAAATCGAAGAACCGCTGACATAGAAACATAGCCTTTTCAGAAAACTGTCAAGGATGTAGAAGACATTTTTTTAATCTGATCTCAGGTCAGAATCGGTTAAAGAAAGTCCTGCAAAGTGATGATATTTCGGCACTACTGGGACTTCACATATTTTTTGTGATCTCACTTCTGTGTTTGTGTCCCAAGGTCAATTGTCAGTGCAATGATGAATCCCCCTATCCATCAATCCCCCTTTTATCTCCCAGTCTAATCACTATTATGCCAACTCCCTCAGATCCTCATCCTCGTCACGTGATCCTCTACAGCAGTGGTTTCCAGGTCACCCCTGGAAATCACTTTTTCACCCAAGGCCCCGCTGAACTTTACATTAATGTCATTACGATAAAGATGTAAATATTTCCCCCCTAAGAAACTGTATGTATCACAAGGAAAGCTTAATAGTAACGACAGACTGAAAACACTTACTTGACATTTCCATACTTGACATTTAAGCAGTTGAGACGAATAACAGTCTAAGTCCATCATTTAATCTGACCCCTCCCCGAAAAGGCCTATCTGTCCTGAAGCGTAATCCATCATTTAATACATTATGGATAATTACTATATGGACATAGACTGTTATTCGTATCAACTGCACACTTAGCCACTTGAACCCAAGCATCCCTATTCTGGGGAGAACATTCACCAAAGATATCTGAGATGTAGCGTACTGTAGATCGGCTATTTTTGTCGAGGATCTTTTTTTTTTTTTTTAGCCGCCTCACTGTGTGTGTGTGTGTGTGTGTGTGTGTGTGTGTGTGTGTGTGTGTGTGTGTGTGGTGCGTGCGGCTACTCTCCAGGTGGGCTGGTGGGAGAACGGCCAGCTGCGGCTGCGCTACCACCCCTGGTCTCGCTACGGCTCCTTCCTGAAGCCCTGGACGACACGCAGCACCTCAGGGTGGTCACGCTGGAGGAGAGGCCCTTTGTCCTCGTGGAGCCGGCGGACCCCGGCACCAGCTCCTGCATACGGGACTCTGTGCCTTGCCGCATGCCCGTCAACACCAGGTACACACAAACACCGCCCCCGCAATGCTCCGTGCATGGACCCCTTTTTTTCCACCAAAATAACTTTGGTTCTAGAACTGGTTCCGTTCTAGATTATTATGGAACCAAACCGGTTCAACCGGTGGGAAAAGGCGCCATTCTGACGTCTTGGATGGATATATATGGAAGTCGCAGTTATCAAACCCAAGACGTAAAGAGGGTGATGGGTCTGAATAAATAAAGAAATGCAAATTAAAACGGGAGCCACAAGATGCGAGCTGTCGCAACATTGCGACGGCCGCTTGAGCCGACTCAGTGCCATTATGCCCCGATAGGAACAGAATTGTAATCATCGTCCCCCCGGGAAGGAAGGAAGGAATATGTTGAGAAGTGGGGTGACATGAATGCCTCATGTTACTATACCGTACAAAAGAAAACATCGCACACAATAAAACGTGTACATCTAATATATGGCGGAAATGTACAATGCAGGCCACTGGATAGACACTGAAGACAACAGAGACCTAGTGCATGAGACACACCCGAGATTCACTTGAATTTAAACCCCATTGAAACACTTTTAGTGTTCTTGATACCATTATGGGTGATTATCCGACGCAGGTTTATTTCAGTCAGGGGCACTTTGATCAAGATAAGCGATTTATTGCAGCGATATCGCATTACATTTTGGCAGCGGGACTCCGCTCCTGTGATATAGATTTTATCTGAGCAGGCATAAGCGCATAATCTGAGATCACAGGCAGCCCCTGAATCAGAGCCTTATGAGATACAGAGTTGTTACATGGGCAATAACATTGAACCCTCAAGGGCATTGCTTAAAATACACAGATGGCATCATACATCCACAGGAATCCATACATTAACATATTGACATAGTGAACTGAAGAACTAATTGCCACAAGGACTATAAAGCAGGAGGTATAGTAGTGGAGGAAGAAGTACTCACATGTTTTACTTGAGTAATACCACAATCTAGAAATGCAGTTAGTAAGTACAATTTCAGTATTTAGAATTGATCTGAGTAAAAGTACAAGTATTGGCATCAAAATATGTGTGTAGGCGAACGGCAGTCAACCTTTTTACTTCGTTTAATTTCTGTCCGTTGCTTGCAACCTAGAACCGTCAAAACGTTGGCGAAGAGCGCTATATCTATTATCCCATTCTGACCTGAGATCAGATTCACACGAGGTTTCCACTGGACACACACTGGTCTGATTAACCCATTCTGACCTGAGATCAGATTCTAAAAACGTCAGTCGCTCTCGATTTAAAAAAAAATAGCAGACCTACAAGCTCGTATCGCGCCACTCGGTGGCGCGATATGAGCTTGTAGATCTGCTATTTTTCAATAGCTAAAGCATAACATGATGCTGACACCAAAATGGGTGCCCGGTCAGAATGGGTTATAGATCACTGAGCAGACAACATGACGGAGATCTCCGTCATCATCGGTGAAGCATTGTAGATATCCGTCAACGGCAGGAAATGACTACGCTTAGCGCCAATTGACGGCAATTGGTCTTTTATAGTTATTTTTGATTGATCAAGTCGTAATGCTACTCACGTTAGCATTGGGCTGCTAGCTGGTGTGTTGTCAATAACACTGGAGCGTGCCATCTTGAACTGCGCACGCACGCACCCACGTCCGTTCTTTCAATCGGCTTTAACGCCAATTCCTTGTCCAGATGGCATCTCTGGTCAAAATTAGCTTTGCACAGTCGGTAGTGCTGTCGCCTCACATCTAGAAGGTCCTGGGTTCGCTTCCCGCTAGGGCGCTGGGGGCATGTTCTCTCCTCCGCCTCATTAGTCATCGTGCCATACCGAGGCGGGGTTGGCGAAAGGGCTTTTCTGTGTAGAAATGTTCTCCCCGTGTCCCCTATAGGTAGGACTAGGTAGGTACCCTCACAAAAAACATGCAGTAATCCTGGTCTCTAAACTGCCCTCCCCTGGCCAGCCGGGGCGCCTGATGGAGGGAAGGATCTGGTAGGAATAACGTGTTCCTTCCACGCGCTACGTCCAACCAGGGAGATGCATAGAAGGAAGCATGAGGTCAGTCCGCTGCCCTCCCCAGGTTGCAGAGGAAGTGTAGTATAGGGCTGAAGTGGTTAATGTATCTTTTGTAAAATTATCTAAATCCCACAAAGTAACTATAATAACTAAAGTTTTCATGTAAATGTAGTGGAGTAAAAGTTAACCCATTCTGACCTGAGATCAGATTCATATGAGGTTTCCACTGGACACACACTGGTCTGATTAGACCCATCTGACCTGAGATCAGATTAAAAAAAATGTCAGTCGTTCTTCGATTTTTCAAAAATAGCAGACATACAAGCTCATATCGCGCCACTCGGTGGCGCGATATGAGCTTGTAGATCTGCTATTTTTCAATAGATAAAGCATAACATGATGCTATAACACCAAAATGGGTGCCCGGTCAGAATGGGTTAAATTCCTCTGAGATGTAGTGGAGTAGAAGTAAAAGTATTGAAGAAAGTAAAAAATATATATATCCTCAAAATAAGTAGGCTACCTGAGTACATGTGCTAAGTTACTTCACACCACTGCCCAGAATGAATCATTAGGATCGAGGGCGTACGTGTTAGCTTGTTAGTGAATGAGATCCGAGGGTGACTGAGTGTGAGGAACAGCCTGAGTGCCGTGACTGTCTGAACCGTATCACGATGCTCCATTAAGCTAACACGAGTAAATGGACCACATTTGTACAATATCAATGCCTTATTTTCTAGTCATTGCGACCCCTCTAAAAGCTCTTTACACACGCATGCGCGCGTGCACACACACACACACACACACACACACACACACACACACACACACACACAATGACAACAACCGGAACACGTGACACATTATGTGTTATATTCAGTACACATTCAACGGACCAGCAAAGGGGGCAACCATGTAAGGCAGTGGTTCTTCCAAACCTTTTTCAGACCGCGACTCCCTAAAATAATCATATTTGAACTGTGGACCCCCCAAAATAATCATATATTTTACTGTGGACCTCCCAAAATAATCATATTTGAACTGGCCGGGGACCCCCCCAAAATAATCATATTTGAACTGGCCGGGGACCCCCCCAAAATAATCATATTTGAACTGTCCAGGGACCCCCCCAAAATAATCATATTTGAACTGTGGACCCCCCAAAATAATCATATTTGAACTGAGGACCCCCAAAATAATCATATTTGAACTGAGGACCCCCAAAATAATCATATTTGAACCGAAGCACTTGGGATTGCAGGACATTACATTTTGTTTGGCTTGCACGGTTCCTTATTGATTGTGACTGTAGGTCACGGTTTACTATGAAAACCTGCTTTTCCCGTCAGTCGGTCGCTCTTTCACTCGGTCACACCTCCATATTTGGTCACGCCTTGTGACATCACGCATCCATATATGGTCTCTATATGGTCACTCCTTGTGACATCACGCCTCGTGACACGTCCTCATCAAACTTGGAAAGTTAGAGGAAAGTTAGTAGTCTTGCTTGTGCCATCAGCCAGGAGCCACGGATCCTGAGCCACTGCCGGCCCTTATCCATGCTCATGCTCACGTTTAACCCATTCTGAACGGGAACCCCTTTTGGTGTTAGCACTATGTTATGCTTTAGCAATTGAAAAATAGCAGATCTACAAGCCACTACGAGCTTGTAGGTCTGCTATTTTTGAAAAATCGAAGAACGACTGACATAGAAACACAGCTTTTTCAGAAAACTGTCAGGATGTAGAAGACATTTTTAGAATCTGATCTCAGGTCGAAATGGCCGGGTTAATGGCTCGTTTGCGCTCACATTTCAGTCATTTGTCACTCTTGTCTAGAACAAGACGCACGGCGAGCGAGCATAGGCAGGAATGGGTTTTTGCTCAAGGACACCTTGACATTTTCAGTCATTTAGTTGTGTCGCTATTATCCAGTCAAGAACACCTTTGTAAGTGACAGTGACAGAGGGGGGAAGCCCATATTTCAGCAATTTGGAAAGAGCCAATCTATAAGCTCACAATGTGTCACAATGTGACGCATTGTGAGCTTGTAGATCTGCTTTTTTCAAAAGGTTTATATACATTTTGAACTTGTGAAATGGGACATTCTGCGCAATGACTATAATATGGTACTTTAAGTATATTTTGATGCTAGTACACCTACTTGGAATTTACAATTACAAGTACATTTTGAATACAGGACTTTTACGTCTAACAGAGTATATAGGCAGTATTGATACTTTTACTTAAGTAAATAATAATGAGTACATAATGAGTACTTCTTCCATCACTGGTATACAGTAGACTGTACGTTTCACTGTAAAAAAACAACCGTGTCTTTGATGATCAAAAGATTCTGTTTCCAAGACGTAATAATATACATCAGCACTAGGTGTGTGTGTGTGTGTGTGTGTGTGTGTGTGTGTGTGTGTGTGTGTGTGTGTGTGTGTGTGTGTGTGTGTGTGTGTGTGTGTGTGTGTGTGTGTGTGTGTGTGTGTGTGTGTGTGTGTGTGTGTGTGTGTGTGTGTGTGTGTGTGTGTGTGCGTGCGCACGCGCAGCAATGGCGGCACGGTGGAAACACCGGTGGACGCCAACTTTGCTTGTTCTTTAACATCTAACAACCGCACCCGTTCTAACTACGATCGTTAATGTAGTGGGTACAGCATTTGGAACTTCTGCAACTCCTGTGGCGGTGGCTGTGTGTCAGGATATCACGTCAAGATGTACCCAGCGACGTAGTCTACTACGCTGCCTGTTGGTCCCTCCCGTGAACAACAGGTGCCGGGAGGAGAGGCAGTGGACCCGGTGACTTCCCCGCGGTGTGTCGGTCCCCCATCGGGGCAGCGGTGTGTGGACTTCCAGGCCCATGAGAGCGGCTAGGGAGTATGGGGGGTGCAGCGTCACCGGGAGAGACCCGGTGAGTCGGCAACTTCCCTACGGCAAGCGGACGCCGCGTGTTGTCACCGGGCGGAGGTGTGAGACGGCTCCGTTCTCTCTGATGGTCCAGCCTGGGACATGCCCACAGCGTGGGAGCGTTTGTGGGAGCGTTTCGAACTCTCGACAGCTTGGAGTGTCCATAGGATGAGGCAGAAGGACTTGCGAGGTGTTGTACTGTCCCTGTTGTACTGTCTATGCCACCATATGAGACTAAGCCTAGTCCTGAGCACCGTCGTGTGAACGAATATGGCTATCAGAGACGCTGCTGAGTGACATTCTTGCATGCTGTATCATGATTCCAAACATGTGTCATAGGCTTGTGATTGTAACATAACTGCACCCATACTGTTTGTGTCCTTATGCATTTTCCTTTTAAAGTGTGGACCAAATAAAATAATTCAAATGTGTGTGTGTGTGTGTGTGTGTGTGTGTGTGTGTGTGTGTGTGTGTGTGTGTGTGTGTGTGTGTGTGTGTGTGTGTGTGTGTGTGTGTGTGTGTGTGTGTGTGTGTGTGCGTGTGCGTGTGCGTGTGTGCGCGCGCATGTGCATGTGCGTGCATGCGCACATTTGTGCTTGTGTGTGCGTGTGTGTAGCCTGGGCTTCTGGTATGTCCCTGATAAGCATGCCAGCTCGCAATCTGGCCAATAAGGAGATAAGAAGCAAAAATCCATCAACTCTATTGGCCGAGACCCAGGCTCTCATGCTCGTCAAACTGTTTCCTTTTCTGCTTTTTCTCGCTTGCTTCCAGTATTCTCAGACAGGTTTATCTCTATCAGTCCTTTTTCTCATTTATGCAGCTGCGTGTTCTTTCTTTTAGTTTTTCTGCTACCTTGTCCTTGATCCTTAACCCATTCTGACCTGAGATCAGATTCATACGAGGTTTCCACTGGACACACACTGGTCTGATTGACCCATTCTGACCTGAGATCGGATTCTAGAAATGTCAGTCGCTCTTCGACTTTTCAAAAATAGCAGACCTACAAGCTCGTATCGCGCCACTCGGTGGCGCGATATGAGCTTGTAGATCTGCTATTTTTAAATAGCTAAAGCATAACATGATGCTGACACCAAAATGGGTGCCCGTTCAGAATGGGTTAAGGCCCAAAATTTGAAAATACTCATTATGCAAAATCACCAGAATGTCCGATTTCAAATGTTTTCAAATGTCTAAAAAACCTTTTGAAATTAGCAGATCTACAAGCTCATTGTGAACTTTAGATAGGCTATTTTCAAATGGCCAAATGTATATATAGGGCTGAAGTGGTTAATGTACAGTATGTTTAGTAATAATACAAATCTATAAAGTAACTTATAACTCGAGTTTTCAAATAATTGTAGTGGAGTAAAATGTACAATATTTGTCTCTGAGATGTAATGTAGACAGTAGAGGTAAAAGTTTTGGAACTTCAAAATACTTTAGTAGACTAAGAGAAGTCCAGTCATATTCATGACACATTCTGACCTGAGATCAGATTCATACGAGGTTTCCACTGGACACACACTGGTCTGATTAACCCATTCTGACCTGAGATCAGATTCTAAAAATGTCAGTCCTTCGATTAAAAAAAAAATAGCAGACCTACAAGCTCATAGCGCACCACTCGGTGGCGCACTATGAGCTTGTAGATCTGCTATTTTTCAATAGCTAAAGCATAACATGATGCTAACACCAAAATTGGTTCCCGTTCAGAATGGGTTAAAGATGGAGTGCCACAATTTTTTTATTTTTCCAGTGGTGGGTATGGTGCGTTTGTTTGGGTTGGGTTGTAAACTCTAAACCAGTGGTTCTCAAACATTTTCTTGTCAAGGACCCCCAAATTGACATGCATTCTGCAGACCCCCATATGAAAATATTTTCTGCTAGGGGAAATGTTTTGAAGATTTATCAAAATGTTTCGAAAATAGCCGATCTACAAGCTCAAAATGGGCAGTAGTGGGACACGTCTGTGAGCTTGTAGATTGGCTATTTTCAAAGTATAAAATGGGATTAAAGTGGTAAAAATGTTCCATATTTTGCTGTGGACTGCCTGGAACTTCCTCAGGGACCCCTTGAGGTCCTCAGACCAAACTTTGAGCATCATGCAGAGGGCGCTGTTTTTCCTTTATGTTTTCAGATTCAGAATGGGTTAAGAACAAAAAAGGCACCCTAAGAGTGCTGCACAGTGTGCGTAGATTCTGTTCTTACCTACGGACAAATCACAGCTAAGAAAACATTAAGGGATCCCAAAACCTTCTTAAAAACTTTCTAAGTGGGTCTAAGAACACATTTCCTAGATCCACATCCAAGATCCCTTAAGTTATCTGGTCATATTTGGACAGTATGTCCATGGTAAAAATATAATTTTGACAACAATAATGTCCACCACAAGCCGGCATGGGCGATGAACCCCTTAAGGGACATTTTACACAACCAGGCCATTAGGCTGCTTCTCACTTTGTGAGTGCAAATACATTCCCTTTCACATACGTACATTTTATGCATGCATGATATCTGCTGCCAGCGTATTTGCGAGAGATGAGGAGGCACTCTGTCTTTATTACACAATTTATTTAATTTGATATTTGTTGTTCCACAACTCTTTACCTGTTAGTTGCAAAAAAAGCCGGGCCCCATTGAGTTGCTAATCCAGTCTTTGGAACAGAGAGTATAGCAAATCTTTAAGACTCTGTACCACAATTTACATCTTGCTGCACAGGCAAAACAACACGTTATCAAGTATCCACTTAAGCTTCTAAATTAGCTGTTCACAGACAGACATGCAAAATATCAATTTTTTTACAGCGACGCACATAGAGACGGCGCGCGTGCACGATAGCGCACGATCACGCGGATTTCGGCCGTTTTTTGATTACATTAGTGATATTAGCGAAAAAATATTAATTTTTGCTCTGTTGAACCCCTGATAACTGATATTGATTGTCATTCCGTTAATTCCGTGAACGGGAGGTTTGTATTTTTAGCAATAATCCGTTTTTTCCGTTAATTGTAGCCCAGGGGTTAAGACAGACAGACAGACGGACAGACAGGGGTGAAAACATAATCCGCCGTTCCGGCCTGTCAGAAATAATTGGAAATATTAATTGGAAATATTATTTATTAATTAATTGGGGCAGCTGGTCAGCACGTGTTCCACAGTCTGTAGTCGATTCCCCACATTCGCAGTCGGCGCTGTCTGTGAGACACTACTTTTGCACGGCTGCACCAAAACGGCTCCCCCACGTGGTGCCGGGCTAGACACGGAGTCACGGCTCTACGGGCTGTTTTGCAGTAAACAGCGTTCACACAGTTTGTGAACTCATTCAACATTCAACAACAAACCACTTACAAAACAATCTGCAGTGTGTTTCTTTATTTCACATCTGAGTGACGTTGCTAGGGAACTAGTGCCGAGGGCACGACAGTTAAGTGACTAACGGACCGCCCGCTACTGTTAGGTGACAGTGGGTCTAACTTGGCACGTAGTCTATCGACTTGTCCAATACTGACTTTTATAGCTTTATTAAATTAGGTCAACTGAAGCATGGGCAGTTTTGTCTTTTTTTACAGCAACTCTGTTAAAAGAGCCATCCATTCATGCTGCAGGCGTTCGTCAGATTCCCACATGGGAGTCCGCTCAATACGGCCACAATCTTCTATTGTCAGCTACTGAGCAGCGAGTGGAGCTTTGACATTAGCTGCTTAAGGATTATAATAAATCCATAAGTCTGATTTCGACTTGGTTGTGGTCAGAAAGTACTCGACTCCAGTAGTTGAGTCAAAGTGCATAGCCTGGGGAGGCTTCTAAGGGCTGACTTGGAGGAGGGCCCCTTGCGGACTCAATTGTCTGGAACATAATACTCTAGGGTTATGTGGTTGTGAGCCGTGAGGCAATGAGCTTTGAGAAATATTGGTTTGCACCTTTTATTCTGAAAAGATTCCCCAGCACCGTAAGTGTCATTGAATCAATCCCCCCCAGTAGACGCTAATCTCACTTTGGCCGAGGTGTTCAGTTGGACACACACCAGCCTTATTCCCCTCATTTATTGGCATGCAGGGGGCTGCGTCTCTCTTTGACTTCTCTTATCTCAGAGCCCAAAATGAACCCTTAGCTCGCCTATGGCTCACTCAATGAAATGGCCAGGAGCAGACCGCCAGACGAAATACATCTGAGCCTGTCGTTCCCCGCTGAGCAGCCAGATAATCAGACAAACCCCTGCTGCCGCCCAGAATCACCACACACACACACACGCACACACACACACACACACACACGCACACGCACACGCGCACACGCACACACTCACACATGCTGGCCCCTATACACATCACTACACGGACTACACCGCTGACCCCCACATCACCGTACGGACACCCGCTGTGCCTCCAGATCGAATGTTATCAAAGTCTTCTCACTGGGCTGGTGCCGGCCTATAGCGGTCAGGTTCTTTGGTCCTGACCTTCCAAAGAGCCAGGATGTAATTCTGTTTCTGCCGTTTCATTGACGGAGTCTCTGCCCTCCAAACACAACAATACAACACTATGGGGTGGATGCTGATTTCGATCACACTCTTGCATCCTTTTCCAATGATTCATATTGCCCTTCTCTGTCCCCTCAAACACTCAGTGTTTGCTGTGAACACGCCCCAGCCGGCCCACTTCCTCTCTTGTCTCAGTCTGCTCATTGACAAATCCCTTTCTATAATTCTCCCTCCTTAGTCCTTAAGTCTTAGTTTCCCACTACCTTCCCTCTTATGCTTCCGTCTGCTTGCATTTGACCTCATTCGACCCTCGCCTCTCATGCTGTCCACGTCTTTTTTCCCTTATCCCCCCTCTCCTTCTTTAAATGCCTCCTTTATCCTCTTCTGACAGGTTCTTCTCTCCTTATAGCATAGCCCTTAAGTTTTTACAAAAAGGTGGCTTTAACTACAGTACAGACTCATGTAGGTAATGACAGGAAGGCAAACAATCATGCACACACCACGCACGCACGCACGCACGTACACACGTGCACACACGCACGTACACAGATTCGGATTGACAGTCAGTGATTATAAATAATCCCTAGCCTTTTTGAGCTCATACATTTCAGACTTGAATATGCCCTTATTTACATATTATAGAGAGTGTGTAGTTCACTGTATTTAGCGCAGACAGACAGTAGGTAGGTAGGTTACTAGGGGAGAATACTGTGGCATGGGGTTTGATCCAAGACCAGCAGGTATATTAGGTACATTTCATTTTGCTCGTAGTGGAAAGCATTCTTAACCACAAGAGCTTTATCGGAAACCAGCTGGCGTTTCCACCAGTGTTAAAGCAGAACCATTGTTAGAGTTAGAGAGCACGCCTGTGTGGAGTGGTATCCCCAGTTGCCAAATGCTATGCCTGGCCAGCAATGTGTCGAATTAGACAAAATTAGGTAGGGAAAAAAAATGGAGAGGGTCCAGCGCAGGTTGTGGGTTGGGTGATGTCCTATATTACCCACAGCACCATTGTCTAGCTAGCAGATGGACAACTTTCGTGTTCACTTGCCAGTGCCATATATACAGTAGGCCTATATCCCTCATTTATTCCACTTAGTAAATCCTGAAAGGCATTCAAATCTAGCCAAGTTCTCTATTTCTACCAACAGAAGCTCAGCAAGGATTATAGTATCACCGGGGGAGCTCTGGAAGTATAATTTTCACCGTGGATCAATGCGATTAATTATTGCTACTGCTTCTGCAGCAAACTGCCACTTACCCTGACAGTCTCATTTATATTTGGATCGACAGTTGGAAATTATAAATCATTTCCGGCCTTTTAGAGCTTGTAAATAGCAGCCCTTCAATGGGGTGTGAATAAGGTAATATATAATTATCTCACACAGGGACAGGATGGTCGTTTAATAAACGTTTGTCAATGTTTTTCTAATCCAAAATGCTTAGCAAAAGCAGTTTTGACTGTTGTAATAGGTACTTGTCAGTGTCAGTGGATTCATATATTTTTATTTAAAGGACCACTTCACCACTTTTCAACCTATTACATGAAGATATGTTGAAAAGTGTCAATATTAGTAAGTATGTAAAAGTCCTGGATTTTCCAAGTTTTCAAATGTATATTAAAAATCTTTTGAAAATATCAACATCTTTGAAAATGTCCAATCTACAAGCTCGCAATATGCATTGTGAACATTTTCAAATGGCCGGAATTTATATTGGGCTGGAGTGGTTAATATGGTTTGTAATAATAATACTACAACTATTGAAAAAAGTAACTACAAGTAGTAACCAACGTTTTCAAATAATTGTAGTGGTGTAAAAGTATAATATTTGTCTCTGAGATTTGCTGTAGTGTAGGCCTACAAGGCAAAGTACAGAACACTGGAAATACTCCAGTAAAGTAAATGTACACATTGTACTCGAGTACAGTACTAGATGTACTTACACCACTGCATAGTGGCAGATCAAATCAGTTTTGACTGTTGTAATAGCATACTGTCATGGCTATACTACACACCAGAAGACTTTGAAAAGACTAAAGTCTGACACCCTCTCAACATCTAAAGATTAACCCATTCTGACCGGGCACCCATTTTGGTGTCAGCATCACGTTATGCTTTAGCTATTGAAAAATAGCAGATCTACAAGCTCATATCGCGCCACCGAGTGGCGTGATACGAGCTTGTAGGTCTGCTATTTTTGAAAAATCGAAGAGCGACTGACATTTCTAGAATCTGATCTCAGGTCAGAATGGGTTCATCAGACCAGTGTGTGTCCGGCGGAAACCTCGTATGAATCTGATCTCAGGTCAGAATGGGTTAAAGACACAATTATTCTTCAGGAGTTGTTTCAGCTTTAATAGCCTCCCTCTGTGTAGTATGAATGGGATCTGTCTGTATATTAATAAAACTGTCCAAAGATGTGAAATAAATGTATTATTGGTGTCAGGCTTGCCCGTGGAAAGATTCATCAATAGAAGACGTACACAGAACAATGGTGTAATGCTAATAACCACTTTATTAAAGAATCCCACTTGCGTCGTTTATCAGACTATAAATCACACAGTGGAAGCAACGCGGCACAATAGATGATTGCAAGCATGGATCATTTCATCTCTGTGAATGAATCGAAAAGGCAATGCAAATAAACCACTGATGCAATGCTTATGATGACAAACCTACGAAACTAATATCTATCTATCTATCTATCTATCTATCTATCTATCTATCTATCTATCTATCTATCTATCTATCTATCTATCTATCTATCTATCTATCTATCTATCTATCTATGTATGTCTGAAATGAGATACTGTAAATCTGCTATTTTGGGCTTGTTTTCATAGACTTAGGCTTATTTTATTTTATTTTCCACTGTCCCCTCTCTCTCTCTCTCTCTCTGCCAGCGTGGTGGTGGACGGCTCCGGCCCCATGAAGCACTGCTGTAAGGGCTTCTGCATCGACGTCCTCAAGCGACTGGCCAAGATCGTGGGCTTCACCTACGACCTCTACCTGGTGACCAACGGCAGGCACGGGAAGAACATCGACGGAGAATGGAACGGCATGGTGGGCGAGGTCAGACTTTACTCTGTACTATAGTGTACACTTTGCACGTGACACAGTAAGAACTATGTTAACTCTGAGAGTGTGCGAAATGTAACCAATGTGTTACTAGTACAAATTAATACATGAGCCCATTTAGACCTGAGGCCGATACTAAAAACGACTTCTATGTCCTGACTTTAGTTTTCTGGAAAACTTTAGATTTCTGGATTTCTACGTATTGGGGTTCCCGGTCTAAGTGGGTTAACACTGAGGAAGTTTACTGTGTACCTAATACAGTACATAATAGACTAAAACAGTGGTCAAATGTGTGTTTTGCAGGTCCAATGCGTGGTTTTCAGAAAAGTGAAAACATATTTGTAAAAGTTCTGAAAACATTAGTTCCCCCATCTCAGTTTTTTTAATTATGTGTTACAACTTTGAACCCAGTATTATTATTTCTTCTGTTATCCTGTCGTCCTCGCTGTTCCAGCAATTAGCCCATTCTGACCTGAGATCAGATTCATACGAGGTTTCCGCCGGACACACACTGGTCTGATGAACCCATTCTGACCTGAGATCAGATTCTAAAAATGTCAGTCGCTCTTCGATTTTTCAAAAATAGCAGACCTACAAGCTCGTATCGCGCCACTCGGTGGCGCGATATGAGCTTGTAGATCTGCTATTTTTAAATAGCTAAAGCATAACATAATGCCGACACCAAAATGGGTGCCCGGTCAGAATGGGTTAGGCATATCTTATGTACCGGTAGATGTCCCTAGATTTATCTGCCATCGTCTGGCTACAGAGCGTGAGTAGTAGTGCATTGTGAGAAAGGTATTATTTTCTTATCTGCTTGTGTATTTCACTTCCACACTGTGTCTCTTCTGTCCTCTTTCTACGTTGCACCCCCCACACACACACACACACACCCATTATCAAATCCGTTCAGGTCACAAGAGCAGTACCACTATAATGCAGTCCACAAAAGAAAAAAACGCTCACTTTGATATAGATTCCATAACATGCATAATGTATCAGGTTCCAGAGGGAGAAGTGCATGCCGCATACACATGAACCCAGTAACAAGCATCAAAAAAGGGTATTGTTGCTTTCATATGGCTGCAAATGAAATGAAACATTTACATTCAGGTTTTATGCATATCTGACGATGGGAAATAGAAACCTGCAGGGGACGAGGAGAGGGGGCACGGCCATGCTATATGGGACTTGTTGTGGCCCCATGAAGCCCAATTATGTGGAATATGTCTTGGAATGCATTAATAATGAAAAAATTAAATAATGTTTGCAACGAACGGACTGCCCCTTGAGAAAGTAAAGCAATGTGGTGTTTTGTTCAGTGTTCAATCTCTTGAAAATCCTGTCAGTGCATCCTCTCCCCTACTGTGTGCCTCCGTTTGCAGTGTTGGAAAGTAGTATTTAAGTACTGTACTCAAATTCAACGTTTGAGGTACTTTTACTTTACTGGATTGTTTCCAATTATCAATACTTTCACTTCTACTCCACTACATCTCAGAGACGAGTACTTTTCACACCACTGCAATTATTTGAACACTTTAGTTACGAGTTACGTGGTAGATTCCGATTATTATTGCAATAGCCTATGTTTAGCTTAAATTATCCACTTTAGCTCTATATACAGTATACTCTGACTATTTGAAAATATCCAATTTAAAAGTGACAAGTTGACGAGTTGTGAGCTTTCAAAAGATTGTTATACATGAACCTGTGAAATGGCATTTATATTGTTATGCCTTTTTTACTTTTACTCAAGTACATTTTAACCACCAGACTCAAAATGTATTTCTAACATTGCAGTATGGATACTTTTACTTAAGTTAGAAACATTTAGCCGTTTTTCCACCCCTGTACTTTAACAGCCTGCATGCCTCCTCCTCCCTCTCCTGCCCACATTTGTACTTAACCCATTCTGACCTGAGATCAGATTCATACAAGGTTTCCGCCGGACACACACTGGTCTGATGAACCCATTCTGACCTGAGATCAGATTCTAAAAATGTCAGTCGTTCTTCGATTTTTCAAAAAATAGCAGACCTACAAGCTCGTATCGCGCCACTCGGTGGCGCGATATGAGCTTGTAGATCTGCTATTTTTCAATAGCTAAAGCATAACATGATGCCAACACCAAAATGGGTGCCCGGTCAGAATGGGTTAAACGAAATGAGGGGAACAAACACAGGAAAAGACTACGAACCGAGACTCTGCAATAAAGCGAAAAGTGCCGCAGAGTCAATTAAGATCCACAAACCCGGGCTGCCCTGAAGGCTATAGCAGTTAATGCGTGGTAATTGTAATTTCCTTGGCTCACTCAAGACCTCTGTTGCATGTCATCTCCATTATCTACCCTGTGCCGGCTCTCTGCAATAATGGCTCTATCTTTAAACAGAAGAAAGAAAAGAAGTAGCTTCAGTCGACGGTATAAGCACATTGACATAATTACTGATAAAGCAACAAGTTAAAGCAACAATCTGGAACTTATTTCACGGTACAGAAGATACAGAAGATGCTCTGCTATTGAGAACTGTATACCTGTGGTTCTCAGGTCGCCCCTGTAAATAAACTTTTCCTCCACGTACACCAGAGTTACATAATTCATTTGTAGCACTTTACATCTATATTACAACAGTATGTAGTGTTGTGGTATATAAAGCCTGGTCTCGACTCCACATTTTAATTTACTCAGTCTCGTCTTGGCCCTGCACATCATTTGACGCGGCCTTGCCGCGGTCTCGGACCAATGGACTCAAGACTCTTCCCCCCACCGAGTCCGCTTGAGTCATATCACGAGTCAATATCCAATCCAGTGATAACCATATTATGAGGAGCCCATTCACATTAACGTTTTAAGAGAGCTGTCAGCTCTCGCAGTGTTTTCTGTACCAGAAATTTATTTTTGAGCAGCGGGCACACCATCTCCATCAAGTAGCTTTGTGTGTGTGTGTGTGTGTGTGTGTGTGTGTGTGTGTGTGTGTGTGTCTGTGTCTGTGTCTGTCTGTCTGTCTGTCTGTCTGTCTGTCTGTCTGTCATGACAAAAATAGAACCACAGGTTTAAACAAATGTCAAACATGCCATACTGTAACGAGCGAACACGGATACCGCTATAAGTTGAAAAGATGTGCCAAAATGTTAATTTAACTCTGAGCGACTTCATTTCCGGACCCACTCGGTACAGTGTCAGAATTACAAATGGATAGGCTAAATTAACATTCTTTCTTTACTGTGTAGCAAGTACGCACCGTTTCAGAAATGGAAGCTTCAAATATATGCAGAGAGAACGAAGTGACTCTGGAAAAGTTTGCCACAGTTCATTGCGTTTGAGTTCGTTTTACTTTTTCGAGTATAACAAAATATGCTGTGAGCCTTTCCAACTCACTTCATTGGCACATACAAAATCTGTTTTATCTGAGCGCTGCAGTGAGGAGAGGAGGAGAGAAGGACTGAGAGAGAAGAGTTAGAGAACGTTGAGTTAAAATAGCCTACAGTACATTACAACAAGTTGAGCTTTTGAGCTTGTAGATCAGATTTGTTGGAGTATAATGGGAATTAAAGGAGGGGGCCTAGTGTCGTGGACATTCCACATCTGTACCCAAGTGTGTGAGATTATGTGAGGAAATTGTGTGAGAAAAGCATCCGTGTTGGCTATTAAAAAATAGCAGATCTACAAGCTCACACAGTGTGTCACTTTGTGCCGTGCTGCGATGTAGACATAGAGCGCTGTTGGTAGAGGCAGACTGAGGAGCTGTCCATCTAAAGGGGTGCTGAAACCAATAGTCTGAGTAGCGGGTGCTGAAAGTGTAGCTGTCCTTATCGAGGGTGCTGAAACCGATACTGTGTGTGTGTGTGTGTGTGTGTGTGTGTGTGTGTGTGTGTGTGTGTGTGTGTGTGTGTGTGTGTGTGTGTGTGTGTGTGTGTGTGTGTGTGTGTGTGTGTGTGTGTGTGTGTGTGTGTGTGTGTGTGTGTGTGTGTTGCCTCGTCCAACCCCATGTTAAACAGGCTTTATTAATCCAGCCAGCCTGGAAAGTACACAGCATGCGTACTGCACACACACACACACACAGTACCACACAATACTGTGTGGATTTGTTGTTTACCCAAACATTCAGCATGCAGGTGGCCTTCCATTCTCTCTCTCTCTCTCTCTCTCTCTCTCTCTCTCTGTCTCTCTCTCTCTCCCCCCTCCCCCCTCTGTTCCCTATAGTTGCCTCCTGTCCAGCCTTTGGCTGCTGCAACTCATTAAACGTTTAATCGCACGCACGCACGCACACACACACACACACACACATGCAGATGGCGGCTGACTGCATGTGAGAGCTGATATGTTTCATTTTGTCACTGTCATAACCTCGCAGGTCACCCTCTGCAACTCCAGGCAGTAATTACTTCCATCTAAAAGTCTCTCTCTCTCTCTCTCTCTCTCTCTCTCTCTCTCTCTCTCTCTCCGGCCTCCAACATGTGTGGGGAGGAATTCATTGGCAATTTGGCTACAATTGGGGAGAAAAATGGGCCAAACCAAAACAAGGAATTGTGTTAATCCCTAAATATAAAATAGGACTTACTGCAAGTTATATGTTTTGTATTGAAATAATGGACATAGTCAAAAGTTAAACTCAAAAGTTCACTAAGTACAGAATTTACTTGAATGGATGTAATTTGTTTATTTCTCTCTCTCTCTGTGTCTCGAGTTCCAGTTTGCACATTTAATAAACACTAAGCATTCCACTGTGAACATTTCACAAATGCAGTCAGTGCACGTTTTATTGTATTTATTTTTATTCTTTTTACATTTTTATTCTTCGTTACACAATTCTCCTCTCCTCTCCTCTCCTCTCCTCTCCTCTCCTCTCCTCTCCTCTCCTCTCCTCTCCTCTCCTCTCCTCTCCTCTCCTCTCCTCTCAGTTTTGTGTTTTGGCTTTGATCTCATATATCTTCTCGTTGACTAAATTAATCTTCCACGCGCTTCGGAATCAGTTTCTCACCGCGGTACAAATTTCCGCTTTCATCTTCCCGTGTTTTTTATTTATTTATTTCAAATTTGTAACCCACAGCTCACCGCACTGTCTACGGTTCTGTTTGTCCTATTCAAAGATGCTGCTTTGTCCTTGTACCTGTAAGTGTTATATCTCGTCATGTCTCTCTCTCTCTCTGTCTGTGTGTGTGTGTGTGTGTGTGTGTGTGTGTGTGTGTGTGTGTGTGTGTGTGTGTGTGTGTGTGTGTGTGTGTGTGTGTGTGTGTGTGTGTGTGTGTGTGTGTGTGTGTGTGTGTGTGTGTGTGTGTGTGTGTGTGTGTGTGTGTGTGTGTGTGTGTGTGTGTGTGTGTGTGTGCGCGCGCGCACACTGCAGCATAATACCCTTGTCTCTCTCCCATGGTCATCCGGTGGTCGGGGTGTGCACGTGGTCGGGTTGTGCTGCGTGTGCACGTGGTCGGGGTGTGCTGCGTGTGCACGTGGTCGGGGTGTGCTGCGTGTGCACGTGGTCGGGGTGTGCTGCGTGTGGACGTGGTTGCATAACTTTGCGTCCTTCACATTCTTGTCCAGATGTTGGTCCTGCTGTTTCATTTAGCTCCTTCCTGATAGGACATCACAGTCCAGTGAGTTAACGCTTCCTGGCGAGGGAAGGTGAACAACACATAACATCACAGATGCTGATGCTGACCTGCTTGAAATAATGCTTTTCATGCCAATAAAGTAGATAAAGTGTGTGTGTGTGTGTGTGTGTGTGTGTGTGTGTGTGTGTGTGTGTGTGTGTGTGTGTGTGTTTAAAATACTCTGTGTTGAGTTCTACTTTTCTTTCTTTACACTGTAAAAATCCAATCCATTTTGTTAGATAACTAACTGAGACTTAACTCCAGTCCTGGTCTTCTAGGTGGTGAACAACATGACCATAGTAACTCCAGTCCTGGTCTTCTAGGTGGTGAACATTAACAACATGGCCATAGTAACTCCAGTCCTTGTATTCCAGGTGGTGAACAACATGACCATAGTAACTCCAGTCCTTGTATTCCAGGTGGTGAACAACATGACCATAGTAACTCCAGTCCTGGTCTTCTAGGCGGTGAACAACATGACCATAGTAACTCCAGTCCTGGTCTTCTAGGTGGTGAACAACATGACCATAGTAACTCCAGTCCTTGTGTTCCAGGTGGTGAACAACATGACCATAGTAACTCCAGTCCTGGTCTTCTAGGGGGTGAACAACATGACCATAGTAACTCCAGTCCTGGTCTTCTAGGGGGTGAACAACATGACCATAGTAACTCCAGTCCTGGTCTTCTAGGGGGTGAACAACATGACCATAGTAACTCCAGTCCTGGTCTTCTAGGGGGTGAACAACATGACCATAGTAACTCCAGTCCTGGTCTTCTAGGGGGTGAACAACATGACCATAGTAACTCCAGTCCTGGTCTTCTAGGGGGTGAACAACATGACCATAGTAACTCCAGTCCTGGTCTTCTAGGGGGTGAACAACATGGCCATAGTAACTCCAGTCCTGGTCTTCTAGGGGGTGAACAACATGACCATAGTAACTCCAGTCCTGGTCTTCTAGGGGGTGAACAACATGGCCATAGTAACTCCAGTCCTTGTGTTCCAGGTGGTGAACAACATGACCATAGTAACTCCAGTCCTTGTGTTCCAGGTGGTGAACAACAGAGCGGACATGGCCATTGGATCTCTCACCATCAATGAAGAGAGGTCGGAGGTCGTGGAGTTCTCTGTTCCCTTCGTGGAGACGGGCATCAGTGTCATGGTGTCCCGTAGCAACGGCACCGTGTCGCCCTCCGCCTTCCTCGGTGAGTTGACATGGCATGGAATGACACAAGTAGAGATGAAATAGAGTTGAGTTACGTTGACTTGAGTTGAGATGAAGGTGCTAGCTTCTCTTTTCTGGGCATGCATGTCAGGTGAACATTCAGAGTCGCCATTGGTATAGAGCAGTGGTTTTCAACCCATTTCATATCAAGGACCATTATTTATCTCTCTTTAACTCTCAGACACAACACTTTGGATATTTATGTTGTCGTTGGATGAGATTTTTTTCCCTGTGGACAAAGTTGCTGCTGATTGATGTGGTACCATAGGAGAGATAACAGGCAAACGTTGATCAAAATAACAATTCTTCTAAATTCTCAAATTAATTAATGCCGATATTTAAAGGTATATTCAGTGATTTCACTTAATTCAAATATCACTTATTTTTTTGTTTTGTTGTGATAATCCACCCTACTATAGAGTGTGCTGGCCATATAAGGAGTTCCTCCCTGTCCCCAGTTAACCCCTGGGGGTCAAAAAACCTTAGGTTTCGTTTTTGACTCTCTATCCTGATTGGACGAAAGGCTGGGTCCCACAGCCAAAAACGAAACCTACGTTTTTTTGAGTGAAATCACTGAATATACCTTTAACAATACTTTTAACTCTTGAGTTAAAAGAGTAAAATGAAACCCAATGGGCCCGTATGGGTCCATTTGGTTTCATTTCACGCGCTCAAGAGTTAAAGATCGGCCTGGGCCGTGGCTCAGTGGTCCAGGCACCTTGGCTGGTAATCCAGTCTGGCAGTGTGCCGCGGGTTCGACTCCCGATCCCGACGGCGTTTATTGCATGTCACTCCCCCATCTCTCTTTTTGAGGGGCTAGCGCCCCTCAAAATGGAGCAAACTCATGTGCCCACTGTAGTTGCCTCACTGTGTTTAGTGCCCTAAACAAACCGTCCATAGACTTGGCTGGCACCCTGAGTTTCGTTTGTGACTTGTGAGCGGCTGTGTGTGCACTCAACTGCATCAATGATCGAATGCCATTTGTTCAGCTTGTTTGGTTGATTGCGTACTGCCCATTCATCAGCAGCATATTTTTGTCTTTGTGACTAAATGTACTACATTTACAAACAGTGCTGTTGAGTGTTGACCACGTTGCTACATTGTCCACATAACATTTGTGCAACAAGAGCCAATATTCTATATTAATATTAGAACTTTTTCAAGACAGATTAATTGACAACAATGCAGCTCCCGGGCGCAATGGGGCATCATACTGTGTTGCCTGCAGTGCAGAATGTAGGAAGATAACTTTCATATTATTAGCAATGCCAATTACTCACCGAGTGCTGACATCGTGAAATGGAGGATGTCATGTAAGAACACACTTTTGTTGGTTTACAGACCCGGGTAAATATGACGTTTTGCCCCAAAGTCTTGTGTTTATTATATTATCCTTATGTCCAACAGTGGTGTGTTGTTTTTAACCCATTCTGAACGGGCACCCATTTTGGTGTTGGCATCATGTTATGCTTTAGCTATTGAAAAATAGCAGATCTACAAGCTCATATCGCGCCACCGAGTGGCGCGATACGAGCTTGTAGGTCTGCTATTTTTTGAAAAATCAAAGGACTGACATTTTTTAGAATCTGATCTCAGGTCAGAATGGGTTAATCAGACCAGTGTCTGTCCAGTGGAAACCTCGTGTGAATCTGATCTCAGGTCAGAATGGGTTAAGCAACGTAACGTCAACGCCACTCTCCCACAAATGTGTGCACCCACGCACGCACGCATGTACAAACACCCAGCCACACTAATAGTAGTGGAGTAATAAGTACAGTAGTTGCCTCTGAGATGTATTGCATTTTAAAAATGGAAATACTCAGTACTAGCCTGCTTTATTAATCATTTTAAGATATGTCAGATCAGTGACATCATTTAGCATTGGCTCTCACTGTGCGCTTCATGAGAACAAGAGCAACAAAAGGACATGAAAAGCAGACGCCAGACACCGAGGACACGAGGGACCTCGTGATGAACCTCTTGTCGGCGCCACCAAATCAAAGTGTGCCTTTCGCCAACCACCTTCTTTTACACGCATAACCCTGTGCCGTCGGCGTGTTGCCAAATGATCCACAGGCCTTGATTTTCTCCCTTCGCTTTTGTCTGTTACTTGAAAAGCATGGTTTCCCTGCATCGACTTAGATCCACGTCTCAGTGGATAACCCGTGGGGTGAGGGGGAAAAAAAGCTTCAGTTCTCTATATTCAAATGAGCTACTATTATTTTTTTATGGTATTATCCACACTCCATGATATACTGGCTCAACTTGAATCAAGTGGACTCTCATCCGCTACTATAGGTACTTTGCTTAATCCTGCAGATAGTACACATCAACGCGCAAGGTTTCTTTTATGTGTTACTGCTTTGTGTGTGAGTTCTTTATTTTGTTCTATAGTTTCCATAAACCACTCGTCCCGGCCACCAGCTTAGTGGCCCAGAGACATGGGGCCTGGTGGGAGGTCGGGGGTGGATCTCCGGGCTGGCCGGCTGGGTCATACAAAAGACTCTGAAAATTGTACCACAATGCATCTCTGCTTGATACTCGGCATCGAGGGTTGGATTTGGGGGTAAGTCCCTGTGACATACTATAGCATCATGCTCATGGGGTGTACTTGTACATTAAGCTGCCTCATGCTACAGAAGCAGGAGAGGGGCTCTGCTTTGCAAGGCTTACTTATCCCATTCTGAACGGGAACCCATTTTGGTGTCGGCATCGTGTCGTGCTTTAGCTATTGAAAAATAGCAGATCTACAAGCTCGTATCGCGCCACCGAGTGGCGCGATACGAGCTTGTAGGTCTGCTATTTTTTTAAAGCAGACGCCGAACACCGAGAACACGAGGGACCTCGTGAATGATGAACCTCTTGTCGGCACCACAAAATCAAAGTGTGCCTTTCGCCAACCACCTTCTTTTAGATGCCGTCGCCGTGTTGCCAAATGATCCCCAATTATGCCACGCGGGCCTTGATTTTCTCCCTTCGCTTTTGTCTGTTACTTGAAAAGCGTGGTTTCCCTGCATCGACTCAGATCCACGTCTCAGTGGATAACCCGTGGGGTGAGGGGGAAAAAAAGCTTCTGTTCTCTATATTCAAATGAGCTACTATTATTTTTATGGTATTATCCACACTCCATGATATACTGGCTCAACTTGAATCAAGTGGACTCTCATCTGCTACTATAGGTACTTTGCTTAAACCTGCAGATAGTACACACAAGTAAGACGGGCAAACGCCGGAAGCGAACGCAGCTCATAAATGGCAATAACAACAATTAGAATAAATTACATACTTTTTTAAGGTTCTTTTTAAAGTTCTCTTTTTTGTGTTTTTTTAATATTTTATTTTTAAGTTAAGTTTTTTTAAGTTAAGTGTTTTTAAAGTTTTTTTTTAAGTTAAGTTTTTGTGTTTTTTTAAGTTTAAGATTTTATTTTTAAGTTACGTTTTTTGAAGTCAAGTGTAAAAATAGCAGATCTACAAGCTCATATCGCGCCACCGAGTGGCGCGATACGAGCTTGTAGGTCTGCTATTTTTTGAAAAATCGAAGAACGACTGACATTTTTAGAATCTGATCTCAGGTCAGAATGGGTTCATCAGACCAGTGTGTGTGTGTGTCCAGTGGAAACCTCGTATGAATCTGATCTCAGGTCAGAATGGGTTATTCGCCCCAGCACAGTGGAGGCTTAATCAGCTCATCCATCATTGACATGAAAATGCCTTCCGCTTTCATGAGAGTAGTGTCCTCAAATGGACTCAAGTCATTCACTGCTGTCAGACCAAGAGGTGAGCTGTTTTATTAAGGTCGAACTGACCATCACTGATGATGAGGTCCGTGGTTCATGTCGACAAGTGTCCCTGATCAAGTCTCCGTATAGAGTAGGTCAGCAGATAATTGCTCTGTTAATGTCTGCGAGTCTGTTCACAGCAGTGCAATCCCGGATCAGGAACAGCTCAGGCACAGCTTGTTGTCTCGCTGCCTGGATGCTTTGGTGCAGCTTGTCATTGCTGGCAGTGGCCTTGTGGAAGTGCCTGGCAATCTGTCGGATGCAAAGCAGGCTGCTTCTTGTACCCTGATGAGCTGATACTCTTTGACTGACTGACTGACTGACTGACTGACTGACTGACTGACTGTTGTCAACTGGTCTAAATCTACAATCCAGGCAATTAACAAATAGTTATCTTTAGCATGTTTCACATTTCTATAGTCACTTGGTTTGAAAACGTCAGTGTTCTTGCTTGAATTGCTACATACAGTAATACTGCACGTAACCCTCACATTCTTTTGACACTTGAATACACAAAGACCAATCCCGTTATTAACGAAGTAATGTGACACACACACACACACACACACACACACACACACACACACACACTCACGCACGCACACACATTCACACAAATGGAGCAGATGGTCATTAAGGCTGTTTTTCCTCCATGTTACTCCAACGCTTCCTTCCAAAGGTTCTGAAGCGCTTCAAGCAAGCAATCAAGCAAATTGAATTGAAGGTACATATGAGAGAGAGAGAGAGAGAGAGGTTTTAGTCTGCTTTGTACATGAGGTTTCCACCCGACAGAGACAGTTATGTGAAGCTACTGTATGTGAAATAGTGTCAGCTACTTTTGATAATTTTGTGTTTTTTTTTTGTATGGTCAAGTTAGAATATGTAGCAGGTTTTTCTGCCTGACAGAAACTATGTTTTAACATTTAGATTCTGCATGCATAATGACTACTTTTGGTACTTTAACGAAATTTTTATGCCAATACTTTTGCACTTTTACTCAAGTAAACACTGTGTTACACATTAAGCTTGCAACAGTTAATCTAAATGAACCTATTCAGTTTTACTTTCAAAAATGGCAAAACTAAATTACAGATCTATAAGCTCAGCTCAAGCAAACGGCATTATCGTATCGAATCGTTTTGCAATGGAAATAATCAGTATCGAATCGTTTTGCTATGCAATTAATCGATTGTATCAATACTAAGTTTTTGTGCGTGGTATTTAGCAATCTTTTGAAGAAAAATGCAAAAGAGGGGTTTAATTACTTCATTAAAAATAATGTCAATGTATTTTAAATAGTCACTGTATCGATTTCAAATCATTGAATCGGATCGCCATAATGAACTAATATCGTCCATGTATCGTAACGACAACCATGTGTCGTGATACTGTACGTATCGTATCGGAATGTCACCTGTCTCCGAGAAGGTCTTAGATCAAGTGTCATCCGAGCCTTTATTCTGTAGCTCACGTCTCCATCTTCCTCTTTCATCTCATGCAAAGGAGACATGCGCACATCCACGTGGTTCAGATGCTGGCGCGCTGGATAGTGATAACATCGGCATCGGTTCTCATTCAAACGTGTCACGTAGAATACAAACGGTTGCTGCTGAACAAGAGCAGCGTGCGGGACCTTTTGTTCATGGAAGATTGCCTTATGATTGCTTCGCCTCTTTCATATCCCAGGGAAAAAAAAGAATGACTTTGAAAGGAGAACCACAAAAGGAATGACGAGATCACTCTCCATTTGAAAACAAACAAACAAACAAAAAGTATATGGATCAAGCTCTAAACATTTGTATTTGTATAGCCTCTTCTGGGCACTGTAGTTTAACCCATTAAGACCTGAGGTCGGATTCTAAAAATGTCTTCTAAATCCCTTTCTGAACATCAGTGATGCTATCGGTGGTTCTCAAACTTGTGGGTCGCCAAAAATGATATGTATATTTGGCTGTGAACCACCATGAAAAACTATTTTGTGCCAGGGACCTCCAGAAGCAAAGAGTTGAGTTAAAAATGCTTTAAATTAATAACATATATTCATGATTTTTCTAAAAGAGCAGATAAGCTCATAGTGCTTGCATGTCTGCTATTTTTGAATAGAGGGTATGCGCGTGATGCCGTGATCATCATCATACCCAAAGGTTATGCGGGAATGCCTACTGAGTGGCATGAAACTACTTTCTGGCCTTGACAATCCATGCATCCAAACAGAAATGTCCTATCTGATTGCATTAAAAAAACATTAAACTACATTAAACTCACTTTGCCACTCGAGTTGCCACAAATTCTATGCATGCGCCATAGCCTCTATAGTCATTCTAAAGTGGTTAAAATCTAAAATGACAGATGCTTTCCGGGTTTCGCTTACAGCCACCTTAACCCATTCTGAACGGGCACCCATTTTGGTGTCAGCATCATGTTATGCTTTAGCCATTGAAAAATAGCAGATCTACAAGCTCATATCGCGCCACCGAGTGGCGCGATACGAGCTTGTAGGTCTGCTATTTTTGAAAAATCGAAGAGCGACTGACATTTCTAGAATCTGATCTCAGGTCAGAATGGGTTAATCAGACCAGTGTGTGTCCAGTGGAAACCTCGTATGAATCTGATCTCAGGTCAGAATGGGTTAATAAGGGGAACATATCAGTTCCATTGTCTCTATAGCCACTGTAATACACTTATCCATCTGTCAGGAGAGATCCACCAGACTATCAGAAACATGTCATGGTTGGCTGCCGACAAGGGGGAACTCCCCAAAGGCTGTTCTATCTGACAGACAAGGAAGGAAAGACGGGGTGTGTGTGTTGGAGAGGAGAGAAGCAAAAGGTTAGGGATGGGCGGAAGGGGCGTGTGTGGATAGGAGAAAGGTTTATGATGGAAGGGTGATCCTCCTATAACGTGTGGGAGGCAGGCGGGTGATTTTGGGGGAGAGGAGGCACAGGTGAAGGAAGGAAGGAAGATAAAAAATAGAACAATGTGCAAGGTGTAACTGTAAAGTGTGTCTCCCCAACACTGATTTATAGAACTAGTCCTTACCCGTTTGAATATATGTAACACCAAATTATGTACAGTGTGGGTAATGCAATTTAATAGATCATGTTATTGATCTGAATGTATTTTGAGGCGTAATCGGTCTGGTCTCAGAGGCACTTGCCCGTCAGGCCAAGTAGAGGAAAAGCTGCAATTCTGGGGAAATTGAGATTTGGACAGAATTTGTATAGGTGGACGAGCAAAAAGTGTGTTTTGAAGAAAATTCTATTGGCGGAAAATTTGGATTTTACGACCTACGGTCAAGAGCTATAAGGCGAAATGTAAAGTTGGCTGTTCTAGTGCCACCATGAGGCTGACTAATGCAATTATTTATTACATTAATTTAATAATTATTAGCCTATGAACCTCCCCTCCAAGTGTAAGTAACTGTAGCCCTTACGGTTTCCGAGAGAAAAATACTTGAACATGAGTTTTCGCATCTGTCGTATACAGCAATACAAGGCAAGAATAACAGTACGAAGCAGCGTCAATATAGAACAACAGTATACATTAGTGTATACTAGAGATGTCCCGATACTGTATCGGTATCGGGGGGGAAAAAAGTGTATTGGGACATCCCTAGTGTATACCTACAGTATCAGTGTTGGGCATCGTTACTTTCTAAAGTAACGTTGTTAGGTTACTAGATTACTGCCCATGAAAATAATCCCTTACCGTTACAGATTACCTTCTGAGAAAAGTAACAAGTTAGATTATTTTCCGTTATTTTCCGTTACCAGACAATTAAAACCCATTTTTAATGCTTGCGCAGGTTGTTTACATTGTAGGCTATATTAGGCTACTCATGCCTACCGTCATTGCGCCGCATTATTACGGCCCTAATTAACTCTGGTTAAAAACGAGAATGATACACACCATGAACTGACCATAGACAATATCCCCTTTACAGCTTTCTTTATTAACGAATATAATTCGCCACAATCGCCAGTCTATACACGTAGGACTGGACAGAAAGGCTGTTGCGCTGCGCTCCAACCAGCCAACAGCGCACACAGATGCCCTCTCCACGGCGCGCACCGTGGCGCATGAACAACACCACCACCACCACCGTGGACCCACGTATGAACTAGATAGTTTATAAGAAATGGCACGGCGGGCATCCTTGCAGGCAGTGACAGACAATAACGAAATGAGAATCCTGTAACCTGTTATTTTGGGGGGGGGGGGGGGGGGGGGCATTGATGATGAATGTTACTATTAAACTAGTACTCACCTAATGACGCAGCCACGGAGGATCTACCATGTATAACGTAATTCCAAAGTGTTTAGCCTACATTGTTTAAGTTTACTTTGGCTTAAAGCATGTTGTTATTATTATTCCGCATAGAGTATATTCCACCACCACCGGCACTGTCATAGTAGCTGGCTACAACCGAAACAACTTCCTCTTCCTCTTCAAAATAAAAGCTACTTGTAACAATACTTTTATTTCTTAAGTGAACTTACAGGATGTAGTAGACGCAGGATGTATAGTAGGCTACTATGCGCTGCGCATTGGGGCTTGGGAAGATAAATCACACAGATATGAAGGCAGGAGAAATAGACTCCGGGCAGTCGGGGCTTTATTATTTTTAAATCTTGCACACAAAATGAACAGGGACACATTATAGTAACGGGACTACTGTTTTGGAAAAGTAACTAAGTAACTAACTACTAAATTGCAAAACTAACTAGTTAGTTTATTCCGTTACCAACAAAATTAGTCCCTTACATAACGCCGTAATTAATAGCGCCGTTACACCCAACACTGTACAGTATACAACTATCCTGCACTATGCAGGAAAACTACAACAACACAAGGTCACAGTGTCCTCACGTATCCCACCCCAGAACAAACTACAACAACACAAGGTCACAGTGTCCTCACGTATCCCACCCCAGAACAAACTACAACAACACAAGGTCACAGTGTCCTCACGTATCCCACCCCAGAACAAACTACAACAACACAAGGTCACAGTGTCCTCACGTATCCCACCCCAGAACAAACTACAACAACACAAGGTCACAGTGTCCTCACGTATCCCACCCCAGAACAAATAAACTACAACAACACAAGGTTACAGTGTCCTCACGTATCCCACCCCAGAACAAACTACAACAACACAAGGTCACAGTGTCCTCACGTATCCCACCCCAGAACAAATAAAGTGTCCGTTACAATCAGTGCAACGCCAATCAAATAAAGTACCTATTTCAATCAGTGCAACGTGAAAGAAAAGTAACAGTGCAATCATTACAATAACGAGTCCTTGATACGTCTATGTTACTGTTTGGACCTCGACTAGATCTTTGTTTTATTTGAAATGTTTATTTCGAAATGAAGCCATTTTAAAAGCCTCATACAGTTCCACCCCACATACAGTGAGTCTGTTCATGTGCTGATAAATGAAATGTGCTTTAAAGTATACCTCAGTGGTGCTGCGGATCATGAAAAGGTTGTTTACGGTAGAGTCTGCAGCATGGCCACCACATTCACTACACCTTCAGTTTTATACATTATACATGTGTGCGTACAAATCTGCTTATCCTCACCTTCTTAACCCATTCTGAACGGGAACCCATTTTGGTGTCAGCATCATGTTATGCTTTAGCTATTTAAAAATAGCAGATCTACAAGCTCATATCGCGCCACCGAGTGGCGCGATACGAGCTTGTAGGTCTGCTATTTTTGAAAAATCGAAGAGCGACTGACATTTTTAGAATCTGATCTCAGGTCAGAATGGGTTAATCAGACCAGTGTGTGTCCAGCGGAAACCTCGTATGAATCTGATCTCAGGTCAGAATGGGTTAAACTAATGGCCTTAGTCATTTTTTAAGGAAAATGATTTATTTATATGTCAGCCAGTGCTTTAATATCATATTGCTAAGCACTGAGGTGAGAGCTTATATAGGCCTCGCTGGCGGGCTGCATGCATAATCACACGACCAATATCCCCACAGATCCTCTAAGTCAATGTCGACAGCAGCTCTCAAAACACCCCGCGCCGTTACCTCGCATTATAGTGCAATGCTTCTCCCAGGAATACAGAGATTAGGTCTGCTATTTTTGAAAAATCGAAGAACGACTGACATTTTTTAGAATCTGATCTCAGGTCAGAATGGGTCAATCAGACCAATGTGTGTCCAGTGGAAACCTCGTATGAATCTGATCTCAGGTCAGAATGGGTTAAACCGAATAGTAAAGTAAATTATGTAAATAAACCAAAACACGGCCTAATGCTTTTTCCCACTTCGGGTTTTTACCTGCTGAGGCGATTTAGACGGGATTATGGTATATCTGGAAATGATTTCCCAATAAAGTTTGCGCCAAGCAATGATTTATTTACATTGGCCACCTTGGGCAACCGGCAGAGACAAAAACAACCCAAACAAAATACTGTAAACAAGTAGAAGGCTATCTAAAATAAAATACATGATAAAACATAAAGGAAGAAGAAAACTAGAAAAAGTGCCCTTCTGGGCACAGGTCTCCACCAGGATAGGAATGTAGGACATTGCAGCTTGCCTTCATCTGGTGGTTGGATAAAAGGGCAACAAAAGTAAATTAGAGGTAAAAACACTTTTCGGCCAGTTATAGCGCCACCTTGAGGCTGAGTTGAAATTGTTCATGTGGCATTTCTTCCTCGGCCTAGTGGGAATGTGCGTGCACAATTTCACGGAAATCACGCGATGTGTTCATGATTTGCAGCATTTTGTTTGAAACTGAGCACTCCTGTGAACTTTGGAAGCCAATCTTAACCAATCAGGATGGAGTCTGAGAAATCTGAAAGACCCGTTACGTTGAATGGCTCTAGAGAGACTGTGTACCAATTTGCGCGATGTTTGGACAAAATCTGTAGGTGTACTGTGCAAAAACTTGTTTTGCAAAGCGGCCTCCTGGTGGCGCTATAACAGGCCGTTCTGGAAATTTTGGGGCAGAGGTTCATCGTTGGCATCCAGGGAGTGTGTGTGCAAAATTTGGCATCGACCGGGTTAACGGTGCCGGAGATTAGCTGCTCACGGACACACACACGGACGGACGGACACACGGACGGACGGACGGAGTGCAAAACATACTCTCCCAGACAATTAAACTACCGTTATTTCTTCGGGGCATAGTCCAGCAGATGGCTGCTGCTAGTGGTTAGAGAGGCTGGTTAGATCACTGCAGCACCAAGTAGAATGTCTATAACTTTATTCCTACCATCTGTCATACATAAAAGGCAGCCCCAAAGTGCTTTGCATAAAAACTGTTGATGGGTGAATGTTAAAAATAGTACCTACGTTTAACTGTAGAGGTGGCTGGCTGCTCGCGGCTAAAGATACAACTAAAAATAAATAAATAAAACGAAGTGGAAAAGGCGGCACTCCAAAGTAATGCATGCAAGACAGGCTCAGATACACAGTCTTATCTATTACTTTGGAGTGCCACTTTTTCCACTTATACTTGTAAGCATGAGGGCTATAAGTGTTTTTCAGTAAAAGAACAGTGAACAGAAATAAATGTACATGAAAGAAAAACAAACATCTGTGCTGTAACACAATAGATAGACCTCCAACCTTATCATTGATTTTACAATATAAATCTGGGGTCCCAGAGATAGAAATGCCATTAAATGGGGGTCCGTATAGCCTAATGCATGTCAAACCAGGGGGTCCTTGAAATTAAACGGGTTGAGAATCACTGCTAGAGCCGTACAAATCTTCACTTATGGGGGTCCCTGGCATATCTTTTCAAATGGGGGTCCGCGGGCCAATTAGTGTCAATTTTGGGGTCCTTGACATGAAAAAGTTTGGGAACCACTGCTCTATGGTTTATGTAGCTCAGTGCTTCCCCAGACAGTGTTCCAAGGCAGGTTTATGTAGCTCAGTGATTCCCCAGACATTGGCTACGTTTACATGAGCAGTTAAATCCCCTTTTCATTCCGAATATAAGTTCAATCCTATTAAACGTTGTTATGTAAACACCTACAAAAACTTACATCCGAATGAAAACGCTCGATGCGATCTAAAAACCATTCCGATGTCACTGGCCGGATTACTCCGATGTTCAATGTGATTGAAAGAAAATTGGACTCATGTATACACTGCTTCGGATGTAAATTCATTCTGGTCTTTCTGAGCATGCTCATTTCCATTGCGCTCCAACTCCAAGGCGCTCATAAGCCTCATATCCAAGGCTCGCCGAGGAGTTTGCACATAGAGCGCGTTATTTCGTGCATTTTGTGTGTGTGTGTGTGTGTGTGTTCAACGGTCTCTCTCTCACACGAGGGCGCGTTCGGCTATGCGCACCGGGAATGTGGTCAGTTTGTTGAGTGTGGTGGGCGGTGACGTCACAGAGTGCGTTCAGTGTGCCTTATTTACGAACGACCAGTTACAACACACCATTCACACTGAGCAACCCTACCCTCAGGGTAGGGTTGCTCAGTGCGTGCACTCGGCACATCCGGTGTGCAGCGCACTGGATTTTCGAACGACATCGCACTGAGTGCACTGAATAAACAAACGACAAGAGAGCACACCAGTGCGTTCAGGGCGCATTTCCGAACGCGCCCTCTCTCTCTCTCTCAAAAATAACGAGCGACCCGATACAATAATAATCAGTGTGTTGCGTGCCCTGGCCGTGCTGTAGATAATAAAGTAGGCTACACATAAAAACGAGATGATCACCTTCCCAGCGGAGAAGGGGAGCCGGAGCAGGAGGGGAAAAAAAGACGGTAAACATAATATGTCCGTCCCTATCCAAGCAGCAGCCTCAAAACTACTGCGGAATGAAATGATGGGATTTCAAAGTGTCGTCTTTCGTCTGAAAGTCACAATGAATGAACTGCCTATATTTTATGTGTCCAACAGATGCCGTAGTTTCACGTGAATTAACATGTATCATGTCTTCTATCACTTCTCCATATAAACACTCATTCGGAATGACCATTTCCCATGTAAACTCGCGGTAAAAAACATTACATCGGATGTATTTTATTCGGAAGTATTTATTCGGAATGATCACCCTTCATGTAAACGTAGCCAGTGTTCCAAGGCAGGTTTATGTAGCTCAGTGCTTCCCCAGACAGTGTTCCAAGGCAGTCCAGGTGAACTGGGCTTTTGTGACAATCACCAGTGGTGGAAAGTAACTAAATACATGTATTTAAGTCATAGATAAAAAGAGAGGATCCGGGCACTCAAAGTAAAAAGAAATATGAGGAACGCCTTTATTACATTAAAAAAGGCAACTGCCAACATGTTTCGACCAACAAGGTCTTCATCAGGGCAAACACCTCATTATAGTAACATACTCATTATATAGCAACAGGAAACACAGCTTTTGCAATGAGATAATTAACAGTGTCAGAGGCACGTGAGTGCCCATTGGTTAATACAGCCCAATGGGCACTCACGTGCCTCCTGACACTGCTAATTATCTCATTGCAAAGCTGTGTTTCCTGTTGCTATATAATGAGTATGTTTGGTGTTGCCCTTCAGTCTTGCCCTGATGAAGACCTTGTTGGTCGAAACATGTTGGCAGTTGCCTTTTTAATTTAATAAAGGTGTTCCTCGTTTTTTTACTTTGAGTGCCCGGATCCTCTTGATCCCGTTTTTGAGCACCTTTTTATCATTATCACGTTTTGCTATCTCCGTTGAGCACCTGGTTAGTTCTTCTTTTTCCCACATTTATTTAAGTACTGTACTTTTTTCATTTTGTATATTTGTACTTTACTTGAGTATTACTCAAGTAAAGTACTTTTACTTACAGGAAATGCACAATTGCATAGTTATCTGCGAACTAAATCGCAAGATGGCAGATCTACAAGCTCCTAATAACACTTCCCAAGGCGACGTCTTCTGAGCTTGTAGATATTAAAGCCATTTTCACTGTGAATACAGGTGAGAAGTTGTGAAAATCACTTGATTTATATGACCTTCGTCTAAGCACACGGTGCCAGCTGCTCCAGCAGAGCTGGACAGCTCCCAGGAGGAAAATATGTGTGTTTGTGTGAAGCCAGGAGTCCCTATGAACAGCATCTGTGCTCACTCAACTTTCCCTGATTAACTTATTAAAACCGGAAAAGCATTTGTGTCATTTTCAACCACTTAAAACATCATGCTATACTTTGGCTATTCAAAAATAGCAGACATACAGTACAAGATCTTTTAAAGCATTTTTATTTTTACTAAAGTCTTTGCTTCTGGGGTTCTCAAAATATGTTGAGATGGACGTTCGTGGCCAAATACAGTACATATGATTTTGAGGGTCCTTGACATGAAAAGGTTTGAGCACCACTGACATAGAAATATACATTTAGACATTTTGTAGAATCGGCCTCAGGTCTTAATGGGTTAAATGCAGGTTAAAATTACAGACGTTAAAGTCTTTCAATTATGCACCAATTACAGTCTGTTGTCGTCTTGGGGATGCTAATGGCTCCTATGGCCTTCATTTCTCCAACCTTTCGAAGATATAGCCGGTATAGTATATATCCCATTGAAATTCCTCTGGGCAACTGAGCTGTGTAGGTGAGTTGGTGGATAAATAAATGAATAAATCATAGAAACAATGCCTAAGCTAACAACTGTCAATGTGTCCCCTGTGTCTCTGTGACCCAAGAGAAAGATTGCGTGCGTGCATGCGTGCGTCCGTGCGTGCGTGCCTGCGTGCGTGCGTGGTTGTGTGTGAGTGCGTTCGTGCTTGCGTGTGTGCGTTTGTTCGTGCAGTGCTTGCGTGTGTGCATGTATGGTATCACTGTTGAACTTTGAAGCAGAACTGGCGGAGCTTGAACTTGACGCCTGGGGGTGCGACTGCTTGGCCAACGACACCCGCGCGATTTCTTTTACCTTTATTTTATTATTTTAGCATTTTTACAATGCCCTAACCCCTAAAAATGAGTTATTTAGGTAGTACAGCAGCTCACACACATACACACATGCACTACAGCCATACAGCAAGTCATATCATGATAAGAGAGATGATTACAAACTACAGTCAGAAGCCAGAAGTTAAGTTAAAAAGAAAAAAAAAACATTTTTTTCTTTTTTCTTTCTTTTTTGCCAGGGGGTGCAGTGCACCCCCTGAACCCCCTCAAGCTCCGCCCATAAGTTGCAGGGTAGGAGTCGGAGTAAACAACATTCACTGGGATGTAAAGAAAATATATAGTAATATATATATATATAGTATGGACTATGGACCAGCAACTGCTGAATTCAGCAGAATGTCAACTTTTTATTTTGCTGGCAATGATGCGATGCACAAAGGTGGAGGTGTTGATGGGTTCACGCTTTCTCCATGGCAAGAGCTGATTAGCTCTTCGTCTGCTGCTGTTACCGTTAGTGGTTTCTCGACAATAGCAACAAGTCCCTGACTAATGAGACAAAGTGCCGTCAGGTCCCCGGGTCTCTAAGATGGATCAGAAGGGGGCCACGGGGGAAGGGGGTAGTCGCACGGTATTCGCACTCTTACCCAATCGTACCAAAACAGAACAGTATTTTACTGGCAGTCAATGTCTGGCTGCTATTTCTATAGTACTATATCACTACATAATGTTATGTCATTGACCTAAAATGGGAGTTATATCAAGGATGATGATTGAAAGAGGTTATTTCTGTATCATGAATTACTTTGGACAGGTGGAACCGTGGAATACTTTAGTTAAACTTGCAGAGTGACGCATTACTTTTACCTGGTTTACATCTGTCCTTGAATTTTGACATGAAAAAAATAATTGACTTTTATTAGCCCACCGCTGTGTGCGTGTGCGTGTCCGTGTGCGTGTGCGTGTGCGTGTGCGTGTGTGTGTGTGTGTGTGTGTGTGTGTGTGTGTGTGTGAGAGAATGCTATACACCAGTTTCAACCTATTTCATATCAAGGCCCATTATTTATTCGGCATTTGAGCCATTTTCCTCTCAGACCCAAAACTAGATCATATTTTGTTAACGATGTTATAGGATTATTCCATTCTGTATCGTACCTCTAATCTCTAATCGTGTATGCTTCTTAATGCAGATGTTTAACAAACATTGAACTCTTGAGAGTTCACTCTCAAGAGTCAAAGATCTAATGGTCTACCATTAGATCTAATAATCTAATGGTTATCAACTTTAGCTGGGGATCACCTGGAACCCCCTCAAGGACCACTGGTTGACAACCGCTGCTACCAGTGTTTGTGTGTGTGTGTGTGTGTGTGTGTGTGTGTGTGTGTGTGTGTCTGTTCCAGAGCCCTACAGCCCAGCGGTGTGGGTGATGATGTTCGTCATGTGCCTGTCGGTGGTGGCCGTCACCGTCTTCATCTTCGAGTTCTTCAGCCCCGTGGGATACAACCGCAGCCTGCAGAGCGCCAAGAGTAAGATGGAGCCAATATAGACTCACACTACGCATGTCGGAAAACACCACCAGCAGCGCATCCGTCAACACTGTCTCACTCCCTTAAGTGACCGAACGTCAACATGTTCCTTGACTTCAGGAAGTCCAATTCTCAGCGTTTCTTTGGTGATCCGTCAGAAATGGGTTAAGACGTTGTACACGCACCGTCTCAGGCGGACTTGAGCCATGGGAGGCACCGCCGAGTCGCTGTGGCGAGCTTTGCGAAGTTCACTTTGAGCCGACTCGGCACCATCCGAACTGGGGGGGGGGGGGGGGTTAACCCATTCTGACCTGAGATCAGATTCATAACGAGGTTTCCACTGGACACACACTGGTCTGATTAACCCATTCTGACCTGAGATCAGATTCTAAAAAATGTCAGTCGTTCTTCGATTTTTCAAAAAATAGCAGACCTACAAGCTCGTATCGCGCCACTCGGTGGCGCGATATGAGCTTGTAGATCTGCTATTTTTCAATAGCTAAAGCATGACATGATGCCGACACCAAAATGGGTGCCCGTTCAGAATGGGTTAAGGGGTGTAAAACATTTCTTAGGTTTCAGATGAAATTATGCAAATCGTGCCCACACACATGTTAAAGCGACGTGACCCGCTCTACCCACATCAATCAAGATGTCGCTGAGAAGAAGTCGTTTTGAGTCATGAGCAGCAGTGGGAACGAGATAGGCACAGAATCATCCGAAAGTCAAGGGTGTTCACGTTTGGTCAAAATTATTCCAAAAGGTCAAAATATGCCTTTTTGTCTGTGAGACAGCGTTGCGTCTGTCTGTCAGAACCACTACACCTGTCAGTCTGCCATGTCACGTCACCGAACACGCCTAACAGCCTCTCGATGCCTTGCATTCCTTATTTTGATGCATTTTCATCCAACTGTCAGCTTTCATCTTTCACTTACTTGGAGTGAATCCAACACTTTTTCTATAACTTCGCACGCACGCACGCACGCACGCACGCACGCACGCACGCACGCACGCACGCACGCACGCACGCACGCACACACACACACACACACACACACACACACACACACACACACACACACACACACTTAATACAGGCCAGCTGTCAGTCTTGCCATGGCTATGCGTGCAGATGATGTGCTTGGGGTGGGTTAAGGGGTGTAAAAAATTTCTCAAGTTTCAGATGAAATTATGCAAATCGTGCCCACCCACATGTTAAAGCGACGTGACCCGCTCTACCCACATCAATCAAGATGTCGCTGAGAAGAAGTCGTTTTGAGTCATGAGCGCAGCGGGAACGAGGGGATTGTGTGAGCGTTGGAACGAGGCCCTGTGCCGCCACGTCAATCAACTCACTTACTGTACTGTAGCGTAGCGCCACTAGCAGTGATCCATTTCACACACTGACACTTCACTCTTACTGTACTGTAGCGTAGCGCCACTGGCAGTGATCCACTCTTACTGTACTGTAGCGTAGCGCCACTATCAGTGGTCCATTTCACACACAGACACTCCACTCTTACTGTATACTGTACCGTAGCCGAGCGTAGCATCACTAGGGCTGTGTCACACACTGACACTCCACTCACGCTACATAGTGTCGCTGTCGGCGCAGGAACCTTGTATCTCCGTATTCCATCTTTTGAATTTTTCTTTTGTTTTTAATGTCGTCTTTGATACCACGCATGAAAGTAACGAAAACAGCATAATCTACAAAAGCTCACAATGTGTCGTGGTGCAATGCGTTAATATTGTTGTGAGCTTGTGCTGTAGATGTTCAGTTTATTAATTGTTTTGCTGCTTTTGAAAGATGATTGATTGATGACGATTGATTTTCTTTATTTAAGCGTCATGCTTCCAAGGAAGACCCAGCCCAATTGGACTTACACTTTTACTTTAATTTTAGATTAGATAATGATCAAATGAATAACCATCTAAAAACAGGAACGGAAAATACAGAAAGATTTTAAATGTGGTTTTTTTGGCCTTTGAAAGTTAAGTAAATTCTGTCTGTGAGTGAAGGCTCAAAACAGTTGCCTGAAAAGTAACTGTTTTACAAAGTTTGTACCTGAAAGTGAGGAAATGGCAGCTATAGCTCTGAGTGGCAGTGGGGTTGCAGGACGACAGGGCGAAGCGTGGCATTGATTGGCCATGACAGACAGACACACACTCTTTGATTTTGATTAGCCCATTCTGACCTGAGATCAGATTCATACGAGGTTTCCACTGGACACACACTGGTCTGATTAACCCATTCTGACCTGAGATCAGATTCTAAAAATGTCAGTCGTTCTTCGATTTTTTCAAAAATAGCAGACCTACAAGCTCATAGCGCGCCACTCGGTGGCGCGCTATGAGCTTGTAGATCTGCTATTTTTCAATAGATAAAGCATAACATGATGCTGACACCAAAATGGGTGCCCGGTCAGAATGGGTTAGTCATGTATTCCTTGTGCCAATCTGGAGAAGCATAACACTTGATTAGCCATGACAGCTGGGAACACTCCCTCTTTAATTATTATTATTCATTTATTTCTTGTGTGAAATGTTGACAATAGAATATCCTAATAAACGGGAACTTCTTGTTTATTAACCAATTTTTTAACAGGGTAACATGCATCCTTGTTAGAAAAAAACTGGAAAAAGTACTCTCATTTTTACTTAATTAAAAGTACTCTGTTACAAGTAAAGTTTTGGTATTCTGAATTGACGAGTAAAAGTACAAAAGTATTGGTATATGAAAATGTACAACATTTTTTTAAAGTAGGCTACGCAGTATGCAGAAATGTACCATTTAAAAAAAATCTAAATGATTAAACATTTAAAATAGCTGAAGTATTAAGCCTGAAGCCTGATTAACCGTCTTCCTGCCATTGCCGAAGCCCTTCGGCAATCAAAGCCTCAATTTGATAATAAACCTTGCTGCCATTGCCGTAGCCCTTCGGCAATTGCGCTTTGATAGTGCATATGATCGATCAAGCCATAATGCTACTCACGTTAGCCGGTTAGCTAGCAGTGTTGTTAGCACTGCACTGGATCGTTCATATTAGATCGCGGTCGCCATAAGAATCCATTCTATCCGTTTCTTTCAATCGCCTGTATCTCCTATTCCTTGTCCCAGATGGCATTTTTGGTCAAAACAGCGTTTCTTTGACGGCACAGAGCCGACGTTGTGGAGTGCTATATGTACCGGCATTGATTCGATCATGTAAACAAAGGTTGTCTTGGCAACGTAAAGCTGGCAGGGATAAGCTCACTTCCGGTTGAGGCAAAATGTGGCTTTTCAAAATAAGAGCTCAAATTTAAAAAATGCTGGCGTGAATTAGGTCCTAATTTCTCAATAAATGGTAGCAGTCAATGGGTTATGCATATTATGTTGTAATAATTTTGTAGTAATACAAATAGAAACTAGTAACTAACATAATTGTAGTGGAGCAAAAGTACAGTAATATTTGCCTTGATGTAGTGGAGTAGAAGTACACGTATTGAATATCGGAAAATACTCCAGTAAAGTAAAACAATACAAAATAAATAATAATAATAATAATGAGAGTAAATAATTAGAGTAAATGTACGTATAGTTACTTTCCACCGGTAAGAAATGGTGAATATCTCTAATATTTTTTGTGAATCTCTCCAGCAGGACATAATGTGCACAGCAAAAACTCTTTCAAGCGGACGCTTTTCTTGTCCTCTGTGTGTCAGTCAAACCAACTCGTCTCATTAAGCAGCCACTTCTTAGTCTGTCAATTACAGAAGTGCTCGCGACGGGGGGAATTCATGCAAAGCTCAAATTATGCAGATCAACCCTGGCCAAGTGTCTTCAAATGGGTTGAACATGACTTGGGACGTTAAAAAGCCTATCCCATGTCACATATTAGTGCACTGGCTTGCATAGATACTGGCGCGATGGCGTGTTGTGTGTACATCATTGATAGATTATTGTGCGAACCGACCCCTCCCGCTAACTCAGATCAGCTAACACACGGGGAAGCTGTCAGAACCTTCCTAAAACATCCGTTACACCACTCCACACATCTCGGACTCTTCTCAATTTACAATTTAGGCATTTAGCAGAGGCTCTTAATCCAGAGCGATTTACATTAAGCAAGAACAAAAAAGCATGGCAATACATCACATACATAAATTAGTTTTTTACGATGCAATTATAGTGCTGTCTACATCACATGCTATAAGTCTGTATAAAATGCTATCTAAGTCTATAAAAAGTGCTATCTAAGGGGCTAGGGTAAGTGCTACGGGCCATGATGGAGTCTGAAAAGGTGGGTTTTCAGACTACGGCTGAAGATTGGGAGTGAGGCTGCAGTTCTGATTGTAATGGGAAGTAAATTCCATAGTTTTGGAGCCAGAAGGGAGAAGAGTTTGGGACGTGTGGAGCGCTGTCCCGGCATTTTTAGTGAGGGTTCTTCCAGCTTCCCTGCGTTGGCTGATCTGAGTGTGCAGGAGGGTTTGTAGGGTTCAATCGTACTTGCAAGATATGGGGGAGCCATGCCTTTGGTTGATTTAAATGCCAGCATCAGAGTTTTGTATTCTGTGCGGGCAGCGACCGGGAGCCAGTGGAGGGAGCGGAGCAGGGGGGGAGACATGTGAGAATTTTGGCTGGTTGAAGACCAAGCGAGCTGCAGAATTTTGGATCAGTTGGAGAGGCTTAAGTGCACATGCCAGTAGGCCAGTAATGAGGGAGTTACAACAGTCAAGTTTTGACAAGACTGTTGTCTGGATTAGGAGCTGGGCTGACTCCTGGATGAGGAACAGTCTAATTCGTTGTATGTTATAGAGTGTGAACCTACAGGATCGATTGACAGCTGTTATGTGTGTTTTGAACAAGAGCTGACAGTCCAGGACAACACCAAGGTTCTTTGCTGTTGGGACAGACGTTACCAGGGCGTTGTCTATGGAAATAGTTAGCTCCCACATAGGGCAGGACTTTGCTGGGAAGAAGAGAAGCTCAGTCTTGTCTGTAGAGATGTCACGGTGTTACCGGTGGGCGGGCACGCCACCGAGTACATTACTTGCACACCGATAGCACCGTTTTATTATTATTTTTAATGCTAGGCTATTTATTTTCTCGTGTACCCTATAAAACCACTTCAGTTCATTTCCGTGTGGCACCCGTGTGCTTATAAGCAGGTTATCAATACTTTAGTCAGATAACAGGTTGTATTATTATTATTATTATGATGAAGAGAACAGAAGTGATCTGCAGCAGGCAGAGCGGAGCTGTCTGAAAACACACCAGCATGGTGTCAGATTTCACTTTCGCTTTGGTGACAGGTCTGAGCTGCATTCAGACTAGTGCATTGGATTTACGCTACGGTGAGTTTAGACTTCCACAGTGTTTTAGTGCTTTATTTACTCACAATAACCTGTAGCAACGGTGCGCTCTCAATTCATCCTGTAATGATTTCCTGTTAGCGTCTCGATCAACGCTGATGAAGGCTATGTGAGCTGCCTGAAACACGTGCTGCGTTGTTGGTCTCGGTGATATGACTCGTATCATATGAGGAAAATAAAATGATGAAAAGAGTTCTGCTGGATTGCTTATCTTCTAGTTGCATTGTTTGACCGTGCCTGCCTATACTGCCTAAAGCCTCGACGTAAGTAATTACTTTGGAAGTGCAAAGCGCTGTTTTAGTTTCTGTTTCTAAACTTTCTGGATCAATGCGAGGCAGGTCTATTAGGACACCTAGTGGTTGGATTCGGGGTTACCGGTTTAACCGGTGTTGAGAAGCACGGTGAAAACAGTGGGGAAATTCTAACACCGCGACATCTCTACTTGTCTGGGTTCAGCTTGAGGTTGTTGGAAGACATCCACTGTGAGATGTCAGCCAGGCATGCAGTGATGCACTCTTCCACCTGAGTGACAGAGGGGGGGAAGGATAGAAACAGTTGTGTGTCATCGACATAGCAGTGATAGGATATATTGTGATCAGAGATGATAGTGCCAAGGGATTTAGTGTACAGTGAGAAAAGGAGGGGACCAAGTACAGATCCCTGTGGGACCCCAGTTTGGACGACAGCAAACCTTTCCAAGAAACCTGGTAGGTCCAGTCGGTGAGGTAGGAGGAGAACCACTTTAGTGCAGCCGGTGGTTCACTGTGTCAAATGCTGCCGATAGGTCTAGATTCTAGAAGAATCAGGACTCCCCTTTCTGGCTCCAAAACCCAAAGCACATGCCCTAGCCTTGACGACCATGCGGTGTTATGTAAACGTCAAAATGTAATTTAGATAGCATGTTATTTAGACAGATTCTAGGTTGATTTGTTCACCTGGCTATAGTTTGTATAGTTCCAACACACATATTCTCTATTTTTATGATATCGTCATTTTTAGACTGATGATTACTGAGGCACTACACGGTCTCCATGGAAGCCATTGCTCTCTGCAATAATACAAATAAAAATACAAAAATGTGAAATATTGTTTGAAAAAGAGAAGAAAGGACCCTGCCTATGATGATGTTCACTGGTTACAAGTGTCCACAGCCCTCCTATGAGACCCAGGCAGACTAGGAAAACAAAAGTAGCATTTTATCAGAATTAGTGAGGACCAATTATATAAATTGTAATTGTATCGGGGTGTAAATTCTCTATCTGTCTCTCTCACCTGTCCTACCAGAGACCGGTGGCTCAAAGTTCACCATAGGGAAGTCCATCTGGCTGCTGTGGGCGCTGGTCTTCAACAACTCCGTTCCTGTGGAGAATCCCAGAGGAACCACCAGCAAGATCATGGTAAACCTCAGATATTTGCAGATCTGACATTTGGATTCGTATACAGTAACAATTCATCACAATTCTCATATCCCACCAGTATGTATCATACTAAGCAATATTTTGGGAGTGTCATAGGCAATTCACACTGAGACGGACTGAATCTGTTTCATTGGAACCGTTTCCGAATACGGTTGCCTGGTCCCCCGATGACCATGATTCACATCACCCGAGATTCAACAGCGCACCGGGTACACTTGCATAACACACTTTAATCCTCCTGATGACGGTGTGCTTGATGGCTGGCGCGCACGGACACTGACCATCAACTGTGCGACATTGTCTCAAATAAATCCAGACACACTGAATTGCATTGCCTCTTTGCCGTTATACTACTATACTGTCAGCCTGCCTGCTATTCACTGTGTCAGTCAGTTCTGTGCTCCAGTGTCGTGTTTGATATTAGTTTGCTATGGATTCTACTTTAGTGTTATTATTATTTTGTTTTACTTTGGAAACTATGCCAAGCAAAGCCCAAGAGCCACGTGTAATAAGATCATTGCGTACTGCGGTGCTGCGCGTATACGCAGATTCAACAGGAGACGGGCGGCGTTGAGAAATGAGCTGGTGTTACGCGTCGTGCAGCGGCTGTGTGTTTTCTTTTGTTGACGCTTGGCTTGTCGACTAGAGATTATGTCACGTTCTTTAAAAAAAACAGTCCACTTCCTTCTTTAGGTACGCATGCATTCACATTGGAACGATCCGTATCTGAATACACTTCAACGGTCCAGAGACCCTCCCCCCATGCGGTCCCGGGGACGGTTGGGCAATCCGCTCCCGGGAACGGTACGCATCATTCACACTACCACAACATCTGCCAAGTGGTCCCGAGTGCGCACCCGGGACCATAGTGTGAATCCCCTATTAATCGTCATTTAAAAAGAAACAAATACAAATGTTCTAATAATTATACATTTAATTATAATTATACATTTTTGATAGAATATTCGCCAAATGTGAAACTTTGTGGTTGATCTCACAACAGATGGGAAAAAACTAACAAACAAACAAATGAAACAAAAAGCCCCTTGAAGAAATAGTGTTTGCTGACCATGTTCCAAACTATGACGTGACCACGTTCAGATGTGGAAGATTGTCTATGAACTTTTCAAATTGCTGTTGCTGCAGTCGTTCTGGATGTGGGGGAAACGGGTGAAGAGTCAGATCTTCTGTTGTCTCGGGGTGAAGGGGTCCAGCTGGTGAAATCAACCAAAACTCCCAATTCCACCTTTCTAAGAGCCTTTCCATACCACTCGATCAATAGGTGCTGCACAAGGCCTAATGAAAGGCCAAGAGTCACTTATTTTTACGTTTCTCCTGAAGAATGAAAGAAAAACTAAAACAAATAACTTTTAGTTCCCTTTATGAGAGAGATATAGTAGGAATTCTGAGAGGCAGACAGTGACAGAAAGACATGCCACTAAAGGTTCCATTGACACGAGACTTGATTCTTCCAATGAGGCGGGTTCTTCCAATACTTTTCAATGGGAATGCAGTGGGGCTTTTTTGCGTGAATCTCTAGGTCGTCCTCAGACGAGCCCTCCATCGTTGCTTCCAGTCATCCCAGTACTCCATACATCTGGCCAGCTCGTTGGTGCTTTGCACTCCTGTGTCTTTCTTGAGTACATCCACATACGTTTATGTGGGACGTCCTCGTGACCGGTGCCCGTCGGTTGGTTCCCACAGCACTAGTATGCTGGCTGGTAGCTATTGATTTCTTTGGCAGTGTCTTGCTAGTCTCATTCTCCTGGCTGCTATTTTCTGGCTCACCCTTGGCATTCCATCATACAGATTATTTTTGGTAAAATGTGTACTCTTTCTGGTGTAGCACTCATCTAGAGACTTCTGCAGGGTTGGAACAGAACAGATTCTACCGATACATAGAAGAAGCTGAGTTTGGTTTGACGGGGAAGGTTGGAGTTCTATTGGCCATGCTGTCACACTCTGTTCAGGAGCTCCTGCATGAGCTTGTTCCATGTGATCGGGAAGCAGGCTGATGTCGTCTGTGTAGTCCAGGTCTGTAGGGACTACTGTGGGGTGTTGTCTCCACCTCCTTGGTGTTAAGAGTGAGGCCAAGATCCAGCTCCCGTCCATTGATAGCCTTCCTTAACGCATAGTCCAGGACTATGGCGAAGATGAAGGGGGCTAGGGTGTACCCTTGCAGTACCCCGTCCAAGATGTTAAACTCCTCACTGTTGTCATCTGGGGTCACCACCTTGGCCCTTGTTCCGGCATACATGATCTGATCTCTATTGTAAGTTGGTAGGGACACCTTCACACAGCATGCAACAACCCATTGAAAACCATTGGCAGAATCTGCCGCATAGACAAAATTAAAGTCCCCAACCTATTACACATTTGCACTTTTGTTCAGTTATCCAGTCAGGTCTTATCAAAATCTCCAGCTAATGGTAAGATTGGATTGCATTGCAATTTGATATATTGAATGAGGAGTAGCATATGGTCCCAGCAGTGCATCATTTACAGTGCCATACACATTGCGGAAAGATAAACGATGATACAATCATTAAAATAAGGTCGTCCTTGGGCCAAGACAAAGACCAAATTCTCCTCACTCATTTTATGTGCACAGCATGAAGCTTGCAGTCCAAAACAAGTGCATGTTTGAACCACAGCAAAGATGGCAGTAAGGAAAAAAAGGGTATTGTTACAGTATGTATGGCACTTCACGTCATGTGGTTACGACAGTAACGTAAAGGGCTGCTGCCGTAAGGCTGTGTTGTTATCGTTGCTGCTGCCTGATGCTGCTCTACACACTGAACACCGGTTTGTAATGTGGTTGCCGGTCCGCACCCAAGCTTACAGTAAAGTCGTACCTTTTCAGTTCATGTTTATAGTTATAGTTACGTTATTCTCCAATATAATGGAATTACTTAAAGTTACTAAAAAATAAATTAAGTGACCTTTGGGCGTTTGGCCCCTTCCTACATGATAACCCCCTGTACGCAACAACACCCCCCGCCTCCACGCACAGACACCGTTGCCAGCTGTACCCAATCACCTGTGTGTGTGTGTGTGTGTGTGTGTGTGTGTGTGTGTGTGTGTGTGTGTGTGTGTGTGTGTGTGTGTGTGTGTGTGTGTGTGTGTGTGTGTGTGTGTGTGTGTGTGTGTGTGTGTGTGTGTGTGTGTGTGTGCAGTATTATTTGTGAAAAGCAGAAGTAATTAGAGAATGTAGGTAATAGTTTGTATTAATATTTTGAATGACTGACTTATAGGCTAGACAGATCGCAGTATAAACAAAGTTGTCAGTTATTCCCTGCTAGCGGTATGTCCCACTGTCAACATTAGTGGTGAAAAGTAACTAAGTACATTTACTTAAAGGGAAACTTCACCCTTTTTGCCAAAAAATATATGTTAATGACGTTTAGAAGTATTTTAGAATTTAGCAGTGAGCCCAGTGTCTCTGATGTCATGGACACTGGGCACACTTACTTCCTGGACTACATGTTGTCTCAGTAAGACAGCCCTCCCCCTATCCACAAGGAGGAGCAGTGCACCAAAGCATTATGGGAATTGTAGTACCACATATTACACACATAGACTCCCAGGAAAGCGTTCTAAATCTTCTAAACGTCATTAACATTTATTTATTTTTTGAAAAAAGGAGGTATTTCAGACTTTTACTTGTAGTATTTCTATTTCAGCATTGATACTTTTACAAAATAATGTGAGTACTTTTTCCACCACTAGTCAACATTGCTCAATGTCTCATCTTAATTTGTGTCCTTGTTCATATGGGCCACTTTACTGTACTTCTTTGTGAATATCACTTTGACTGTGTGTGTGTGTGTGTGTGTGTGTGTGTGTGTGTGTGCGTGTGCGTGTGCGTGCCACTGCCCACGTGCGTTCTTTCAGGTGCTGGTGTGGGCCTTTTTCGCTGTCATCTTCCTGGCATCCTACACGGCCAACCTGGCTGCCTTCATGATCCAGGAGGAATACATAGACACTGTGTCAGGGCTGTCGGACAAAAAGGTACTGCTTGGGGCGGACGGAGGGTCGGACCAACCGTGGGTCGGACCAACTCGACCCCGGGCACTGCACTCCCTGCGGGGGTGTGGAACGTGTGTGTCGAAATTTCAAGTCGGTGGTGCAAACGGTGTACCCCAACCCACCCCCTCCCCCCCCTCTCTCTCTCCATCTCCCCATAGCCTTTACTGTCTCTTCTCTTCGTTAAACGGTGTCAGTATGTAGACCCAGCAGCAGAGCCTTGTTTGACTGGTGAATTGACACTGCAACAACTCATCACTTATCCTCCCCTTACTGCCACTTCTCTTCTTAAAACAAACAATCTGCCTCAGAGTGCACCACTCCTCATAACACAGCTTCCTCTTTGCTCCCTCTTTGCCTTGTCTCCAGTGGAAGGTCTTTGTATTCTTTCTTTTCGGTGTTGATTTTTAACAGCACATTTTGATTTAGTTTTTAGCCATAGTCTTTTGAATAAAATTCTATTTAGTTTTAGCCATCGAAATCAAGTATTTTTTTATCTCTCTATTCTGTTGCCCACATCATTGTTTGCCGGTCGCATTCCTTGTGTCTCTCTATATCATATATATATATACCGGTACGCACGCACGCACGCACACCAGGCCAGCCTATGTTAATTTTGTCTCTGTCGGGTAGAAACCCAGTGGCGTGCACAGACATTTAGAGGGGCAGGTGCTCAAGTGAAAAAAAGGGCACCTTGTGCAGCGCATTTTCGGGCGGGAACCCATTTTGGTGCTTTAGCTATTGAAAAATAGCAGATCTACAAGCTCATAGCACGCCACCGAGTGGCGCGCTACGAGCTTGTAGGTCTGCTATTTATTTTTTAATCGAAGAACCACTGACATAGAAACATAGCTTTAGATTGTGGGGGGCCTAAATAATATAGTAGAAGCGTTTTTAATCAAGATTTGATCAATGTCACCATGGTCCACACACTACAAATTAAGAAAGAAAAAAAAAGTTTTTTTTTTTTTCTTTTTTTAGAGCACATTGCCAAAAGGGCAGGGGGTGCTCTAGCACCCCCTAGTGTCTATCTGTGCACGCCACTGTAGAAACCTCATGTGTCCTGTAACTTTTCAGGATTCTAATTAAAAAGTAGCAGATCCACAAGGTCGCTTCAAGCTTCAAGCAACTCTCTCTCTCTCTCTCTCTCTCTCTCTCGCCCCATGCAGTTCCAGCAGCCTACGGAGCAGTACCCGCCCCTGCGTTTCGGGACGGTGCCAAACGGCAGCACCGAGGAGAACATCCGCTCCAACTATCCCAAGATGCACCAGTTCATGATACGCAATAACCAGAAGGGGGTCGAAGAGGCCATCGACAACCTGAAGACTGGGTGAGGAGACGAGGAGAGAAACAAACGGATATCTCCGTCTTTTTCAATCCCATCTGTTGGACCGTCCAGAATGGAGATCTCAGTCTTTTTAATTGCTTTATATTTGTTTTGAGATCGGCAAGCGACACACTACAGTCTGTAATGAACAACGTTCAAAACCGGAAGTCGGCAAAATGATCCCCCCTCCATTATAACACAGATTACGATTCTAATCAAAACACGTGTTTTTGACGGCCCATCGTGGTCCCGTCGCTAGTCGCGGTAAAATAACCCATGCCTCGTCGGCGATCGCACGGCAAATGTTTTGGTTATCCATTTGCCGTTAGTCTGTATAGGCTATCACTAACTGCCGCCGGATCCAGCGGCAGCGGGGACTTTTATTTTGAAGACTCCAAAATGTACCCCAAAATCAACCAAATAGCTTTAGGCTAAAGCTAATGTGGCAATCGTAATCGTAATGAGCCACTAACATCAACGTTCTGTTCAAACAAACCTCACGCTGGAGGTGTTTGAACTGCTTAGACGCGAGACCATTCTGAATCAATAAAAACCAAGAACACGTGTCGGCAGCGAGCGCCATTGGGAAAGAAACGCAGTAAAAGAGTTGATGGGACTCTTTCGTCCGCTCTTTCACTTGTAAACCATAATTGCTCACTCTTACCCCCACAGACAGGCCACAAACTGAAAAAAGCAGGCGCGCCAACAACGATGTTACTTTAATACTGACACTAAAACAAGCAGATTTCTATTTCCTTCATCTCTCTCTCTCTCTCTCTCTCTCTCTCTCTCTCTCGTTTCCACTTTAATTCCAATATTCCTCGACATGGTGCGTCAGTTAGCAGATGTTGTTTACCTGCTTGCAACCTGTTGGCACATATGACGAGCACTTTGCCTTAGAGGAGCTCGGCTAACCGCCTGTTGTGTTTCCCAAAAACCTCAAGATCACGGTTAGCCAAAATAAAAACATAAATACTGTACAAATAAATAAGTGCAAGAGAAAAACATTATTTTTAATAATGCATGCTATAGCAACAACAACCTGCATGCGTTCGTGCACGTGCGCCATTCGGATATCACCTCACGTCATCCTATTTTACACACACACGGTTTATTATGCACTCATGTCATCAGCAAAGTATGCCGTAAAAACACTTACGAGAGAGAGAGAGAGAGAGAGAGAGAGAGAGAGAGAGAGAGAGAGAGAGAGAGAGAGAGAGAGAGAGAGAGAGAGAGAGAGAGAGAGAGAGAGAGAGAGAGAGAGAGAGAGAGAGAGAGAGAGAGAGGAGAGAGAGGAGAAGAGAGAGAGAGAGAGGAGAGAGAGAGAGAGAGAGAGAGAGAGAGAGAGAGAGAGAGAGAGAGAGAGAGAGAGAGAGAGAGAGAGAGAGAGGAGAGAGAGAGAGAGAGAGAGAGAGGAGAGAGAGAGAGAGAGAGACAAGAGATGGAGGGTACGAGGGAGGTAAGGAGGGGTCAGGCAACAGTGTTCATATGACGCCCAATTACCGAATGTCAAGTCTCTACATTTTCTTCAGAACATGTATGATATGACACTACTGGTTTACTATGACACGATGTATTTGGCATAGGCGTCAGTGGTTCTCAAATGTTGTATTTTCAAGGACCCCCATAACTCTGAGAGTGTATAATGAAACCAAATGAAATGGATCGACCCAGTACGTAAACAAACACAAACAAAGTTGATTCAGACAATATAGAGCATCACTACAACTCATGTGGTTTTATTTCTTTATTTTATAACATTGTTAACTTCCTGTGTTAGCTAGTCATCTGCTATTTTGAACAGATTTTCTTTTTAAACATTTTGCACATTGTACATTTTGTACAACATTCTGCATAACGAGTACTTTCTACTTTTGGTACTTTAAGTACATTTTGATGCCAATACTTTATACTTTTACTCAAGTACATTTTGATTACCGTACTTTTACTTGTAACGGGTGCAGTACTTAGTTTAGACAGTTTTTGGTTTAGACTAGTCATTGGGTTAGACCAGTCATTAGTCCTACAACTACAACCTATCTCAAACACTCACCCTAACCCTAGCCTCCCACGGGGCAGCACACCGGCTAAACCTAACCTTAACCCATGTCTAACCAATGACTAGTCTAAACTAAGTATGCACCCCCTTGTAACGGGGCAGTTCCGTCCCCGCCCCCGGCTATTCACTTCAATGGAAGTTGCTCAGTGGCGTTTTGAAGCCATAGAAGAACGAGAAAGTCTTCCGAGTAGTCCCCCTCGAGCGTGGATATGATTGGTCGGCTCCTATCATATAGTACCCCTCGCACTGTTCTTTTTGTACCTCTACATGTTCTGAGTGAGGATGAAGCACTTGGAAAGCAGACTCAAATGGGGGAGAAAACGTGCTGCAAACCAAAATTAAAATTTAAGTTTAATGTAATTAATAGCTATGCTTTTTTTTTTAAATAGGCAAAATAATAGCGTAGCACCTCATTCTTATACTTGAGCCTACTCATAAGAACTGCCAGGAAAATAATAATGTCTTGAATATCTTTGGAAGAACAAGAACTATCTTTCATGTAATAATGATCTTCTTGACCTTGTAGCCATAGGGACATGTGGTTTTGTTGTCGTGGGAATCAAACAAATTGTCGTTGGTTTTGTGCTTATTGTTACTAATAAGTGGACCCAAACACGGACACAAAGGACACAAAGCGTGGAATGGAATCCCATTTTTTGAAAAGTGGTTATTGTAGGAATAAAGGGGAACACAAATTATGCCAACAGAGTGGCAATTTAATTCTGTTGAATGCTTGCTTACAATGACAATAGGGGATTCTTATTCTGAATGAGGGAAGCAGACATTGGAAGTTGCTCAGTGGCGTTTTGAAGCCATAGAAGAACGAGAAAGGCTTCCGAGTAGTCCCCCTCGAGCGTGGATATGATTGGTCGGCTCCTATCATATAGTACCCCTCGCACTGTTCTTTTTGTACCTCTACGTCACGTTTCATTCGCAAATTTAACCTGGGCCCAGCCATGAACCGCAGTACCACTTTTGACCAGTAGGGAGACGGCTTCAACGTTGCCCAGGCATTCTGAGGGCTTAGGGTTGGTAGGGAGAACAATGAAAATGGAGTGGATGAGTGAGAGAGGAAGCGGTTGGCAGGGGGAGAAAGAGGGAGCAGAAAGAGTGGGAGAATGATGGAGATAATGAAAGTAGGAAGAAGCTGAAAGGATGGGAGGGAAGGGAGCCATTGAGGGGAAGTGAGGAAGTCGATGTGGAGTCGATGCAGATGAGTTGGCAAAAGCTTAATGGGGCAAGCGAATGTGCTGTACATGAGCACGCATGCACGCACGCACGCACGCATGCATGCACGCACGCACGCACGCACGCACGCACGCACGCACACTATTACTGAGAATCTGTGTACATAGCGCTAAGTTGTATTTGATGTTGCAATTTGTCTATCTATAGTATCTGTCAGGAAACGGTAAAACATATGGATCGCAGATTTAATTTCACTCAGGGTGCTCACAGCAAGTGTCCACGCAAATACGTTTACAGCATTTCTTACTGGGGTGTAATAAATGCTGTAAGTGCACGCTAGTCGCTACTGCCTAGTACCACCATATCTCTCTCTCTCTCTCCGGGTATACCTCGTGAAAATCCTACTCTTAGAGTGAATTTAGATATATTGAGCATAATTGAGCATAGATATATGAAGCATAGATTGGAGTCATAGATTGGGTTACAAAATCGTGGGATAAAAAAAAAAAAAAAAAAAAAAAAAAAGTATAAACCAAGTAGAATTACAGGGAATGAATAAGACCCCCATGCAGGGCGATCTAGAAACAGAGCCTGTATACAGGTGGATGCTGGGGAGGCGGTGGCATTTGCAAAAACTTCATGAGCAGCAGGTTAGCAGCAATATATATATATATATATATATACATATATATACAGTATATATATATATGGGCATAAAAGGGAGACAGACAGACAGACAGACAGACAGACGGGTACCACAGATATTGCATAACTGGGTGGGGCGTGCATTTTCAACTTGCATTGTTCCTGACTTGCAATGAGTTGTTTAAAATGATCAGACCTGGTTTACATGCCAGGCCACATGTAAATGAAAGTCATTATTTCTCTTCACTATTATGCAAGTTGCATCTATTCAACAAGAATAAATCGCAATTGCGCTACTTCCCACAAATATCTCCCCTTTTCTCAGCAACTGCTCTTTTGCTTCTTCTTTTTTTTTACATTGATATGTTATTCAGATTATGCATTCCTTCACTCCCTCCCTCCCTCTTCCATCGCTCCTGCTCCCTCTCAATCCAATTATCTCACCTCTTCCTTCACGCTCTCCTCCTTTGTCCTCACCTCTCTTTGTCACCCTCTCTCTGCCACTCGCTGTCTCTTCACCTCCGTCTAATCCTGCTTGCCTTTCTCAGATCTCACCTCCCACGCATGCACACACACATTTTGTATTTATCAACAGTGACATCACGCCCCGGTACATTGACAGTCAGTGTGTTGGAGGAGTAGGATATATGGCTCCTTTTTGTGGCTCGGGAACTTGAAAAACTAATTTTCATGTTGCAGCTCCCCTGCACTACAATACTGCTGGGACAAAAAAAGAAAATAAACCATTCATCACTGTGTACTGTACAGTGACAGGAGTGATATAGGAGACCAAACACAAACCCAACAATGCTTATACCTGTACCTCCAAGACAATGACTTGACCACGGCCCCGAACACCTGTTTCAAAGGATCATGGTTTCTTAGCCAGTTTTTGTTCATTTGATATCTGATGCTTGGGTGGCGCAGTGGTATAAAGTATACCAAAATTAAAATTTAAGTTTAATGTAATTAATAGCTATGCTTTTTTTTTTAAATAGGCAAAATAATAGCGTAGCACCTCATTACACACTGGCGAATTGGCGACGCGATATATTTGTGCGAATAATTCGCATTTAAAAAAAAACAATTGAAGTCCATGCAAGCTTCCACATCAGTGGCGAATGTGCGAAAATGCGACCGTTTTCGCTTTTATTTGTTCGCTCTGGTGTCGTATTTTGCAGAGATTCGCAGGCGAACTGCAACATGCAATATTTCGCATTTTCAGATCGCTTATTCGCATCGCGTCGCTAATTCGCCAGTGTGTAATGACCTTTATACTTGAGCCTACTCATAAGAACTGCCGGGAAAATAATAATGTCTTGAATATCTTTGGAAGAACAAGAACTATCTTTCATGTAATAATGATCTTCTTGACCTTGTAGCCATAGGGACATGTGGTTTTGTTGTCGTGGGAATCAAACAAATTGTCGTTGGTTTTGTGCTTATTGTTACTAATAAGTGGACCCAAACACGGACACAAAGGACACAAAGCGTGGAATGGAATCCCATTTTTTGAAAAGTGGTTATTGTAGGAATAAAGGGGAACACAAATTATGCCAACAGAGTGGCAATTAAATTCTGTTGAATGCTTGCTTACAATGACAATAAAGGGGATTCTTATTCTGAATGAGGGCGGCAGACATTGGAGAATATATAGGCAATGGTTGAGGGCTGAGCTGGATGGTGGATGGATATGGCACGTGGCTGGCTGAGGATTAGTGTTTGTGATCCTGGGGCACACAAAAACAAGATAAATACTCGTAAAGCCATAACACAAAAATAGCCCACAAAGTACTACTGCAGAGTTTCTGGAAGCAAGAGACTGCCGCAGTATAGTTGAAGCAGCAATCAGGCGATGAGTGGGTGGAGGAACGGATGTACTATTTGAGCTGAGGAGTTGATGGAAGGCAGAACTCGCACTCTCTGGGTAATTAGGGAAGGTAAATGAACCAACAAACAAACAAACACACAGGGAAACAGGAGACACAAGGGAAGGATGAAACACAGAAAGACAAGTGAGTGACTGAGTGGTGCTTGATTTAGACATAGGCGCAGCGGTATCGCATGCCAAGAATGACACGGCTCCACACCGTGTTGTGAGCTTGTAGATCTGCCATTTTCGGCCCCTTGACACTGGCGCCCATGTAATTACAGTATATGTCGATCAGGCTTAGAGGCACGGTAGGGCTGTGACACTTCTAGATAACTCAATGAGTGCCTCAATCAGGAACTCCAGTGCTGTTTGGCAGAAAGCACATGCTATTATAATGTCCTCTCTCTCTCTCTCTCTCTCTCTCTCTCGCCATTTCCCTTTCCGATTGCGTCATGCATAGTCTCTCCTTTCCTTTCGCTCACCCATCATTTCCCTCTCTCCACTTTTTCCTTGTTCTCGCCATCTTCCCAGATTCCACTCTCGGTGCTCCTTTAACCCATTCTGACCTGAGATCAGATTCATACGAGGTTTCCACTGGACACACACTGGTCTGATCAACCCATTCTGACCTGAGATCAGATTCTAGAAATGTCAGTTGTTCTTCGATTTTTCAAAAATAGCAGACCTACAAGCTCGTATCGCGCCACTCGGTGGCGTGATATGAGCTTGTAGATCTGCTATTTTTCAATAGCTAAAGCACAACATGATGCCGACACCAAAATGGGTGCCCGGTCAGAATGGGTTTTAACAATGATCAATGTTTAACCCCACTACCCCCTCTCTCTTTCTATCCTGCCCGCCCTCCCCTCCCCTCTCTCTCCCGTAGTAAGCTGGATGCCTTCATCTACGATGCTGCAGTTCTGAACTACATGGCGAGGAAGGACGATGGGTGTAAGGTAGAGTACAATATCCGTCACCACAAGGCTCTGCAGTAGTGTATTCTGAATACAATTCCAGTTCCATATTTTCACCAAGGGCGAACTCCAAACGTGGTATTGAGCTCGCCCTCCCTTCATATTTTAGTTACGTGAAATGTTTTACTTTTAGTCTCGTTTTAGTCCACTAAATATCACAAGATTTTAGTAGACTAAATCTACAGTTGATTTTGTCGACAAAAAATGTATTTTGGCAGGCCTTGATGGCGTTGTAATGGCATATTTTACACTTGGTTGCATGCTGAAAATAGCCGATCTACAAGCTCACATTGCATCACGTATTGTGAGCTTGTAGATCGGCTATTTTCAATAAAGCTCAACACCCGAGCGTATCCAAACATAAAATGACTTAATTGTCTTTTAGTTCTACTGGATCTTTTTATGTTATGAGCTATACTCCCTTGCAGATGATTTTTTTCTAAGTGCTGGAGTTTGGAAGTGCTCGTTGACTATCACTCAACAGCCCATGTGTACCACCTGTTTTGAATTTGCACATAATGCAGGAGGCAGCAGGAGGTTGCTTTACTGATAAAGAGTGGCCTGTGTGTAGCCCAGTAGCGTGTGTGTGTGTGTGTGTGTGTGTGTGTGTGTGTGTGTGTGTGTGTGTGTGTGTGTGTGTGTGTGTGTGTGTCAGAATTTAGGAAGTAGCTCATAACATGTCTACGCTGGATTTTTATGAAACAAACACTTTGCAGATAGTAAGACGATAATTCAAGCTTTTCGTACAACTGCAATGTTGGTGTGTTTGACGTTATTTCATACAATTAGATAGGACTTTTCTGTTTTGATGAATGGGCTGTCAATGGGAAGTTGCACCAACTGTAGTTAGCACCTTGCTGGCAAGATGGCCACCGTGTGCATATCGTCAATATGCTTTTCTGGGCATAGAGGGGCGGAACAAACTAGCACTGGGAAAACGACGTAGAGTTCCTATTGGTTCACCAACTTACAGTATGAGCCCGCCTCCCCTCCCCCCGCTCCCCTCCTCCTCAACTCCCAAAAACATCTGGCACTGCGTTACCTTTTTTTTATGGGACGACTTGTGTGTATTCTCATGTTAATGTTTGGATTGGATGTCTGTCAACAGTTGAAATACTGCAGCAGTTTGGTTAACCCATTCTATACGGGAACCCATTTTGGTGTTCGCATTACGTTATGTTTTAGCTATTGAAAAATAGCAGATCTACAAGCTCATATCGCGCCACTCGGTGGCGCGATATGATCGAGCTTGTAGGTCTGCTATTTTTGAAAAATCGAAGAGCGACTGACATTTTTAGAATCTGATCAGAATGGGTTCATCAAACCAGTGTGTGTCCGGCGGAAACCTCGTATGAATCTGATCTCAGGTCTGATTCACAGAGGTCCGGTTGGCCGTGACCTACTGCAGCAGTGAGGCAGGAGGGAATACTTCGACAGAGTCAAGAGAGTGAAAATGTAGGCCTCCAAACAGAGACGATTTTTTTTTTTATAATCATCATAGGGGCCCCGCCTGACCAACCCTTTTTTTCCTGTTTCACACTAAACCCAAGTTTTTAGGTTCTAAACACTTATTTGTAACACTTTTTAAACGTGTCACAGTGTTTAGATTATAAACAGAAGAGCATGTTTAAATGCCATGATTGCAGGCTATAGTCCTGTCCGCCTCGGCAGGTTCTGTAGAACTGTCGCTGGGACGGCGGGATGGCTGGCATCGCTGTTGCCAGCCAGGGTGTTCTTGCTGGTGGTGGTTTCATATTGTGAACAAGTAGCCTAAGCAGAGTACAGTACTGTATGCATGCATTACCCTTACCTACCGCTACCTGGCAGGTGAAAACAAGCACCCAGATTAGCATTTCAATGCCTGATCTGCATGTGTACAAGGGACAGGCAACGCGGTCCACCCCCCACCACCCCCCGTCCCGGCGGACAGTGAGGAAAAAAGAGGTGTTAACCCTCTAACACCCGCATTAATTTCTACTTGCAGACTTGGATGGTTAGAGCGGCGCGATTACATACAAAGTCAATGCAAGGCGAGAATTGCGCGAACGGGCGCGGCGCGACCTGGTGCGGTACAAACGTGACGAACCGAGGCAAATATATATTCAGGTCCAATTCCTCATGGGGGCCCTGGCCCCCCCCGGCCCCCACAGACTCTACGTCACTGCCTCCAAAGCATCGGCGACATGCAGTCAACACACTGGTCATCTCCACTGCAGAATCCCAGTATGACTTCAGCCAAATTAATGTTATTATATTAGCCTCCCGAAATACTGTTGACGAAGGCTTTAGTGTTTAGTTTAACTTATAGTGTCCTATAGGTTGTACAAGTACTTCCCGAGCCTGGCCTGAAGCCCAACAAATAGCTACATGTATACAAGGCCTATGTGACACATTGGGCCCCGGCCTACATGATCCTTCTGACGGGGGTCAATTACTGATAATCCATGAAATACATTACATGATACTGTACATATGTACATATGTACAATGTACATACGTACGTACATACATACATACATACATACATACATACATACATACATACATACATACATACATACATACGTTTTTAGGTATGCAATCTAGCTTAAACTTGGACTCAGGGGGGTGGACGCCTCTGCCTTGCATAGTCCCCAGTGAATAGGCAGTTTGCCCTTCACTGGTAACCCTATTTTGGACTCATTTTAAATATATAAAGGTATTGCGGGCAGAGATTTTTACAAAAAAGCCTCCCCTTTTAAAATACATACACACATACATACCTACATACATACATTTCAGAAGTTTTAGCAGTTTTTAAGGACCCACTTTTAGGCCAGTGCACCAGAGCAAACTCTTGCCTTTTTTTAAACCCTACCCATTTTAACCAAATACAATTTATTTTCTCAGCATGACTAGAGCTAAATTATCGTATTGTTTTCTCCTGGGCCCATGTTGCTTTATTTATAAGGGCCCTGCGTAGAAAGAATTTAAATTATGGACAGTGCTCATTTGTTACATTGTCCTTAGGAAAGCAATTTTTCATGAATGAATTTGCCAGTACCACAGTTTATTATTACTGGTGGGTGCTTGTCCATATTAATTTCTGTACTGGAACGGATTATTTTGCTGCAGCGCCTGTGTAGTTTATGAAGGGAGCATCAATATTGTGTGTGTGTGTGTGTGTGTGTGTGTGTGTGTGTGTGTGTGTGTGTGTGTGTGTGTGTGTGTGTGTGTGTGTGTGTGTGTGTGTGTGTGTGTGTGTGTGTGTGTGTGTGTGTGTGTGTGTGTGTGTGTGTGTGTGTGTGTGTGTGTGTGTGTGTGTGTGTGTGTGTGTGTGTGTGAGTGTGTGCGTGCGTGTGATCCATAGACTGTGGTGTGTACGCCTTCTGTTTCTGGACAAAACCTTTTTCTATAATATAGAAACAGTGGTTCTCAAACAAGTTAAAAATCTTCTGGCCCTGACTGCTGGCGTTGTGGTTTTAATGACCAGCAGTGGTTCAATTTGATGAACGACTGCTGGTCATCAAATGGCTTTTAGAATGTGACAAAATCGTAGTCTCCAGGGGGTGAGTCATCGATAGAAAAAAGTCATTTTGACACAATCAGACACATTCATTTCGTCTCTCAGCATGCAGAGCTAAATTATAAATAAAAAAATTAATTTTCTTTTCTCATGGGCCCATGTTGCTTTATTTATGAATTCATATTTGGCCCCCCTGTAGAAATAATTTAAATTATGGACCGTGCCATGCCAGTCATTTGTTACACTGTCAGGTAATGTCAGGTGTGTTCTGATTATGTTGTGATATGATTCTCTCCCTCTCTTCTCCCTCTATACAACCACTCCATCCGCCTGCGGCCCTATGTGTGCCAGGTCATGACCATCGGTTCGGGCAAGGTGTTCGCCACCACAGGCTATGGCATCGCCCTGCACAAGAACTCTCGCTGGAAGAGACCCCTGGACCTCGCCCTGCTACAGCTGGTTGGAGACGGTGAGAGACCGCGGGCAAGGAAATCATAGGGAGGAGGAGGAGGAGGAGTGGGGAGGAACAGGGGGTGGAGGAAGCACACAAACAACGGATAGTCATTGGGAAAACAGTCAGAGGAGAGGAACGTTAAAACAGTGGTTTCTGACCTGGTCTGGACCCACATGATTTATTTATTTGTGTGTGTGTGTGTGTGTGTGTGTGTGTGTGTGTGTGTGTGTGTGTGTGTGTGTGTGTGTGTGTGTGTGTGTGTGTGTGTGTGTGTGTGTGTGTGTGTGTGTGTGTGTGTGTGTGTGTGTGTGTGTGTGTGTGTGTGTGTGTGTGTGTGTGTGTGTGTGTGTGTGTGTGTGTGTGTGTGTGTGTGCGCGTGCGCGTGCGCGTGCGTGCCCAGATGACAGTGAAGTGACAATTACTGCGTCAAATGTAATCAACAAATAACAAATAATTATTAAAACCTCTGCAAACATTGGCTAAATTGTCAAATAATTAATTATATGAAATAGGCAAAACTTGTGAGCTTGTAGACCTGCTATTTTCACAATATTCATCTGTGGGACCGAGTCAAAGTAAATGTAATTTGACTCAACTCCTACAATTCCAAGTGCTTTTCAGGATGGCAAATGGAATTATTTTGGGGGTCACGGCCTGAAAAGGTTGAGAACCACCGTGTTAAAGGACAATCGTGGAGGAGAAAAACAAAAGTGTGTCCTCTTTAAGCCCACAATGCGTCACATTTGCGACGCCTTGTGAGCTTTATGGATCAGCTATTTTCTGTCGTGGTCGCCCTCATGTGTGATGGAGCATAAATGTGGGTATTTAGCCAAATACTTTTGCACATACCTCCTGTAATGAGTCATACCCATTCCAACTACCAATACCAATACCAGGCAGGTTGTGTCCTTTGTTTCTAATTTAGAGTTTGACTTTGTGTTTGACTCTGGATTTAGGAATGGTATGACCTATTTGACCCGCTGGCTCTCCAAAATCAGGCCATGATTATAAACATGTGCTGGCATAGGCCGATAGACTTCCTGTATGACCTCTTTGACCTGTTAACTCTGGCCTCACCCTATTGATCACTCAAGGCTCAAGCCATATCTTAAGAACATGGGCTCACTTTAAACATGGACTATGTGAACCTACATCTAAACAACAACTCCTTATATTGCACTGTGAAATACATGACATTGTGATGTGGATGTAAGTACAGGTGTTTCTATATGTGTATTTATGACTTGATGAGAACAGAAAACATCTTAAGACATCCATACATGCCCAATGTAAGTCTTCCCAGATGTTGGTCAGAGCAGACAGACCACCTTGAGGCCTCTCCACATATCTACCCCAGATCTGTTTATATATATATTGTGAGGATTGAAACCAACGCCAGGAAACAGACAGGCAGGGAACAGGTTTGAGCCCAGAGTTTGGCACTCATTTATTGAAACCAAATAATATTCACAGGGTTTGAACTTGGAAATAATAATAATAAACTCAGGCTCCAGGTTCGTCAACTTAAAAGTTCAGCATTCTATTACTTAAAGTCTTCTGGGACGTCCAGATACAGGTGAGCCTAAGATAGCCGCTCTGGGGCTTCGTATAATAGTCTTTGTTTTACTTGTATGTCACTTCCACATCCTCCAAGCCATGTAGTTGCCAGCCTCTTTCCAGCCGAGCCCAACGGGGACCCGGATATCAGTAGTGATCCTATGAGGTGAGAGAGATAGTCAGTCTGACATATTTGGATTATATATTATATTGTGAGGGAGTGTGTGCTCGCTTACCGCCAGACCGCGCACCAACCTGCCACGGAGAGAGTCAAGAGCGAGTGCTGGGGGAGGAAGGCTTCTCGAAGTGTTTGGCTGGGCGCACAGGTGTTGCTCATCTGAAGCCCTCCAGCAGGTAATTGTGATAGTACCTGCCTCCTATGATGCAGCCCAGCCGGTTGTGCTCAACTCCGCCTCCCCTGCTCTCTCTCTCTCCAGGGAGGTGGTCAGGTGGCACGCGGTCCCTCAGCGAGACACCACAATATATATGTCTGGGCGCCAATACGCTACAGTAGCAATGGATGTCATTTTGGCGTCTGGGGAGCGGTAGGGGTGAGACGTCTTGCTCAGGGACACTTTGACTGGGTGAGCCGGAGGGTCGAAATGGTGATTCTTCCAATTCCCAGACAGCATCTCTACTCACTCAGCTATGGGTGATGAGTGTAGGAGGGTGGTGGGAGAGAGAGAGAGAAGGACAGAAAGAGGCCAAGACAGAAGAGAGGGAGAAGGAAAATGACAGTTAAGATTAAATGAATCCTGTGTCCTCTTACCCTCTAGTTTAAAAACGAATCAGAAGACAGAGAGAGAGAGCCGGAGCGGAGGTCAAATGTTCCACAGAGACTTTTACACAAGTTCCATTTAGTAAAGTAACTTGTCAAGACACAGCTTCACCCTTCCCCTTCTCTGGGGTGTTTTCACCGGCTATACCGGAGAAATTCATTTGCTGAGCTTCATTTATTGGCGGCTCTGGGACACTGTGGCTTCTAGGCAATTAGTGAGCTTAAGAGAAGCGAGCCATGGGTGAGTGCAGCTGCTGTGGACAGTGGATCCCTGGGGATGCTGGAACCAGGCCGGTTCTTCTCAACTCCTTATTCTTTTACACTCCAAATTTAAATACAGGCAAATTTAAAGGTATATTCAGTGATTTCACTTAATTCAAATATCACTTATTTTTTTGTTTTGTTGTGATAATCCTCCCTACTATAGAGTGTGCTGACCATATAAGGAGTTCCTCCCTGTCCCCAGTTAACCCCTGGGGGTCAAAAAACCTTAGGTTTCGTTTTTGACTCTCTATCCTGATTGGACGAAAGGCTGGGTCCCACAGCCAAAAACGAAACCTAAGGTTTTTTGAGTGAAATCACTGAATATACCTTTAAGCGGAGGGGAGGGTGCATGCTGCTCTGTGCCGCCACACTGTCTACAAGTACAAGTCTGGAATTCTAAATGAGCTGAAGTCCCCTCAGGTAATAGCCCACTATAGTCCCGTGTGAATAGGGCTTAAGAATCAATTACTGGCAATGTGGCTTCTTCTGTCTTGAGATTCCTCAATAGGGAACCACAGGATAAACGGGGAACCATTAGCCGCTAGGAAGGCACAGATGAGGACAACCCGGGAGCACACATTTTAAAATGAGGACAGTAAATTAAGTCCTGCTCAGGGACTTACAGTACAGCTGATGCCAAGTATACAGGGGTCCTCTTTCACAACAGCACAGATTCTTATAGTAGGGCGGTGCAAAATAAACAAAAACACTTGAATGTATGGGCGAATCAGAAAGCCTTTGACACTTTCTTTGTATAGGCTCAACATTCCATTATGCCTTGAGGAAATTGATTTGTGTGGTTTCTGTGGAGGGTCTCTTTGTCTGAAATACTTCTACAGTAGCTATGTTCCTCTTGGTGTCTTTACTTGCTATAAACTTGCGTCACACAGGCTAAAAGAAAGAAAGAAAAAGCCTGTAGTTTAGTTTAGTTTTTCACCTTGCCCATGGTTCATATTTTAAATAATTTATTGATACAGTAGCAGACGTCTTGAAAATTCCTTTCACAAACTGCGCGCTGCAATGTACTACAGCAGCAACTATTCCTTTCTCAAAAGTAAGGCAAATGAGTTGAGTTGTATGATCCCTGCAGCTCCTCCTGGAAGCATTTCGACAGGAGTTTAGTGTACATCGCTCAGCGACGGAAATGTACTAGAACGGAAACAGACACGAACAGCTGAATTAAATTGAAATTAAGCTGCACTGCGCGCGCACACACACACACACACACACACACACACACACACACACACACACACACACACACACACACACACACACACACACACACACACACACACAGGGTTCTGTTTTTAAACCACCTGCTCCAAAAGAGACGTCCCCTTAACTCCCCTGCTGTTTTCCACCGCCTCTGGAAACCCACTTGTGAGGAGATGAGAGAGGAACGTACTGTACTTTAGTATGTGTCAGATGATTAACACACTCGCAGAGGGGAAGGGAGGGGGGGGAGAGAGAGAAAGAGAGAGAGATAGAGAGACCATGACGCTCATTGAAAAATGATGAATTGGATGAAGAGTGCCATGCACTCGCTCAACATGAATATCAGCGCCCCCTCCGCCGAGACACGTCGAAATCAGCACTGAGCACCCCATGAACCGCAGGGGGGGGAGAGAGAGAGAGAGAGATAGAGAGAGAGAGAGAGACATGCAGTGGAAGAGTCGAGAGTATCTAACGCAGAACACCTGGTGGGGTTGATACATGACTGTCAAGGAATGTTGCAATCCTTAGCAGGGAATGTGTGCATGTGTTAATTAGCTTAGTTTGCTAAGTCCCACCCAAGCCCGTTCTTGGCCAATACCACGTTAGCGACGGTTACTATAGGTAAGGATCCTGGTCACGCTTTCAATGCTGGTCAAAATAGTTAAGCAGTGTCAATACATATATTTGCTGTAGCATGTGTGGACCTCAGAAAGAGGGTTTGTTTTCTTACCTTGTTATGAGCAAACTAGTCCATTCCATGAATTTTTCGCTCCGTTTTGCAGTTTAATAGTAAATATAAAAATAGGCTCTCATTGACTTCCATTGTAACGGGGAAACAGCCGTTAATTGGCCGTCTCCAGATATATGAAGATCACGACACTGACCTCATCAAACCCTGGATATCCATACATGGAGAAGACTGGATTATTACCTAAATCTGCATATATGGAGCCAGCCAGAAACTCAAACCTCCATACATGGAGCTGACCTGTTTGGACATTCCATATGTTGATCCTTCCCCATCCATCCTTCCTCTTCGATGTCTCCTTTTGACTGATACCTGTCCATTCAAACTCTAGACGGGCCCGCCCCAAAGTTATTACTGCAAAACTAAGTCCCGGCCCTACCTGGGCCCTCATCAAACCCTGTACTCTCAAGACACTGCCCCCGCTGCCACCCTTAGATCTCCATATATGGAGCTGACCTATTCTGACATTCGGGCATGTTGATCTGACCTCGTCAAACCCTGTACACTCAAGACACGCTCCATATAATGGCCAGTACAGAATTCATTCCATATGTTGATCTGACCCCCCCATGCCAAAGCGCCAGCCGCTCGCCCCAGCAGTCTGCCGTCACCCAGGCGACCTCGCCGGGTCGCACGTGTGTGTGTGTGTGTGTGTGTGTGTGTGTGCGCACGTGCTTTGCATGCATGTGTGTGTGGTGTTTGAATGCAGTCGTGTCAGTCTACAAACGGGCCCTATAATCATGTGTCATGGCGGAAGCCAGCTATAGGTTGGGGCTTTACAAACGCTTGTTAATTAACCCAGGGGCCAATGAATGTTGTGACTCTGAGCTGGGAGGATTTAGACCTTCGTTCTTTGACTGGATGGCCGCGTTTGTCATGCAGGAGCATGTGTGTCCCTGTGTGTGCGCTGGGATACTAACGCTGATTGCTCTGTTGTGCTGGTTGTGCATGGGCGTGCGTGCGTGTGATGGCATTTCCTTCCCTGAATTCATTTGATTAATGCATTAAGGCTCTATAGCACTATATATTCCCATTACACACACATGCCTGTAGGCCATGTGTGTGCGACGTGCGTACAGTATATATATATACGCACATGTATGCTGTACATTTCTATTCCAGTGTGTAATGAATATGCGCTTTCTGCATGTCTATCTATCTATCTGCCTGCCTGCCTGTGAGCGTGTGTGTGTATCAGCCTTTCATCTGCCATGCCTTGTCCTACCATCAAGTCTCAATGCGGCCAGCTCAGAGGGACATTTTACATGATGCATCAAAGCCCCCCTCTCTCTCTGTCTCTCTCTCTCTCTCTCTCTCTCTCGCTCTCTCTCTCTCTCTCTCTCTCTCTCTCTCTCTCTCTCTCTCTCTCCATAGCAGTATCAATGCTAGTCGCGCTAGGAGTGAAGGTCCTTGCAGAAAAGAAAAAAAAGGCTGAAATATAGCCTACAGTATATAGGTCTGAATTAAGTGGTTAATCTATGTTTTGTAATAAATAAAAAACCCACAAAGTATAATAACTAAAGTTTCCAAATAATTGTAGTGTAGTAAAAGTACAATATTTGCCTCTGAGATATAGTAGAATAGAAGTAAAAGTAGGCCTATTGTAAATTGGAAATATTCGAGTTAAGTAAAAAAATACCGTACTTGAGTACATGTATTTAGTTACTTTCCACCACTGGGATTCAAAAGCTTTAAGATTGCTCCACTCATGTTGTTTTTCATCACCCCTGCCTGCCCTCCTATCCGTCTCTCATTCTCAGTAGTAACACAATAGGCTCAGTCAGACTGGCCTCTCCTGCACCTCTCCTGCTGTTAGCATCTCTCTCATCTTTTCCCCTCCGGGGGTGAAAACGCCTCCCCTCCCATAGCAAAGTGATGATAATCCCATATGGAGAAAACGCCTCCCTCCCATAGCAAAGTGATGATAATCCCATATGGATGAAAACGCCTCCCCTCCCATAGCAAAGTGATGATAATCCCATATGGAGACGTCGATCCCTTTCTCCTCTTCTTTTTTCCCCCTCAGTTATCCCTTTCTATACCTTATAAGTTCCGACGCAGAACTCAGTGCATGTACAATTTAGACATTTACACTCTTAATCCAGAGTGATTTACAGTAAGCAAGGTAAACACGAGGCAATATGAAATGCATAGGGCATAGTAATCTAGGATCATACAGGTAAATCAATATATGATCTCTCAACAGTATAATGTCATCACTTAATAATCTGTACATAGTCTACGCACTTTAGATGCCAGGTCTACACATGAACCTGGCAGTCTACATAACATGCTAGCTAAATTATTATTTGCATTGATTGTCTTATTTCTTGTATTAAAAAATATATATATATATATATATATTTAAAGAACCTCTAAGGAAACAAGTATACTGATTGGGTATACTGGGGTTTTGAGATTATGTCCTTATTTGTCTGTACTGTATTATCCCATTCTGACCGGGAACCCATTTTGGTGTTAGCATCATGTTATGCTTTAGCTATTTAAAAATAGCAGATCTACAAGCTCATATCGCGCCACCGAGTGGCGCCAGGGAGAAGGGTCTGGGACGTATGGAGCGCCAGGGAGAAGGGTCTGGGACGTATGGAGCGCCAGGGAGAAGGGTCTGGGACGTATGGAGCGCCAGGGAGAAGGGTCTGGGACGTATGGAGCGCCAGGGAGAAGGGTCTGGGATGTATGGAGCGCCAGGAGCGGCACATCCTTCTCCTCATATTTCAAGCCCTGCTTTGCTGACAGATATCTGCCACTTATTGTGTCTTATTTCAGTTTCTCCTCGTTAAAAAAAAAATAATAATAATAATAATTATGCAGGTGCTGTTGCCTGAAAGTCCTTTGTGGTTATGACGCGTAGCTCTACCTCCTCTACAAAACGATTACTCCTACCACCTCACCACCTGCCTGACGGATATAAAATAAATTGATGCTAATTAACGCATTTGAACTATACTTTAATTGATCGGCGTCTGCCCAGAAACCAATTTGAAATTTGGCACAGACTGCCAAAATTGTACCACTCCCTAGAAATTAGACATCTGGATTCCAAGACTATATACCTTTAGAAATAAATAATGATGTACGGATATATAGGTCAAACATTTTTCCACCATTGGATGGTAATACTATAGTGTCCTATAAAGCGTGGAGCTACAACAAAGACAGATGGGGCTAGCAGAACCCTGGGACCAAGCGTTGGAGGGTGAAAGCTATATGCCTTCCCCAGTTGCTGCTCCGGTTCTGTGGAACACTTCGAGCTCATATCAAAGCTCACTGTACTGTACTGTACTGTACTGTACTGTACTGTACTGTACTGTACTGTACTGTACTGTACTGTACTGTACTGTACTGTACTGTACTGTACTGTACTGTACTGTACTGTACTGTACTGTACTGTACTGTACTGTACTGTACTGGCACACCCGAAATCATCCAGCCACACACATAGTGCTCAGACCCAGCCAGCCAGCCAGCCACACACATAGTGCTCAGACCCAGCCAGCCAGCCACACACTATACTGTAGTGCTCAGACCCAGGCAGCCAGCCAGCCACACATAGCTCTGTTGCACCACTCAAAAATAGTATTTTTTTGTTCCACCACGTGTTATTATTGATGACATGTTTTCTCTCTCCTCTCCGTCTCCTCTTCCAAACCTCGTTAAACTCGTCCTTTTTCAACTCGCAGATGAGATTGACATGCTGGAGCGACTGTGGCTGTCGGGCATCTGCCACAACGACAAGATTGAGGTACGTACACAATATGGACCTGCTGAATTCTGTGCATATCAGGAGGCCCACACTACACTTTTGTGAAAGAAGATTGCAGTCTTTGTTCACCCAATTTGCTTGAGCTAAGAGTGCAGCACACACACACTGTAATACTTTACTCACAAAGTCATGTGCAGTTATGAGCTTGTCCACAGAGATTAGCTCTGTGCCAGCAAAGAGAGTTAGTACTAGTCATCCACTGTCTGCAAGGGGAAATTGTGTACTTCCCATTTAAGATTTAATTCAACCTGGCTGTCAACAAATGAAAGAAACAGTCACACATGGCTATAAAAGTGTCCTGGAGATTTACAGCAGTGCATGCAACCACATTGCCCCTGCAGCAAATGGATCATGGTATGCATTTAAATATATGACTGGGTGACATTAAAATGTTCTCTGCCTTATGTCTTCATTAGCCGGGGTCAAGCTGTTTGGATAACAGCCAGTACGTGTCTCCATTGTCTCTTCATAACCATGCCTGGCATGGTACCGTGACCAGATTCCATAATCTTATTATACACAAGCTTCATTTTTATAACGCCATTAAACAAGTCAATAAATGAGCCATGGTGTGTGTGTGTGTGTCTGCGTGTGTGATTCTCGCCCTCAGGGCGTCTTACTTGTGTAGACTGTGTGATTCATTACAATAGGGGTTAACAATGATTTGTCCCAAAGATTGTTAAAGCTAGAGTCATTTTGAAA
>NC_139697.1:38780820-38828320 GCF_964188405.1 Protomyctophum parallelum | reverse complement strand
AGATTCATACGAGGTTTCCACTGGACACACACTGGTCTGATTTAACCCATTCTGACCTGAGATCAGATTAAAAAAATGTCAGTCGTTCTTCAATTTTTCAAAAATAGCAGACCTACAAGCTCGTAGCGCGCCACTCGGTGGCGCGCTATGAGCTTGTAGATCTGCTATTTTTCAATAGCTAAAGCATATCATAATGCTATTAATGGGTCACAAGTAAATTTCCCTTTATTTCATGAATAAATACAGAAAATATAAAAAAAACAACATAATAATAATAATAATAATAAATACATCCCATAAATTAGAAAACACATTTTTAAGAAGTAGTGACACGACACACTTGTAGATCTGATATTTTCACTAGTTTGGGGAAACATCAAATTCTTCTTTTGGGTCTCGAGCTGAAAAGTTTGGGAACCAGTGAACAGTACTCTGCAGAGTGGCCTACAGGGACCCCTAGTGTCTGGCTGACTGATGGTTCAATTACCATTTAATGGAGTTATTTTGTCAAGTTATCAGTCGGGAGATGAGAGAATCTGGAGAAGACAGGGGGGGCTGTTACAATGACTTGCTGGAGCTATCAGAATGAAAGGAGAGGTGGAGGGAATAGGCCAGGTGAGAGGATGGGACAGGACAGAGACGGGCATGAGACAATTTACAATTTAGGCATTTAGCAGACGCTCTTAATCCAGAGCGACTTACATTAAGCAAGAACAAAAGCATGGGAATACATCACATAAAAGCATTTATCATGAAACATGCGTAAGCCAAGAAAGTAACAGTGGAATATCTATATAATGAAACTATACATATATACTACTATGCTATACATATGTACTATGGCGTGCTATGACTATATACAATGCAATTATAGTGCTGTCTACATAACATGCTATAAGTCTGTATCAAATGCTATCTAAGTCTACGGAAGTGCTATCTAAGGGGGGTAGGGTAAGTGCTATATGGGCCAACCATGAGAATGATTTAAGTTCAGTTCAGTGTTGATTTTGACGGCAAATTAGTTTTAGTCTTTTGAATGAAATTCCAGTTATTTAGTTAGTAGTCAAACATCGTTCAAAATCATAATAGTGGAAAAAAGATACAGGAGGGAGGTTGAAGGCAGGGCAGACTATCGGGAGCGGGGATTCAGCAACTATATAGCAGAGTAATTCGATCAATTCAACTGCATTATTTATTCGCGCCTGCACTCGCCTGACTTACTTTACATCACCGAATTTGATTTCATCCAAAATGCACTGTATACGTTGTATGCTCGGAATTCTAAGCTTTTGCTTTGCGTTAACCCATTCTGAACGGGCACCCATTTTGGTGTTGGCATCATATTATGCTTTAGCTATTGAAAAATAGCAGATCTACAAGCTCATAGCGCGCCACCGAGTGGCGCGCTACGAGCTTGTAGGTCTGCTATTTTTGAAAAATCGAAGAACGACTGACATTTTTAGAATCTGATCTCAGGTCAGAATGGGTTCATCAGGACCAGTGTGTGTCCGGCGGAAACCTCGTATGAATCTGATCTCAAGTCAGAATGGGTTAAGGAGCTCACACCATAGCCTTATACAGGGGCCAGCCCTAAAACCCACTCCACGAGTCAGACAGCTTCCAATTTCACACTGTACTGAGTCCTCTGCTTATACCCGCCATGCCACACAGCTTCTGCTGATACTTTGAAATGAAAACTTACATTCAAACAGTTTTGCTCACTTGTTACACCATGGAGTAGCTCCAAGCTGTATATACCTCGGGACACGGTCACATATAGCATTGCTTTCCAGGACTGGGGCTGCTGGGCAAACAGACATTCAAATATCAAAAGAAATTTAAATTGGAAAAAGGCCCCCCGCCCCCCCTCACACATTAGAAGGACAATATCACACTAGAGCTGAGTCTAAAAGTGAGTAGACGTTAAAATACACCTTGAAGTATGCTATATTTAAACATAAATACTTTTGAATACCTAACTTCAAATTTCAAAGCAAGTACAGCACGTCCTTAAAGCTACTTTAGTAATATTTAATATTATAGTAATGTTTGACCAGGAATATCTATGCTTCGACGTACGTCTGGGGTTGCGTGGTACATTGACCGCCCAGTCATGATGTGTCACAGGTGTGTCTTAACTTTCAGGTCTTCACTGGCCTCGGCTGCCTCTGAACACCTCTAGTATGGCCATCATTGCTCTCTCTCTCTCTCTCTCTCTCTCTCTCTCTCTCTCTCTTCTCTCTCTCTCTCTCTCTCTCTCTCTGTATGGTGAGCAGAACAGAGATTTACTGGAGCCCCGTGGGACATTTGTCATTATGGGGCTGATATTGGTGGCTATTATGAATCACGTCCACATACTCTATGAGGGGTAGATAATAAAAAAAGCTCTGTGATTTACATGGGTATTCCCTGGTCCACTGCTCCCTTATTATACAGTCTAATAGGCCTGAAACACAGACATACTGTACTGTACACACTATAGCCTATAGGCATGCACACACGGACTGTGCAGTGATGTCGTGGCACATAGGAGTGATGCAGTGAGTAGTGACTGTTTCAATGCATACATTATACAGTACATCCTGTGCTTTGTTAACCCATTCTGACCTGAGATCAGATTCATACGAGGTTTCCGCCGGACACACACTGGTCTGATTAACCCATTCTGACCTGAGATCGGATTCTAGAAATGTCAGTCGCTCTTCGATTTTTCAAAAATAGCAGACCTTCAAGCTCATATCGCGCCACTCGGTGGCGCGATATGAGCTTGTAGGTCTGCTATTTTTCAATAGCTAAAGCATAACATGATGCCGACACCAAAATGGGTGCCCGTTCAGAATGGGTTAATTAGGGTCCCACGTGTGTGTGTGTGTGTGTGGGGGGGGGGTGTCTATATTTTGCCCCCTTCTTTTTTCTACCCCTACCACCTTATCTTAACCGAACGTTTGCCTACAGTGACACGCGGCGAATCAATTTGCGTAGAAGTGGCACTGAATTTGCAGCTCAACAAAAGCTAATTCCTATATTGTGTGACTGAGGACAATGTCACCATAATTAAAAAATGTCCACAATATGATTATCGTGAGCAGGATTCTTCCTTACCACAATAAACGATATTACCGATTATCGTCACCATCCCTATAGCTCATTACCTTCAGTATTCGACAGCCTTCTCTGCTGGCCTGTAATTGCACATCTTCTCTTCTCTTTCTATACCCAGGGAATGTACAGTTGCTGCAAGCAGTTCGAAGACGACACGGATCCCGGGTCCCTGCCCCAGTACCACGCGGTCCCCAGCATGCCCCCTGGCATGCAGATGCAGCAGCACCTCGTGTCGGCCACCGTGACCAACTCCGCCGCCATCGCCATGGTACAGCAGCAGCAGCAGCAGAAGCACTACCACCAGCAGCAGCAGCAGCAGGGGCAGGCCTATACCACCATGCTCCCCGGGTCCCCTCCCACCACCGGCCACTCCGCCATGGCCCTGGGTCCCTCCAATAGCCCCCTGTTAGAAGGCCCCATGCCTTGTTCCTCCTTCCTGCCCCGACACGACCGGAGGCTGGCTGTGGTCGACCGCTGGAACAGGTCGAAGCCTGACAAAACTATGGCCGGAGGTGCCGGCGGGGTGGGTATCGGGGGCATAGCCGGAGGCATCACAGAACTCCAGGCCCAGCAGTACCAGCAGAATCTGGGCCAGCACTGGACCTTGCCTGGAGAAGGCGGTGCTGGTAGTGGTGGTGGAGGAGACACTGGGCTGGATGAGTACAAGCGCTACTATGGTCCAATTGATCCGGAGGGGCTGGGGGCCAGCACTGACCAGCAGGCGGTGGGACTTCAGCAGACGCCCAAGATGAACCCCCGCGGCTCCAAGGTGGCGGGGATGCCCCGGCCGCCCCCCAAAGGGCCCCCGCAAGCCCCAGCACACTTAATATCCAAGCAACCGCCGCCGGTCCAGTCCTCCCCCCACCGAAGGCCCTCCTTCTTCAGGCGAGGCAGCCTGGGGGGCGTGGCGATGAGAAAGGGCTCCGGCGCCCCCCTTTACGAGAACATCCTGCCCCTGGGCAGGCGGGGAGGAGGGGGGAGGTACGGCATGAGGGATGGGGGCGGGGCGAGGAGAGGACGCCGCCCCCCGTCTATCCCGCTGCCGGTCTCCCTGTCGTCCCCGACGCACACCCCGACCACTCCCTCCTCGCCCTGCCGCCTCTACTCCTTTTGCTCCAGCGCCTCCTCTTCTTCCTCCTCCACCTCTTCGGCGTCTTCCTCCTCCTCCTCGTCGACGTCCGTCTCGCTCTCCCGCTCCAACTCGCCGTCCTCCTGCTCCAGTGACAGTTCCTACAACTCCTCGCTGAGTTTCCGATACCGGGCGGGCGACCGCGACTTCATGGTGGACGAGGACTATGACTCGGACCTGCTGACGGAGGAGTCGAGCCTTTTGGCCCTGCGCCGGAAGACTCGGTCGCGCCGCATGTCTTCGCGCTCGCTGCCCTGCAGCCCTCCGCCCCCGCCCGTCCCGCCGCGCAAGCCGCGACCACAGAGGGAGTACGGAAGGGACCGGAACGGGAGCCAGCTGGCCCAGCTGCAGGAGTGGTGGGCCTCGTGGGCGGAGAGAGAACGAGGCAGGGCGACGGGACGCGCGGCGGGAGGAAGTGGAGGGCTGAGGGCGGAGAAGAGGCACCACAAGGAGAGGGAGCGCGAGCGGAAGAGGCGGAAGAAAGGGCGGAAGAAGAAGAAGAGGGAAGACAGGGAGCGTGAGCGCGAGCGCAAGCGCCGCAAGGGCAAGAAGAAAAGAAAGAAAGAGGAGAAGACAAGGAGGACGGATAGAAAGAGGTCAGAGCAAGAGGACGGAGACGCGGAGAAGAGGGAGGAGATGAAAGTCGCTGTGCCAGACTACCTGCCCTATCCCCCGCTGAGGCGAGACTCCTTCCGGAAGAAGAGTGTGGGCTCCATCAGGAGCTACGGCTGGAACATCACGGGGGCTGCTGAGGAAGACATCGGGAGGCGGGAAAGGGAGGAGAAGGAGAGGGATGACGGGGAGGATAGCAGAGGGAAAGAGAGGCACCACAGACGACGGGATAGCAAGCACTACCAGAGCTCCAGCAGCAAGACGCCAACATCTGTCAAGTTCTGGGGAGGTGGGAATCTGTCCTCGGACACCATTCCCTCCGCCTTCCTCCCCCTGCTTCCTCTCTCCTCCAAGCGCAGGAAGAGCAAAGGCTCAGACCGGGAGACCGTGGGGAGGGAAGGTGAGAGGAGGCCACTCCTGGGGCGGAATGGCAGAGCCGAAGTGCATTCTAAGGAAGGACTGTCCTTCCACGAGTGGGAATCAGACATGGAGGAAGAGGATGAGGATTCTGAGGAGGAGAGGAGGAAATCAGAGCGAGGCAAGCGGCGAGGAGGAGGGAGGACATTAGAGGAGGAGAGGGAACGGGATAAGGTTGTCGGGATATACTCTGATGACGACGGATCCTCAGGAGAGTTTGGGAAGTTCGAAAGGTATTGGGAGGGCCATGAGGGAAGGGCGGTTGGGGGCATAGGTGGAGGAGGATGGTTCTTTGGCACGTACCCCTCCAGGGATAAAGCTGGCAGCATCAACAGCAGAGACGACCTATTTCTGGGGCGAGGGGAGGGCTGGGGTGGAGCTGAGAGTGGATGGGGATCTAGTGGCGGAGGAGGTGGAGGACGAGAAGGAGACTGGGGGTCAGGTTCCCGCTGGCCCCCGCCTCCCCTCACGCCTCCACCTCCCAGAAGATACTGGTCTGTGGACAAGCTCCACATACAGGATGAGAAGAAGGGAAAACGCAAGTCCAAGGACAAAGGCAGAGGGTATTCAGGCACTTGTGCCTCTTGCCAGTCTCCCCACCATCGCCACGGACACTCCAAATGGGCCCGGGTGACCTCCAGGAGCCAGGAGGAGCTGTACCAGCACTGCCAGAGTTTCAGTGGCACCCCGAAACCCAAACGTCACTCCTCATCTTCCTCCAAACCTGACCACTCACAGAACAAGTCGGGCAGCCAGTCCAACCTGAGCATGCAGCGGACGCAGAGGGCTGAGCGGGACAGAGACCGAGGAAGACAGCAACAATCCTCCCCACCTCCCACCTTAATTCCAAACCTGCCACCCGCTCTCCCAGCACTCCCGGCGCCCCCGTCTTCCTCCCACCCGATCCACGGCCCTCCCCCTACCTCTTCCTCGTCCGTCTCGTCTCCCTCCGTGGTGTCGTCCACCCCAGGGGCGGCTCAGACTTCCGCGATGGCCTCAGCCAGCGCCAAATTGCAGTACCAGCGGCTGCGCTCGGTGCCCCAGTCCCAGAGGTTCCCCCAGTCCCCACACTTACCACTCAAAGCCAAGAGCCTTTGCTCTCGTAGGGGATCGGCGCACTTCTCAAGCGTGGAGAGTGAAGTGTGAGGTTTAGAAAATCTTTGAAGCTCAAACCAGGTGTTGAATTTTACCTGTTGCTCTTGTTATAATTCGGCAGCAGAAAAGGCAGCACACAGTATAGATTTCATATAGACCTCTTGCACAAAAATAGAAGCATACAGACAAACAAGCGAACTAACTCAAAAGCCAAACAAAACTTCACGGGGAGTGAAAAGACACGTGACAGAGATCAGAGAAGTAACAGTGATTTTCTTTTTATTTTCTTTCAGTTATTTGAAAGACTACTGCCACAATGAAATGTGCTGGGAGGATTTATCTGCTACTGTAAAACGTAACAGGAGTTTATAGAAGCGTTAATACTACTATGGAAGATACCGTGGCTTACAGACCACACAGAGTGGTAGTTTTTATCCATGGGAGTCAAAATTCGGAGGATTCTACATTCTTACTGAGGGCTCAGGAACTTTGTAGTACTGTATATACACCCGCTGCTCTTGGAATCCTCTGACGCCGTGCCGTGTTCCCCGATAAGGAACACTTGTTTTTATTTTCCCTTAAGACACACTTTTAACCACCTTACTGTACTTTCCGTTCCCCTAAACAAACTTGTTTACATCCCTGCAGAGTCTGTGTCTCCCTCCCCGAGGCACCATTTGTGTACGATCCATAACTTGTCTTCTAGCTATGGAGGATAATTGCTACAGTATGTCTTCTGTTTTGTTCTTTGCTCTTCTCAGCACTGTTCTTCTCCATCTTATTCTCATTCTCCACATTATTCTTTCTCCTTTCTTCCATTGTTATGTCCTCTCCTCTGTTCCCTCCTCTCCATCGTTTCTTCTCTTCTCTCATTACACTCCTATCCTTGACGTGATTATTCTGTGCGTCTGTGCTTTTCTGTGTTTGTATTCTTGACAACAGGGTAAGTCAACCGTGACTGACATCGCGCTGGCTTAATGAAAAGCTGAGTGCCAAACTTAAGTGGAGTTTAACCATCCGTATATAATGTTAGCTTCTGTATTATTATTTTCGTTTTCATCTCAGCTCACATGCTGTCATATACCCAACATACACGCACGCACGCACGCACGCACACACACACACACACACACACACACACACACACACACACACACACACACACACACACACACACACACACACACATAATAACACAAATGTGCACACATAAGAAATAAGTTCACCTACCCTCTATCTTGAGCAATACATTAGCCACAGACCACAGTTCTTGTTCAACCTTTTACATTTTAAATGGGATATTTTACTTCTCTGTCTTATTGTTGTTGTTATTGCTGGTGTTATATATTATATTATGATTATTTCTAATGCCATGTAAGCACTGTGCTGTACTACTTAAACCGGGGGGAGTGCACAGAAAACATTCAGAACTACCTACAACAACAAAGGACGAAGCCCCTCGACCATTTCCCACCTGCTTTTGACTGAATGTAAAGTTAGCCACAAACCGTGTGCTATCATGAAACACTTGCTAACGGCACTGGTAGCATTTATTCGAAGGGGTGGTGAGTAAGGATACAAGATATTGATCTGGCTGCAAGACAAACAAGTGTACAAATCATCAAAAAAAAAGTATTTTGATTGCGTGTGTTTGATGTTCCCTGACACACAGGCGAAATGGAGGGATTATCAATACCATTATGGCGCTGTGGGTAAAATAATAATGAATAGTTTTTGACCCACGTTTGCCCGCGGCCAAGCAGGGCACCTGTGTGAGTATGAAATAAAAAATAGGGCTACATGGTTCAATCAGGCAAGATGACTATGGTGCAGGGAACTAGCCTATATGTATATCTAGCCTTATGCTGGTCCCTTCGGCCATTACGTTTATTTGATGTTTGCGTGGGGGGGGGGGGGGAAACAATATATAAAAAGCTATTATGTTCTCCCGGATTAGCCTTATGCCAGAACTGTGTGATTTTACAGGAGATTATTTAGTTTCCACAGTATGTACGGTGAGACCTTGTCCTGTTGTGTTGTACGCCAACTGTGATGGCATACTCTGAGAGGCAATGCCAATGTTGACAGTTGCTAGCAGCGTGAGATGTTCTTTGAATGATGTGTGAAAGACAAGCTGTCACACCTCACGGTTAAGGCTTTCTGTTTATGTCCTCCTCTCCTGGCAAAACGTGTAACCAAGAGCTATAGCCTTTTAACCATGACCATTTTTACAGTTGAGCTGACACCAGCACTCCCGGCGGCAAGCACTTATAAGCTAGCACTCCAGAAGCCTTTTTTTTCCCCCTTACGACTTTAATGTTAGTGTCTGGAGATTTTGTACCATAATAACATTGTTGGCACTTTGAGATTGCTGGAGTTTTTAAACGTAGAGTATAAAACTACAAAGTCGTTGCTGTTGCCACTAGGCCAAAAAGCCTGCATTATCATCCATCTCATGATAGGCTGGTCAGCTCCTGTTTGCCTAAAACTGCATCTGAGCCATATGTTATTGTACTTAAGCAGAAGATGAAAGGGGGAGAAAACAATACTGTTCTTTGTTTTTGTTTTTTTAGTGTAAAGTTTGTCTGCCTTTCTTTGAAAAGAAAAGAAAATCTAGATATAGTATACTTGTGGAGGTGGGTAGCATTAGAAAAAAAAAGTTTGACTTCTTGATATTTGGGAATATTGTTTACCATTCGAGTTTCATTGTGCTGATAAATAGTAGCCTATATATTACCTGTGTTTAGGGGGGAAAAACACATGGTAATTCATCATTCCTCATGTCCAGTCAACAAATGACTTATTTTATACCAATTAAACACCCCATGAAGCCTTGTATTCATGGAAATTGGTTTGTTTTTCCGCATTCCTGAGCCAATAATTTGATGACCGGCATAGTCTCCAGTAGGAGATCCAATAGACTCTATTGGATCTCCTACTGGAGACTATGCCTATTGAACAGAGACTCTGACTCTGCACGTCTGGTTACATTTCATATTTTAGATTTAAATCACTTTAAAAGGATACCTGTACTAAATCAAGTTGGACAGGTATTAATAACGTTTAGTGCTATGCTCCTTACAATCAACAGCTTACAAGAATCCCAAAGTGTCAAATGTGGAATACATGTGCATAGCATTTGCTCTCACCACAAGCAACTAAAGAAATCCGCATTAAAGCCCAGTCTTGCCCAGTATGGTGAGAGAAAGGATCTGTTACTTTTTGGCCGTGGCTGCCTCATGTCCTCACCTGATGGTGTGGAAAAGCTTGACTGAACATAAAGGTCTGTCTGTAAACAAGCATTACTGATTGCCTATAGCTACAGTCGCAGCCATAGGATGTTGTCACCTGGTTTACCGGCCGGTGGCTCTGGAAACAAAACATTAAATTCAGGACAAATAATGCCAAATACACTAAAAAGTGGCGCGCACACACACACACACGCTCTCTCTCTCTCTCTCTCTCTCTCTCTCTCTCTCTCTCTCACTCTCTCTCTCTCTCTCTCTCTCTCTCTCTCTCTCACACATTGCTTGCCACTGTGTAAAATACATAGATAAATACATAGAATTAAATTACTGACTTGATTAGTGTGAATTAAACGTAAGTATGACTTTTCATTAAATAGAATTGCATAATATGCCATACCTCAAACTATTGGCAGCCATCATCGGTCAGCTGAAAGCACATTTTGAGGCACTAGCTTTCACAGGGTCAACTTACAAGTAACGCAAGAAGTTGGTTGGTTGGGTTAACTTGCTGTCGACCATTCTACATTATAGTAAGATATTGATCGTGATTTTTGGTTGCTCGTGGTAGGATATTTTCTTTAGAAAAGGTCTGTACATTCTGTACAGGGTTGGGATCCTTTGGAATTTTAACGACTCCGGTTCCTTAATGATTCCCTCTCAACGTCCGATTCCTTAACAGTTTGCTTGAACAATTCCTATAGGGGGTTCCAAATGGAACCAAATGGACCCTTACAGGTTACCCGTAAATAAATAAAAAACGCTTGAGAACCGCCTTAAAACCAGTTACAGAAAGTGTTCCAAGTGTGATGGAACCGATCTTTTCGGTTCTTTTAGGTTGGGTTCCTCCGGTTCCGGATCCCAACCTGTGTGCCCTACATCCCCCACACCCCACCCCACCCCACCCCAGCCATCCAAACCAATCTCCTCTGTCCTCATGTCACCTCGTTGTTGATGAGTCTGCAATTGTAAAGCTAGTTCTATTTTTGGAAAAACAAACAAAAAAAAAGTATCTGTGGATATATATTTCTTTCATCTCAAATAGAAGCATATATATATATATGATGAGTATATTTCAAAGCGCAAAGTGCAAGATCTATGTTATATAAGTTTGTCAAAACTAAATTTTACAGTGTTATCTCTATGAATGTCTTTTTTTGTCCTTTTATGTCTGTCTCCTCCTCCTCCTCTCAGCTCCTCCCTCACCCACCCCCACCTCCCCTCTCCCTAGCGAAAACAAGAGACCTGTATGTAACTGTGTTTTTGCTCACTTTAAAGACCGACCATACGCCACCATTAGCTGATGTCGACTGTAGCTAAAAAAGGGAGGGGAGCGCGCGTGTCTTACGACCGTGTCACTGTAGTGCTGCTGTGGTGCGGTGGGGTGATGTGTGTGAATCCAGAGGGGCCTTCACTTTTATTTTACTTTAACTTAATAATAATAATAATAATCTTTTATGGATAAATGCAGCTTTTACCATAATTCTTCACTCGGCAGATTGATGATTACCTCCAAATATGACCTTTTAATCAATGTAGCAAGCAGCACAGTCTTGATTTGTATTTGTATTTGTACCCTTTATTTTTAGCATAGCTTTATAGCCACATGCTGCACACACAACCCAACCGACGCGTATACAAGGAGGACTTTGATATGCCTTGCAGTGCATCGCATTACACTACTATCTTCTACCAAGATGCCATGCTGTGAAAGATGTAGTCAAATAACAGAACAAGCGCTGTGTTTCTGTACTACATGCCGGCAGTGAATCTCACAGGTCGTCTAATAAAAAACCACTAAAAGCCTGATTTATACTTATGGTCCTATGATGGTGTCCCGCACGGACAATTGTCAAGTCTACAAGGTCTTAGGCTATTTCTGGCATGGGACACTGCACGGTGCACTACTGACTATAAACAAGGTTTTACAGCTTGGTTTCCACTACTGGGATAATAACTTTAATATCCAATGTAATATCTCTCCCCAAAATACACTGTACTGTACCTGGCCATTTTACAGATGGGCTAAAGTTGAAGATCACATTATTATTACTTTTTAAAAATGTTGGTCTTTTAAAAGCAAAATGTATGAACCTAAATGCCATTGTTCTGATGTGAGGAGAGTGTGGGGCAACGGTGCTTTCCAGCTGTCCATGAGAAACACAGGCATGGTGGTATTTTGGAAAAGTTGAAAAACAAAAGTCTAAATAAAGCTGACCTTCTGTACTTTTGGTTCTCTTTCAAATATTTCACCTGGTGTCTCGCTAGGGGGGGAACGTAGGGAGCATGCCCCTTGTAGTGAGAAGCCTCACTCCTTATCAGAGAACCGGGGTTTACGCAAGTATACTGTAAGTTAAACACTTTTTGGCTTTCACTTCCAGATAAGGTATTTTCATATGAACTCTCAGTCCACAGCCATGACCAGGCTTCGTTTTGGCCCTGATCCAGGCCTGATTTTGGCCCTGATCCAGGCCTGATATTGGCCCAGCAGTGGAAACCCAGCCACTGAGAGCCCTCCCCACTGCCCGCGTCTCTGTCTGTACACTACTATGGACAGTGTGTCATGGCCTTGTACCAATAAAACATACAATACACTACTGTACTGCTATACTAATCCACTGCATGGTTGCTTTGTGCCATACTCTCTCTCTCACACTCATAAACGCACACACACGTCACAGGTAATGCCTAATTAGTAATTTATGCTCCATCGTACAATGGTGTGGCGCACCGAATATAGCCTGCAAGCTAATTAGTTTGTAGATATGGGCTACATTGGGCACGTGGCACCGCCACACGACAAAGTATAAATCAGCAGGTTATGCTTGGTTCAAAAATGGTACCACACCGTTCTGCTTTTTAGGCACTCTGTCACCACCACTGAACAGTGATGATCACCGTACTGTGCTGTAGCTGTTATTGCAAGCAGGACAGGAATAAAAGATGATTTTAATAAGGAGTCGTCTCGCCTCTCTGGCTTTTATTTGCATTTTGTCTGTTGTGGATCGGTGAGTATGATGATGAGATTGGGCAGAGTGGTGTGGGGATGGGGGTGGGCGAAAAGGCTGCAATAAGATTGGTGAGGGTTGGAAGTACACAGTAAAATCTTAAGTGCTCATTAAATTCTGAACAATGTTAAAAAATAATTACCCAGATGTCCCCGCATGTTTCCGTCCTCAATCTACCTTTATCTAAACTCCGCCCCCTACAGTTAGGACAAGCACTAACTTACATTGGGATATAAAGGATTAAACGCATCCCTCTGGAGGTGTGAAAAAATGTTTTCTTTTTAATCTAATTCCTAGTCTGGATCCAGCCATGCCAAAAAAATATGTTCTGAAGTGAAATGAAATGAGTGAGTGTCAAGCTATCTAATTCCTCAGCATGTCCTCAGTATCATTGAATTCCCCCTCCCACCCTCACTTGACTGTTCCATGCATCTGTGATTCTAGAAGATTATAAACAGAATGGTAAAAAGGAAAAGGTAAAAGCACTGAAATACAATGCCGGATTCTCTCACCCATTTGCTTACTATATATGTGGGTCAAAATAACCACATAAAAATGCCAAAAACGCACAACACCGCCAATATTTCCCACGCGCGTGCATGCACAGATCTGCATGTGCATGGGGGCCCTTCGAGCTTTAGTGCCCAGGGGCCCTCAGAGGTGCTAATCCAGCCCTATTAAAGTGACTCAGATGCCACAATCTGTGCCAAACTGTGCCAACCTAGAGATATCTCGTGAATAGCTATTTAATCTGTGCTAATCCAGACTTTGTACGAATATTTTCTTACATCATCTTGCGGATGGCGGATTTAGCAGCGGATGCCACGGGTTAACCACAGTTTAGGGTCAATGGAATATATTATGAATTAATATCGGATAAACCGCGGGTGTGAATACTGGACAACTCACCTCGGTGCTTGCCCATTTTTCCTCCCGGAATTTTCACCAGTGAGGGGGATAACTTTATAATATGCTATTGGCTGTTTGTATTCTTTTTGGAAAAATATAAAAAGATACTCCTGTGGAAAGCCTATATTATTTTACTTATATTGACCCTATAAACAATTTAGTATATGTAAGGTTTTGTCCAGCCGTCTGCTATCCAGCCTCTCCCACCCCTAGGAAAATTCCGGGAGGAAAACAGAAACGGGGTGAGTTGTCTGAAATAATGCTGGAAATAAATTAATGGCATCCATCTACTATAGGTTTTATAACTTTTAAAACGGAAATAAATTAATGACATCTATCTATATTCTATAGGCTATAATATAGTTTTTAAAAGGCACAAAATCTCGGCGTGCGTGCGTTAGTAGTATTTTAATATTTTCCATCAGGCAAAAATTATATAGAGGGTATGCGCATACTTAAAGTGAATGGCACATCGAGTGGCAAATCGAGATGCAAAGCAACATGCAAAGTGAGTTTAACATCGTTTAATGCAATCAAATAGGACTTTTCTGTTTGGATGTATGGGCTGTCAGTGTCAAGGCCAGAAAGTAGTTTTTTGCCACTCAGTAGGCGTTCCTGCATAACTTCCGGGTTTGATGATGTCACGCATACCCTCTATTGGCTAAGAAGGACCACAACCCTCCAACAACGAGTGGTCTGCTAGCTGCTAGGCTAACAGGCAGCTGAGAGTATGAAAGAAACTTACAACTAACTGAAACAGAAGGGAAGAATATAAGTTTGGCGTGGGACTCGGTGCCATATGGGACTGCATGGGAGCGAGGGCTGGATATGCCCCATGAAAAGACGTTCGTTGCGATGTGCGAACGTGACCGACTGAACGGACGGCAGCCTTGTTGCCATGGAAATGGGAATATACAACCGTAACTTTGGTGAACTGTCGGCAGTGGTGAGTGACACAATTTATAAATAGCCGATCTACAAGCTCACAGTCACAACGCGTCGCAGCGAGCCAGCGACCTTGTGAACTTGTAGATTGGCTATCTCTGCAGCGGATTTCGGGTGGTTGCGGATATATAAATTGGATTAATTAATTAAATAATGTGGTCGGATAACGGTCGGATTATAAATATGCACACTCGGATTCGGGTGACAAAAAAGCTTATCCGCTGATCTCTATTACAGACTAAAAGCTGTGTGTGTGTGTGTGTCACAGTGTGTGTGTGTGTGTGTGTGTGTGTGTGTGTGTGTGTGTGTGTGTGTGTGTGTGTGTGTGTCGTATATGGACTCGATAATTCTATAACATAATCATTCTTAAATCAACTACACTGTGCTAAGTCAATGTGGGAATCTGCATGTAGTCTAGCTGGAGCCATCATGCCTAGATAGTAAGTGGCCTGGCTGGCCGGGTGTGACAGGAATTAGCATGCTCTATTGTTTCCACCAAGAGGCCAGTCTCATACGTCACTCTATCTACATCTCAATGACATTCGTATGTAAAAATACCGTCTGTCCTCCCAGGAACACCTCTGTTGTAGACCACATATATATGGCTGTAAATACAATGTTGAGTTAAGCTTGTGGGGGCAGCCTCTCCGTACGGTCAGGTATGCCCTGGGCTCCGCGGCTCAACTCAAGGGCCGCGGGAAGCCCTCTGTCTTTGTCTCGGTACTAATTGAAATAAATACATCGATGGATCTTCAGTTCACCTCTCTCTGCTTGTTTCCTTTCATCCGACCGCCTGAGACTTTGATGCAGACTCTTCGTCCTTATTTGTCTATTTTAGTCAAGTTAGATAGTGTACTTGAAGTAGGAATATTTACTTCAGTTGGAGCCTGAAACAAACTGCTTTTGGGATGGTTTTCCATTCCAGGTAAAACGAACAATGGACCAGTGGACAATTTTTGACAAATTGGCGTTGAGTTGAATTTTATTTTTTCGGCGAACGGCGGTCGGCGGAACAAAGGGATTCGGCGACGGGAGTTGGACCAACAGCACGTGCGGTGCTCTCCGACATGGACGGCGACGAAGCGGAGGGACCGGCTCTCCAGACACGCCATGCAGCAGCGGGAGGAAGCGCCTCTACAGCGCAACGACGGGCGACCTGCGGATCTCCAACAAATCGGCGGGACGCGGCGGAGTTCCCATGCGGGGAAAGAGGCTCTACAAGCGGCGAGCGAAAAACTCTCTTCACGGCAGGCAAGCAGCGGCCGGAGGGAGGCGTTCTACAAGGCCTTCAACGAGTGAGTCTTCACCAAGGGGGGTCTCCGAGTCCGACAATGCGGCGACCGAGAGCTTTCATCACGGCGTGCGGCGACAGGACGGCACGGCGCGATTCATCTCATCAGCGGTTGAGAGCGGCGACCACGTTTTTCATTCATTCTTCATTCTTCAAACAGAGCAGAGCAAGCTCACTATGTGTTGCGTTTTGATCGACCTGTAGCTACACAGAGTTCGTATTTTTCTTTCCAGTCAGTATGTGATATTTCATATTCATAGTGTCTGGAAGGGGGGAGTGAATATGTGTGTTTGGACGGGACGAAAGGACAATGGACACACACGTGAGTGGCAGTGCGCGGAAAAAACATTTCAGGTTTTCTTCATAACATGATGCAGTTCTCAGTTTGACCACAAAAGGTACGTCACAAGTCACATGTTTAGAGGGGAGAAATTATATTTGAGAAGGATTTAAAATACAGTATGAATAAGTTCTGTGTCGAATTGTGGGCTAAATTAACCAGAGTGAAAATGGTAGTCAAAATAGGTGAGTCTATTACTTCACTGTAGTAATACGTGTGGGACTAAGAGTAAGTTTGGTGAAAAAGTAGCATTGATATTGGTTTATCGCTTCATTTTTGAGCAGTGACTGTGTTTTTTACGGTAGATTGACTTTTTCTCAAACGAATAATAGATATTAAGCAAGTTAAGAGACAATGGAAGAGGACACTAAAAGAGTTCATTTATAACAGATGGAAGAGTTTCAACAATTTATCTGTATTCAAAACGTTTGTGTAATGTAAGTTTATTCAACATATATGTAGGCATGTGTTGATATGTGTTTTGTCGAAGTTTAAATTAGTTAAAAAAGTTGATTAAAGAGCCTATGGGGGTCTTGGAAATGATTAAATAATGTTTAGCTCGATTGAAACAATTGTATGTGGCTGTAGTCAGTCGGACGATAGTGGCCCTATCAATACGCGTCAGTACGTAATTCGTCTTGGTATTAATAGAGCTAATTATTGTTTTCTCGTATGAAATTTAGTGTGCGAATAATAGTCAACTAAAAAAAGGCAGTTAGGTGCCGCGACGTGCAAGGTTTTGCTGTTAATATCGAGATAACTTGGGACTTTTGGAAGTGAGTGAGGAAAGAGTAGTAGCGTAGGTCGATTCGTCATTTACTCGGGCCTATAAAAAGGTAGGCTACGGGATAATGTAATTGCAGCGTGCTGTTGTCCGGATCAAACTTCTGAAGGAAAATAGTTTCAAAGTATAAATGGATTATTAAGCGTGTCTGTAAAAACTTGTGTGTTTTAAAAATGGAAACACAGGGTAAGACAAAGGTGTGGTGTGTTTAAATGTCAGTTAATTGTGCTAATCATTTTTCCATTTTTTGCATGGTTTGAGATTACTTATTTGTCCAAATAGTGATTAAATTACGAGGCAATTGGCAGCCGAAAATGTACAGTGTTTAAAGAGAGTTTAATTTTACTCTTTGTGGTTCTCTAGGGCTTAAAATGCGATTCCTTCTTCGTTTGTGGTCTTTGTTTTGTCAAAAGTGACAAAGTGACGGCGTGTTTCATGTGGGTCTCCAAAGAGAGGTCCCTGTGATATTGTCCTGTAACATTTTTTAGCCATAAGAGTTTGAAATAACACAAAGAGAATTCTCCACTGATCCGAAAATGTTATGTATACCCACTGTAATGAAAATCATTTATGACAAGCTGTATATCCTAAAATGTAAAGTGCAAATGTCAATTTTCATATATGCATGATGCCTGGAATTATTTTTGGGAACTTCTAAAGTGTCACTTTCTGTTGTTCCTTTTCTTATGTTTAGTATGTCATGTGATTGGGTCAAGGGGGGTGTAATAGAATTATTGTTCCATATTTTTATGTGACCATCATCATGGTGATGGTCAAGGGGGGAAAATGTCGTATATGGACTCGATAATTCTATAACATAATCATTCTTAAATCAACTACACTGTGCTAAGTCAATGTGGGAATCTGCATGTAGTCTAGCTGGAGCCATCATGCCTAGATAGTAAGTGGCCTGGCTGGCCGGGTGTGACAGGAATTAGCATGCTCTATTGTTTCCACCAAGAGGCCAGTCTCATACGTCACTCTATCTACATCTCAATGACATTCGTATGTAAAAATACCGTCTGTCCTCCCAGGAACACCTCTGTTGTAGACCACATATATATGGCTGTAAATACAATGTTGAGTTAAGCTTGTGGGGGCAGCCTCTCCGTACGGTCAGGTATGCCCTGGGCTCCGCGGCTCAACTCAAGGGCCGCGGGAAGCCCTCTGTCTTTGTCTCGGTACTAATTGAAATAAATACATCGATGGATCTTCAGTTCACCTCTCTCTGCTTGTTTCCTTTCATCCGACCGCCTGAGACTTTGATGCAGACTCTTCGTCCTTATTTGTCTATTTTAGTCAAGTTAGATAGTGTACTTGAAGTAGGAATATTTACTTCATGTGCGTGTGTGCGCGCGCGTGTGTGTGTGTGTGTGTGTGTGTGGAGCGGTCTTGATATCGGAAGGTCGCTATAGTAAGTACTAACATTTCTTGAGCAAGGCATTGAACCCCTACCATGAAATGTTCTATGAGCAGGGCATGGCTGCTGTAAACAAGTTGTTGAGCTTAGTCCAGTTACCCTGGGTAAACATGGTAACTTTGCTTTGTGTGTGTGTGTGTGTGTGTTTTTGATTGATTGATTGAAATATTTATTAACAGTTTGTAGAATTTACAGTACATTTTAAGCACAAACTCAATATAGTGTGTGTATGTGTGTGTAAGTATGCACAGCGATGGTAACACACTGCAGTGACCGCACACACCACGCACTGCACAGTGCACACACACTCTGGACTCGAGTCCAGACACATCTCCTGAACCCCTGAACCTTTAACTTGAGTTCACTAGTAAGCAGGGACGTGGTGGACCCATAGGTCTGCTATTTTTGAAAGAAATGAACAAAATGTTGATTTCTTTTTTCAAATTTTGTTCAACATATTTTTTCCAATTTCTTCAATGAGCTTTCTATGAGCTTGTAGATCTGCTATTTTTCAACAGCTAAAGTATAACATGATGCTAGAAACACCAAAAGGGGTTCCCACCCTGAATGAGATAAAATAGACAAAATAACCAACTGTCTTTGTCCTGTGGCTTAAACCTCAAATTATCAGGTGCGATGTCTGGCTTCTTCCCTCACAGAAAACGATCAGTCTACCGCCTGTTTCTTCACATTGTCACTGTCGGGAGAAAATCTTGTATGTCCCGAAAAAAACAAAGATTTTTTTCCATGAAATGAAAAAGAAAAATCTGTTCCAATGGACTAATGGAGTTATACGACTCTTAGTTACAAGCTCTAATTGTTGTTTTGAATTGTTGAATTGTTTTGAATTGTTTTTTAAAGTTATTTTACTTGTTTAAAGTAAAGCTTTAAAATAGTCCTTCCACGTGCCAGAATTTGGTTCTCCCAGTCCCGGCAGAGTAGTTCCGGAGCAACGGCTTGTGTGGCCTTGCTCATTCCCTGATGGACTGATCGACGGTAGCTACTGGGACGTAAATCGGGATTTGAGCAACCCCTGCTGGGTCGCCTGAGTGAGGGGTATTATGTTGAGAGACCCGAAACCCCGTTGACCTCAGGAAACATTACTGAGGATATGTCCCAGGTGCATCCATGCAATGTATTTTTAGTTATAGTTGGAGTATACTGGTAGTATGGATTATAGTAGTATAGTAGTACTAGTAGTATGAAAGACAAGTTTCGTTGAATGGCTATAGAGAGACGGTGTACCAATTTGCCTGAAGTTTGGACAAAATCTGTAGGTGTAATGTAAAAACATGTGTTTAGCAAATTTCGGCCTCCTGGTGGCACCATAACAAGCCCATGTGAAAAGTTTTGGGCAGAGGTTCAGCTCTGGCATCCAGGGAACATGTGTCTGCTGAGTTTGGCTGTGATTAAGCCAACAGTGCCAGAGATTAGCTGTCCACAGACGGACACAGGGACACACACATGGACAGAGTGCAAAACATACTCTCCCCATGCCTTCGGCTGGTGGAGACAAGAACTGGTTGGGAGAGACTGAGCTGAGGTGGAACCAGGGCTTTTATAGGCAGCAGATGGTTGTGATTGGATGAGGGTGGAGTCAGGTAACAGGCTGATTGGCAGATGAGGTGACTTCAAACCCGCAGAGAATGATAGAGTAGACTAGGGAAGGACAGACAGGAAGAATACAGAGCAAACATACACTCCGTAACAAAGATGAAAATCACGAAAAAAGGGCATAGTCCATGGTTTCGGACCGCATACTAATATACTATAGTATGCCGTTTTTCATGATTTTGGAGGATTTGAGGTAAAGATGAAAATCACGAAAAAAGGGCATAATAGTCCATGGTTTCGGACCGCATACTAGGCCTATGCTGTTTTTCATGATTGTGGAGGATTTGAGAAAAAGATGAAAATCACGAAAAAAGGTCATGGTTTCGTTCATGGTTTCGCATACTATAGTATGCCGTTTTTCATGATCTTACAGACTAAAAGCAACGTGCGTGCATGCGTGCGTGCATGTGTGTGCACGTGTACTTTTATAATCCCTGTCAAACCACGTCCATTAAGGATCTTTAATGGGGGTCCAGGGAGAGGTCCTTGTAATGGTGACAGCATGGAGCCTGTCCAGATGGCTATCACTAGCCTCCATCTTAATAAAGTGGACAGTTAGCCTATAGCCTACGTTTTATGGCCCTCCAGTCCAGAGGGCAGCCTTTAAATTTAAGACATTGCGGATGCACATCCACACGTGCACTGGCAAATTGACTAATAACACTCATGCACTGTACTGTACATGTACTGTGTGCACTGCATACATAGCCCCAGTATGTTCCCTCAGCACTATAGCTCCGAGATGAGGTCACACCCTGGGCCCCTCCCACCGCGGTTCAGAAACGGCGCATGTTTCCACTTCTTACCCTTTTCTGAGGGAACATACTGGGGCTAGTGCATACAATGACCTGGTCTGTTGACACTAGTAGACTACATCTTATGAATGTGAATGTGGGTACATGTGCAATACTTATACTTGCGTATACTACTATATGCGGCAAAATTCCTAAAGTTTGTAAAAAAAAAGGAACGTCTCAGAGTTAACTCAACACGGGAGGATTAAGCAGTGCGCACGCACACACACACACACACACACACACACACCCTTTTACAGCGGATGGTAAAAGCCCATTTAGAGGGAACACGACTGAACCCCTGAACCTCCCGTCTAATTATAGCACTTTAACGAGCTGACAGGGGAAGTGACGTGTGTGTATGTGTGTGTGTGCGCGTGTGCGTGTGCGTGTGCGTGTGCGGAGAGAGAGAGGGAGAGAGACATTCCCCTGTCTCCCATAGGCAGCAGTGCTCAGTGATGGCCCATTCATTGTGCGTCCAAATGGCAGCAGCTTCTATCTCCTCCCAGCCCCTGACAGCATCACTGACACCATGGCCCCACCTTCCCATCTGTCTACCTTCACCCCCCGCTTTCTCTCTCTATACCACCCCCCCCCCCCCCGCCCATTCCCTCAACCCTCTTGAAATCACCGTCTTTTAACTTTCCCTCGTTCCATCACTTGCCGACGTCTTCAACCGGCTCCCCATTAACCACCTCCGGCTTTATCTGCCATCGGTCCTCTCTCTCTCTCTCTCTCTCTCTCTCTCTCTCTCTCTGTATTGTAGCTCTGTTGCATGCAGTTTGTCCCTGACTCTGCAATGATTAAGTCTGAGTTACCCTCTGTCTGCCGTGCTCCTTTGCACATTTTATTTGTCTGCCTGTCTCTCTTTTCTTCTTCTTCTTCTTCTTATTATATAAAATAAAAAAGAATCCAAAGCAAAATCTTTGGCTTGGGGTTGTGATATAAATCGCCCTGCTCTTAAATGGTTATCTTCTAAAAAATGTGCTGAGGAGGGAATAGCAGAGCACCAAGATCAAATAATAATATTCATGCAAATAATAATTTCAATCTATCCGTGAGTAACTCACGGTGAGTTATCTGTCTGAACTGACTTTAATGTCATATGCGTGACCAATCTGTCTCTTTGCAGATTGTCAGACATGCGCACATGCACGCACACGCACACGCATGCACGCACGCACACGCACGCACACGCACGCACACTCAGAGAGATCGGAGGACGTACTCATTCCTGAGACTATATGTTACGGTCTGTCACCTCAGATATATAGATGCGTATGTCTTATTCAATATACCATTAGTTTTCATTACATTTCAAGAACAATTTACTGTCAACCTGTGACAGTATAGTGACATTACAGACCTTACTTCCTCACGCGAAGTGACTGGCAAAAACCCAACATTAACCTTTCAAAGCATTAACCTACAGTATCCTTCACTGACATGCAGTAATTGACTCGGATAATTGACAGTCACACTTCAGAGCAGATTAAATATCACTGAACTGAATGTTCAGCGCTATCGGCAATATGTGCGGGATCTACTGACATGGGAACTGAGAGAATTGCACACTCATAATTGCAATTCATAAGTTTGTTCTAGTCACAACCTCAGACCATTGTCATCACATGCCCACATGCTCCAAGAAAAAAATCACACCTGTGTGAACTGAGTGGTGCAATTCCTCCCCCCCCCCCTCTCTCTCCCCCAATACAAATAAGTCACATGCTCGCTCACTCTATCTGATTGGGGCAGGCAGGCTATTTAAACCTCCCTGCATCACTGCTTTTTATATTCCTGCTGCTGCACTGCCATCTTTGCTGCTCTGCTGCTGCTCTGTGCTCTACTCTATGACATTGTTTGTGCATTTGGCAAATAATTTATTATAATATTTTATGCTTTCAGGGAATTAATGAAATGAGACTGAGCCGTGATGCCAAAATATGCTTTAAATATTTGCAATCATACAGTACGAATGTACGATTATATTTATCCTCAATGAAATGTATTTATTCAATCCAAAAGTTTTCCGACTGAAATGAAAAGCAACATTTCCAGACATAGCCTAATTTAAATAAATGTCAACCAGCGGACTAGGCTGTGTGTATATAATTATTTTCAGGCAAAAGAACATCAAATTGCCAATGGGTGAGTTCATTGCTGTAATAAAATGCACTGTTTTGATTTTTTTGATCATTTGTTACATGACGCCTCGGCACCAGCTCCACCTTGCACCATATCCTCCGTGATGATCAAAGATTTGTCAGCACATCGCTAAATATTTACATAGTTTCATTATAGCTTCATTTTATTTTATTGTAAAAACCTTTTTTTCTCTCAGCCCTCGGTTTTAACAGAAGAATCCTCTCCAGTGAGCCATGAAAGTTTTTTTTTATTTTTTAAAAAAAAATAGCAGAAAATTTGAAAATGAAGCAGATGCTTTCCCGATTTGAATGAGTTATACTGCATAAAACGAGTGGATACTTGAGCTGCCTCCATCAGTGTAGGTATCACAATGGCAGCTTTGCCAATGGCATGATATAAGGGGAGAGTGAAAGCGTTTCCAGACCTGAGCCGACAGCCACGGCCGTTTTCTCTGTTGGGCCAGCGTCTTCCGGGTTTTTAGACAGCTGGTGGATGGAAAAGAAGCGCCACCCACGTGGCTGAATGCCGCGACGGCCAGATTCCTGGAAACGCTTGCCCCAGCGGCAGTCAGCCGCGGGGGTGGAGCTTAATTTCCATCCACCAGCTGTCTAAAAACTCGGAAATAACGTAAAACACAGCTTCTTCTGTCCGCACATGGAATCTAAAGTGTGCTTAGCCCCTATGAAGGCATGGATATATGCACAGTGATGTAACTAGGGTGCGTTTTGCGTCCCAAAACGCACTTTATAGTTTTGGGACGCATTACACCATCAACCTCGGCGTCCATGGGATGCACTACTGTACTCTGACCGGCGCGGCCCACAGCAGTTCATTTTACCGCTTTTCCTCTGCGCAATTTTCCAGTCATTACGGTAACCTTCCCCAAACGTCTCGCGCAGACTTGTATTGTAGTTGTGTTGCCATTTGCCATGTGGTTTAATTATTTTGCCTCCTGCCTCCTCCTCCGCTCCATGCACGCACTGACAGCTCTCACTCACTGACACTCGGCCCGGCTGGCGCGGTGCTTCAGGATTATTATCACACAGAGCCCGTGTGTTAAGACCAACGTGACTCGTCTTCATGGATATAAACTCACAAAACAACACCACGCAACAGCATAGACTGCAGGACTCCTCCACCATTTACCACGCTATCGTCTGCTATACGTTAGTTGTCAGAGTTGACAGAGAGTCCGTATTAGCCGTGGCCATCGCTAGCCAAATGCTATAGTAGCCAAGCACAGGAGCTCGCTCACTGTACACCACGCGTCGCTCGCTTAATAATCATTAATTTCTGTATCAATGCGGACATAACTTGGTAAATGTTCATAAGCACACAATTGTACAAAATGCTTTTTACACTTGACTTGTCTTATCTCCAGAGTCCTCAGTCCTGCAGCCCCACAATGCCAGTCTAGCCTTAACATCTATATTTATGTTATTCAATATATTACTTTAGCACAAAATATAGGCTTTTCTAAACCAAGCCCTCATTCAAAAGTTATGTAAGTGTTATTTATAAAGCACCTTTCAAAACAAAGTTAGAAGGTGCTGAACAATTTGCACATTATAAACAATAGAAGAAAATTTTAAACAAAGAACCTATCACAGTTGTGACAATATCAGCACAAAAACAAACAAGGCAGAACAGAAACATAGGGCTATACGGTTACACCCCGGCATTCCGACGCCCCCCCGTTCCGACGCCCCCCCGTTCCGACGCCCCCCCCAATCCGACGCACCCCCGTTCCGATGCCCCCCCATTCCGACGCACCCCGTTCCGACGCAACACAAGCACCCTCGGAAATGTATACACAAACAATGCCCCCCCCCCTCCGATATTTAAACACCGCCATCCGACGCACAGGCAAGGGCGCACATAATGCAGAATGCATGCCAAATGATAATTTGTAACACCTCTTTTGTCCTCACTGTCCGGACTGTTTACGTTTGCGCAGTTCAAGCATTCAAATGCAAAGGAGTGGGGCGGGGCGGGTCACCGTGACAATTATAAGAACTTATAATTGTCTGCTCAGCTGTGTGTGTGTGTGTGTGTGTGTGTGTGTGTGTGTGTGAGACAGTGTGCGTGTGTGTGTGTGTCGTAGGGATGACATAATTTGCACCTTCGTCAAAGCATATTAATCTGTCATTAATCCCATCATTTTATTAAATTAAATAAAGATGTATATAGCCTACATCCTGCCTCGCCTGTTATTCTGTCAGCAACACGGTCGTAATGAGTGTGTGTGTGTGTGTGTGTGTGTGTGTGTGTGTGTGTGTGTGTGTGTGTGTGTGTGTGTGTGTGTGTGTGTGTGTGTGTGTGTGTGTGTGTGTGTGTGTGCGCGTCAAAGTCACAAGTTGTCTATATCTGATTATGTCCATTTTAATAACCTTACACCGTCGGGAAGACATAGCCTATATGATAAGTCTGTGCACGTTAGTTATATTCATCAACATATTATTATTATTATTATTATTAGAGGCTATCCAATGTGCAGCCCCTGGCGTCTCACTTCAGACGCACTCTTCCCCTCTGACGGACGGGAGTCACGGGACACATGCACGCACGCCCCATGCTGTTTTCTGTAGCCTATATTGTTTTGCATACTTAACTGTATTTTTGGAATGAACATGCAAAGCAGTGATGTGCACAGCTGGGAACCCCATATTGCACAATGATGATTAGCTGGATTTAGGCCTATATTATTCATATGTAGGCCTACTCTAATCAATCCACAAGGCCTCAGTTAGATTGATCCCCCCCCCGCCCCATTTCCCCTCACTGTATATGTATCTTTTCCCTTTTTGCTTCCTATATGATGAATTCCTGTTCTGTTCTTTAGCTACATAGAAGTGTCTATTTGTATGTCTCTAAATGTTTTGATGAATTGAACAATGTGGACCCTGTTGTAAACAAGTGTAATGCTTAATTGGGTCGTCCACTCACAGTTAACAGTCTTTGTATTGAGTTTGTGCTTAAAATGTACTGTAAATTCTACAAACTGTTAATAAATATTTCAATCAATCAATCAATCAATAGGCATATTGTGCGTTCCTCATAAACACTATGTCTGGAGCGCAGGAATCACCTTACATTGTTGTTGAGTTAAAACTCATAAATGGAGCATGGATCTTCAAGACACCTCAGACCTCAGACTACATCTCCCAGAGTAAATCAGCTGCAAGATGGCTGCTGGTGCTCATTTGGCTGATTGAACACCTGTTAAAGGCTGGTGGTGGTGACACTCACACAACTAACAAACAAGCAAGCTGAAGGTCTACCCAAGAGCTCTATACCCCCAAAGACGCCAATGGTCTGTTATGTCTACTGTATTTTCTTCTTCTACTTTATGCTTACTGCTTATTGTGGTTAAAAATCTGGCCTTAATGGGCTAATGCCTGTAGATTAAGTTCAGTTTGGAACTTTAAGTATAGCCTCAATTTGTTTGAGTTTGCATTTAAATTTATATTTACTAATTTAAGAGACTACAAAAATGTGAATATATGATTTACCTGCATGTTTAAAGGCATGTCAAATGCCTAGGTTACTTGTAGCTGATCTACAAGCTCTTACAAGCTCAAAGTTCAGTGTTTCCCTTTAAATTATTATACATACTTTACTTACTTACTTAAATACATAACATTTGTTGTTACTAAATTATTCTAGCTTAAAGGTTACAGTTCTGAAATGTTTAATTAAAAATGACTTTAATAATTTGGTTAAAATGTCGACTTTACATTTTGGCATTCATTGTGTAAAAACACTATTGTTAAAAAGCATTGTTTAAAAGACGTTTGATTATTTAAAAAATATATTTAATGTTTAAAATCAAGCATGTTTAAAAAGGGAACTTATTGTTTTGAAAAGATACGTTTATTGTTTGGCATTGTTAAAACCTGTTTCTTTGTTTTCGAAGGTTTTCAACCTAATTGAAGAACCAACCAGTCAACAACACAAGCAACTGTGCAACCGCAACTGCAAAAAAGCTGAAAATGGTCAAAGTTCAAAATGTCAAAATGCGTTGGCAGGCCGCAGGAAGGAACAACCCAAACAAGCTGCTCCGATAAATCTCAACATTAGTGGATTCATTCAACCCATTCAATAGACAATTAGACACATACACAGAACCACTTACTTCAAGAAATACTCTGTTACAAGTAAGTCCGGTAATAAACATTTATTGATTGAAATAAAAAAGGGCCTTATATCAAACCCATAGCCATGGGCACACAAACTGTAGGCTACAGCTACAAAAGCCTATAGGCCTACATTTTTTTTAGTTTACAAAAAAATAAATAAATGCATTTACAGTAAATTTTAAATTAAACAAAGTTATGGATTTTATTAAACCAACTACAGGTGCCCATTGGCCATTGCAGTTATATTTATGAACATTCATCGTTTTTCTTTCTACATAAACCTGTGCGTAAACGTGCGTAATACAGCTCTGAGCCTCTGGTGTTCATATTGACATTGTGACCCACATCGGACCCTATAGAGCGTTGACATGCAGTCATTTATAATCCTCAGACAAAATGAAACCCTCTTTTATAGTTGTCGTCCACCGCCCCCATCTTTTTGTACTGGTATGTAGCCTAGGGTTTCCTCAACGCTCTATAGGTAGCCCATTATAGAGCTGTATTACGCACGTTTACGCACAGGTTTATGTATAATGAAAAACGATTAATGTTCATAAATATAACTGCAATGGGCACCTGTAGTTGGGTTGCAGTTGGTTTAATAAAATACGATGATACTTCAGCACCTTGGACAGCTATTTCTAAGGTGGTGCTGGACTTGGATTGGATGATCGCAGTCATTACGCGCGGGTGCTACCAATGTCCCAGCACGTTAAAAATTTAACTCCTTGACATTTTTCAATTTGCCACGGCCAATGAGTTTGAGGTATTCGTACAATGTATTGGAATCAGGTGTTAATCAATCAAGTTAACGGGTATAAAAGAGCGTCCCATGGTGAGATATATTCTCTTACATCATGGACGCTGAAGCATATATTCAAATTGCGAACAGTCGCGGAGGGAAAGCCCTAATCATTAATAATTTTCGTTACCTCAGGAATAAAACCAAGCCTGATAAAATATATTGGCGTTGCGCTCGTCGGGGGTGCAATGTGTTTCTACACACGAGGTGGCTAGATGTGGAGGCCGACGATCCAGCCATCGTCGTTACAAGTCCTCCAGGGAACCACGACCACGCGGCCGAAGAGGACCTCGTCGCCACCACTGCTGTAATTGAGCAGATGCTCGAGCAGGTGGCTGCAGACCCAACCCTCCCCGTCAAGCGGGTCTATGACCGAGTCGTGGCCCAAACGGCTGACGTGCAACACTGCCCCCCCTTTCATGCCGTGAAGTCGCGCCTGGAGAGACAGCGGGCCAGCTTCATGCCTCCCATCCCGCAGACTCTGCAGGAGGTCGAAGTGGAGGGCGAGTGGGCACTCACCTGGGGAGGGGATGCGTTCCTCTCCAAAAATAACCGGCAGCATGGCTTCGTAGTCTTTGGGACGGAGGCCAATTTCACGAAATTGAGCCAGTGTGACCAGGTTAGTACCCCTCTCCCATAATAATTACATTTATAGCAATGCTTGATCGAGTAAAAGGTGCTGGGGCCGAATATTTTTAATAAGGGTTTTCCGCAATAATATATAGGCCTATGTCTAATTTATATCAGTATGCATATAATGACATACATTTTGTTTTAGATCTATATGGACGGGACGTTCAAGACGTGCCCAAGGCCGTTCTACCAATTTTTTAGCATCCACTGCCTCTACCTGGGCAGGGTGGTGGCTTTCGTCATGGTATTGATGAGCGGCAAGACGGAGGAAATGTACAGAGCTGTCCTCCGTCACGTTAAGAGGAGGGTCGAGCGGGTTACACAACAACAGTAAGTGTGTGTTTGTGTGTGTGTAATATTTTATTTAAAACTGTTTTTCTTTTTTAACTTATTTTATACCATGTCTGTCCCTGCGTCCACCCACCCCTCCGTTACATCTAGATGGAGGCCTGAACAAGTCCTGATGGACTTCGAGATGGCCCTCATGAACGCCGTCCGAGCTGAGCTGCCAGCAACCCGCATCACGGGTTGCTTTTTTCACTTGTGTCAGAGCCTTTGGCGCAAGATACAAGATCTTGGCTTGGCGGGTGAGTGATTATACTTATAAATTGTTCATTTGTTATAATACATTTCATTCATGGCTAGAAGCTTTTTTGTTCTTTTGTAAAATATATTATTAAAGATTGTTGAGCGCTTATGAATTTGTAGGCCATAGGTCTATTTTTGTGACTTAAATTGTACTTCTTCACTCAACTTTTGCAGGTCCATGCAGGCATGGGTCAGGAAGGCCATGGCCACAGGCTACCTCCCAACTGCCCATCTGAGGCGCGCCTTTAGGACCTTCTGCACGAGCAGAAGGCTGCTCCGTGGCTACCCTGCGTTGGATGACTTCATCCAGTATATGGAGAACACAAATGTAGGGGAGCACGCGACCTTCTTGCCACGTGTGTGGAGCGTCTATCGCCGCAACAACGCGGTGGAGGGTAACTATTTTATTATTAATATTCTAATTTCTCATTCCAAAGACTATTGCAGGCCTATTTGATTCACACAAATGTATCCTAGTTCTTATAGATCTCTGACTATTTCAGGTTGGCATCACAGATGGAACGCGCGGGTGGACAGGCGCCACCCTTCAATTTGGCTGTTCATCCGCCGTCTAAAGGACGAGCAGAAGCTGCTGGAGACAGTCTGTGCCATCGCTGAGCGTGGTTCTCCAGCACCCCCCCAGCGACGGAAATGGCGAGAGCTGGATAGAAGGTTTGAGAGTTTCTTGATGCTAAGCATAATTATATCATAAAAGGCTTGTTGGGGGAGTGACAATCTGAGGCTGAAATGCGATGGACTGGCGTGGGCTTGTTATTAGCATATATAACTTTTTGTGCACAACAAAATGTGTTCACTATAGAACATTACTATTGCAGTGACTAAAATGTATTATCTAATGATTTTCTCCAACAGGCTGCGGAGGCTCGTTCGGCAGTTCCGCCATGGACCCAGGACCCTGGAGCAATATTGGGATGCAGTCCAGCGCTGCATCCATAACTTTGTTTAATTTAAAATTTATTTAGTATTTATTTTATTTGTAAACATAATTTATTTTTCAGAAAAAGCCTATATATTGTATAGCCTAGCATACTGTTTGTGTGCCCAAAGTAAGCTATAAGGCCCTTTTTTGATTTAATTCAATAAATGTTTATTACCGGACTTACTTGTAATGTAACAGAGTATTTCTTGAAGTAAGTGGTTCTGTGTATGGGTCTATTGAATGGGTTGACTGAATCCACTAATATTGAGATTTATCAGAGCAGCTTGTTTGGGTTGTTCCTTCCTGCGGCCTGCCAACGCATTTTGAACTTTGAACAACAATCTAAGGTGATTCCTGCGCTCCAGACAGTGTTTATGAGGAACGCACAATATGCCTATACGTGCAATCAATCTAACTGAGGCCTTGTGGATTGATTAGAGTAGGCCTACACATGAATAATATAGGCCTAAATCCAGCTAATCATCATCATTGTGCAATATGGGGTTCCCAGCTGCGCGCTGCTTTGCATGTTCATTCCAAAAATACAGTTAAGTATGCAAAACAATATAGGCTACAGAAAACAGCATGGGGCATGCGTGCATGTGTCCTGTGACTCCCGTCTGTCAGAGGGGAAGAGTGCGTCTGAAGTGAGACGCCTGCAGGGGCTGCACATTGGATAGCCTCTAATAATAATAATAATAATAATATGTTGATGAATATAACTAACGTGCACAGACATATCATATAGGCTATGTCTTCCCGACCGTGTAAGGTTATTAAAATGGACATAATCAGATATAGACACCCTTTGACTTTGACACACACACGCACACAGAGAGAGATCGTGTTTGCTGACAGAATAACAGGCGAGGCAGATGTAGGCTACATCTTTATTTAATTTAATAAAATGATGGGATTAATGACAGATTAATATGCTTTGACGAAGGTGCAAATATGTCATCCCTACGAGACACACACACACACACACACACACACACAGCTGAGCAGAGACGACAAGTGCAAGAGGGGAAGAGTGCGTCTAATAATAATATGTTGATGAATATACAACTTGACGCGCACACACACGCACAGTGATTTGAATTTTGACAAATCATACCAACTCAAATATTTTACAATAAAACACGCTAAGCTTGTTTAATGAACGGGAGCGCTGACGGGAGTGACAGTGGCTGGAATATTCAGTCGTTGCTCTGTGCTGCTTTTTGCTTTCCATGTCGGGCGGCCTTGTGACTTTGTAGTGATGTCGTCGGAGTGGCGGGGTCTTTACCAAAGTCGAAATAGCGGTTCGGAATAGCGGTGTGTTTTAATCGTCGGAGTGGCGGGGTCTTTACCAAAGTGGAGAAACCCCGCCATTCCGATCAATAGTCAATGGTCGGAATGGCGATGCGTCGGAATGCCGCTCTGTTCCCGGCTATACAAATGAATAGGCTGTCTGTCGTTGTATTTTCTGTGAATTAACTCAGTTTAATCCAGTGATCCTCAGCCATTTTAATTTCAAGGACCCCCAAATTAAATGTATACGAATTAGCCTAGGGTGACAGGGTCCTATAGGCCATTTCATTGTGATTTTCATCTCTGCACTGCGACCCCATGTTACAGACATGTTTACAATATTTTACAACAGTAGCTACTTATATTTTGTTATTTAAAGCTGTGATTATTTATTTAAGAAGTACTATTCTGAACCAATGTTCGCCTTTAAATTATTATTTTTTTAATCATCCTTAACCTTTAAGCTAAGGGGACTTAAAATCATTGTTTTAATTGATGGCCTTCATGCCCTGGCACTTGGCCTTGTGCCCTCAATAAGGCCAAGTGGCTCCCCCCCCTAACCCTAACCCTAACCCCACACGGAGTTGCACCACTCATTTCACACAGGTGTGATTTCTTTTGGGACCCATAATAATTTTTTGGGACTCATTTGAATGACCACCTGTGCATCCCGGGACCCATTACATTGAAAACCTATTTACATCACTGTATGCAGTCTACTGAGCACAACTTTCTTGTTTAGTATTGATATATCTGCCAGGCTGGAATGGCCTGGGGCAGGAAACATGTTTTGCCAAATGTTTATTCGCTGCTTTTTGTATATTCATTTATTTGTTATAATTAGTTTCAATAGTTTGTCATAATTTACATTTTCAAAAAATGTACTACTAAAAATGTATTGGAACGAAATTAGATGAATGTGAATGAAGAACCCAAGGTTATGGCGAGACTCAGGGTGGGGGTGTATAGTCTCTGGAGCTGACGGCCATCATTGAGAATTGAGGAGGAAGGTGCAGTTGGGGTGGAGAGGAGGACAACAAATTTGAAAGCAATGAATAGCAGAAATAGCCTATCTACATGTGCATGTACTGTGCATGTTTGTGTTGCACTGTGGTGAGTGTGACAAAGTGTGGCTGGAGGCCTGGAGCTTAGGGAGAGATAAGGTGATTTTGCGCTAATTTGTCTGGAGGAGCACACTGTCACTTGGTTCAAGAGCTTTTTTTTAATGTCAAATGCAACGTTTCGGTCTTTCGACCTTCCTCAGGCATGATTCAGAAAACAGAAGACATGTCACTAAATACATTTCATAGGTATAGACAAACAATCAGAAACGCATGCAGCCTAATCATCATAACAGATAGCAGCTGCATAGTACAGTCATGTGGCTCTTAAAGTTACAGTGCTTCTGTGACATTCCTCAAATACTATTGAAAATAACAAATTACAATTATACAGGGACAAATATATAAATATGTCATATCATAAATTACAAGAAAATCAACATACAATAAATACGCAAATTAATGTCACATATAAGGTCCTATTCACATGACAGTAGTGCACAATAAACAACACAAATGGTATTTGCTGCTGGGCAAGAAGTTGGATCAATAGAGGCATTTAGTATGGATAATTATAGCATGACGTTTAATTGTAGTTCATCATTCAGTCCTTTGGGGTGAAGGGTTTGTAATGTGTGTATCCAATAAGCCTCACATTCATTTGTCTAAAAGCGCCACATTTTGCACAGATGTAGCCCAGGGCATGCTAGTGTGCCCGAGCTGGCGACCTTCAGTGTTCAATCCATATGGCCACAATTCAATTTATATTTAGTGATTTCACTTAATTCAAATATCAAGTCTTTTTTTGTTTTGTTGTGATAATCCTCCCTACTATAGAGTGTGCTGACCATATAAGGAGTTCCCTGTCCCCAGTTAACCCCTTGTGGTCAAAAAACCTTAGGTTTCGTTTTTGGCTGGGTGGCCTATAGCCTTCATCCAATCAGGATAGAGAGGGGGCTTCCGCCAATCATGATCGAGCAGGGGTGGGCCTTGGTGTGTGTGCTTTTGGCCTGTTGCGTGTCCCCCCACTGTAGTGCGTGCATGTGCACATCTTGTTACCGGCACAGACCGGGGGGTTTTCCAAATCACCCAAATCACTGAATGCTCTTTTAACAACCTAAGGCAACATTTTCTAAATGTCATTATGCTTTAGGTAGCATGTGAACGCATCAGGTCATCGTGACATCACGTGACATCAGCCGCCATATATGGTGTCCAGGTCATTGTGATGTATTAAGTTCATCCCATGCCAAAGCGTCCGCACTCGCCCAGCAGTCTGACGAGCAGTACGCTGTGGTCCTGCTGGGTCACAGCGTACAGTCACTGGCAGAACTCAGACACTAATGGGGCTGCATTCGAAAATGTCTTTCAAAAAGTAATCTACCAGGCATGTCGTCATAAACAAAGTCAAGCTGGAGACATACAGCAATAACAATCAACTGGACCATAGTAATGGAAATCCAACCAGAGGATAGATCTCAACAGGGCCGGAAATTAAGGTCTGGCTCTACCTGGACCCCATTTTTGTGGCCCGAGGCCCCGCCTGACACACATTTTACACCCTAAAACGTGTCCGAAAACTTGAACAAACACAAACATATATGTGGAAAAAAGGTTCCATACACAGGCATTCCCAGCTGATACCCTAATGGTGTCGTCCAGTTAAAGGTATATTCAGTGATTTCACTCAAAAAACTAGGTTTCGTTTTTGGCTGGGACCTAAGCCTTTCATCCAATCAGGATAGAGAGCCAAAAATGAAACCTAAGGTTTTTTGACCCCCAGGGGTTAACTGGGGACAGGGAGGAACTTCTTATATGGTCAGCACACTCTATAGTAGAGAGGATTATCACAACAAAACAAAAAAATAAGTGATATTTGAATTAAGTGAAATCACAGAATATACATTTAACAGTTTTGTATTGAGTTGTGCTTGAAATGTACTGTAATTCTCCAATCTGCTCAATCAATACTTGTATAGACATATATCGCCCTGAGCACAAATGTATTACATAAATATTTGAACACAAAATGCATTTTGAGAACCCACCATTTTTTATGCTTCGTGAGCACGCTGTGCGGCCCCTTCACACAATCATTCTACAGTTGTGGCCCTGGCCTAATCTAGTTGAATACCCCTGCCCTAATACAATCCCTGACTGTGATCTGACTGTGCCAGAACCTGTTCTGACATTAAATATGTTGACCTCAGGTGTCTTACTGGTACAGTTTCAATTATTCACTTTTTACACTCTGGTTACGAGCAATTTGTAGAGTGAGTATAAAGACATAAACATGGCTATCATTCATGGTCCGTTAATGATTCAAATTGTATTTCTGTTTCTTTCTTGGTGGTTAGTATTTTACCATATTTATCAAATGACCTTGCCATGGGAGGTCGGGAAGAGTAAGCTTAATTTTATTTTATATACCTTTGCCTACAATGTAAATTGTGAAATGACTTTACTGTTGAAATGTCATTGCTGTTGGACCTGTAAATTACAACAAAACAAAAACTAAGGCACTGGTTGTGGTACTTCTGGTTTACCAGAACGGGGTTCAACTCCCTGCAGTGCTCTGCTCAATTAGTTGTATTTACATGGTTTATTTTTTACTGCTCATTGTGTTGCCTTTTCATAGATGATAACCCCCAGGTTCTTTACTGTGTTTTGTACTCCCTACAGTTAGTGTACCAAGTCTATTTAGAGACAAAGCCCGAAGGGACACCTGGTCCCTTATTGTTTCTGTCTGTTTATCTCTTCTCCTTCTTCTTCCGCCAAAAATAGCAGTTCTGGCTGAACCGTGCAGTCGGCTTTCGCAAAGGTAGAGCGCTATACCAAACTGTGGACGCGAAGCCCACAACCATTGGCCAAAGGGTGGCACTATAGCACTCAATTGAAAATGCAAACTTTAAATGGGCAAAGCTCTTGAACCGTCATGCAGGAACAACTTTTGTGTTCTGACTTTTGACTTCTGACCTTTAGACTACACGACATTTTGAATACACCTATACAGATAATCTTTTTTGTGTTTTTATTTAAGTGAAATGTGAAAGTGAAAAGGTTTTATGCGCCCATGAAAATTGCCATTTTATGAAAATTCTTCTTCCCCTAATACATACATGTAAAGTCACATGTTTATGAAACGTTACAGTATGGTAGACTCTACCATACTATCCCTAACCCTAAAAAAACGACATACTCTTCATGAGGATTTGAAAAAAATATGAAAATCACGAGAAAAAAAACCTGACATACTATGGTCCATGGTTTTGGACGGCATGCTGTATAGTTTTTTTTCAAATCCTCCGAAATCGTGAAAAACGACATGATATAGCATGCCCTCCGACGCCATGGACTATAGCTTTTCGCTTTTCCGCGATTTTCACCTTTTTCAAATCCTCCGAAATCGTAGAAAACGACATACTATACTAGTATGCCCTCCGACACCATGGACTATTTCGCTTTTCCGCGATTTTCACCTTTTTTAAATCCTCAACAATGATGAAGAATCGTGCACTATAGCGTGCCACTCAATGACCTTAACCAATATCAATGACCTTGAGCAGTATAAATGACCTTCATAAGACTAGTAAATGACCTTGACCAGTATAAATGACCTTGACAAGTACAAATGACCATGACCAGTATAAAAAACCTTCACCAGTATAAATGACCTTCATAAGACTAGTAAATGACCGTGACCAGTATAAATGACCTTGACCAGTATAAATGTCCTTTACAAGTACAAATGACCTTGACCAGTATAAATGACCTTCACCAGTATAAATGACCTTGACCAGTATAAATGACCGTGACCAGTATAAATGACCTTCACAAGTACATGTTTGCCTGAAAGGGAATCTTTGAAATGTTTCATAGTTTTAGAAATATAGTGCTTTCAAATTTGAGACATTTATAGGCAGATAGTGGCACGTCAGAAAATCACTTTCACCTAGAAACTCCATTCAGTAAAATTCAGCTTACTGTGTGTGGAGACACATGCTGGAACCTTTTACTTTGAAATGTTTTGTAGTTTCTGAGTTATTTAACTTAAACGCCCAATGCATTCTCAAGGGCAATAGCACAAACTTTGGCATGTCCTACATACTTAAACCTACCAACCCCATTCTAGCCTACTTAGGTTCATCTTACGGTGGACATGTTTGCCTGAAAAGGAATCTTTGAAAGGTGTCATAGTTTTAGAAATATAGTGCTTTCAAATTTGAGACTTTTAACATGGGGCTCAATGGCAGATTTTGGCACGTCAAAAAATCACTTTCACCTAGAAACTCCATTCACACTTTTTATTATTCAGCTTACTGTGGAGACACATGCTGGAACTTTTTTTTATTTTTATGTTTTGTAGTTTATGAGTTATTTAACTTAAACGCCCAATGCATTCTCTATGGCAATAGCACAAAATTTGGCATGCTACTAGTCCTACATACTTACACCTAGCAACCCCATTCTAGCCTACTTAGGTTCATCTTACAGTGGACATGTTTGCCTGAAAAGGAATCTTTGAAATGTTTCATAGTTTTAGAAATATAGTGCTTTCAAATTTGAGACATTTAACATGGGGCTCAATGACAGCTCTATAGGCACGTCAAAAGTCACTTTCACCTAGAAACTCCATTCACACTTTTTATTATTCAGCTTACTGTGGAGACACATGCTGGAACTTTTTTTTATTTTTATGTTTTGTAGTTTATGAGTTATTTAACTTAAACACCCAATGCATTCTCTATGGCAATAGCACAAAATTTGGCATGCTACTAGTCCTACATACTTACACCTAGCAACCCCATTCTAGCCTACTTAGGTTCATCTTACGGTGGACATGTTTGCCTGAAAAGGAATCTTTGAAATGTTTCATAGTTTTAGAAATATAGTGCTTTCAAATTTGAGACATTTAACATGGGGCTCAATGACAGCTCTATAGGCACGTCAAAAGTCACTTTCACCTAGAAACTCCATTCACACTTTTTATTATTCAGCTTACTGTGGAGACACATGCTGGAACTTATTTTTATTTTTATGTTTTGTAGTTTATGAGTTATTTAACTTAAACGCCCAATGCATTCTCTATGGCAATAGCACAAAATTTGGCATGCTACTAGTCCTACATACTTACACCTAGCAACCCCATTCTAGCCTACTTACGTTCATCTTACGGTGGACATGTTTGCCTGAAAAGGAATCTTTGAAATGTTTCATAGTTTTAGAAATATAGTGCTTTCAAATTTGAGACATTTAACATGGGGCTCAATGACAGCTCTATAGGCACGTCAAAAGTCACTTTCACCTAGAAACTCCATTCACACTTTTTATTATTCAGCTTACTGTGGAGACACATGCTGGAACTTTTTTTTATTTGTATGTTTTGTAGTTTATGAGTTATTTAACTTAAACGCCCAATGCATTCTCTATGGCAATAGCACAAAATTTGACATGCTACTAGTCCTACATACTTACACCTAGCAACCCCATTCTAGCCTACTTAGGTTCATCTTACGGTGGACATGTTTGCCTGAAAAGGAATCTTTGAAATGTTTCATAGTTTTAGAAATATAGTGCTTTCAAATTTGAGACATTTAACATGGGGCTCAATGGCAGCTCTATAGGCACGTCAAAAGTCACTTTCACCTAGAAACTCCATTCACACTTTTTATTATTCAGCTTACTGTGGAGACACATGCTGGAACTTTTTTTTATTTTTATGTTTTGTAGTTTATGAGTTATTTAACTTAAACGCCCAATGCATTCTCTATGGCAATAGCACAAACTTTGGCATGCTACTAGTCCTACATACTTACACCTAGCAACCCCATTCTAGCCTACTTAGGTTCATCTTACGGTGGACATGTTTGCCTGAAAAGGAATCTTTGAAATGTTTCATAGTTTTAGAAATATAGTGCTTTCAAATTTGAGACATTTAACATGGGGCTCAATGGCAGCTCTATAGGCACGTCAAAAGTCACTTTCACCTAGAAACTCCATTCACACTTTTTATTATTCAGCTTACTGTGGAGACACATGCTGGAACTTATTTTTATTTTTATGTTTTGTAGTTTATGAGATATTTAACTTAAACGCCCAATGCATTCTCTATGGCAATAGCACAACATTTGGCATGCTACTAGTCCTACATACTTACACCTAACAACCCCATTCTAGCCTACTTAGGTTCATCTTACGGTGGACATGTTTGCCTGAAAAGGAATCTTTGAAATGTTTCATAGTTTTAGAAATATAGTGCTTTCAAATTTGAGACATTTAACATGGGGCTCAATGACAGCTCTATAGGCACGTCAAAAGTCACTTTCACCTAGAAACTCCATTTACACTTTTTATTATTCAGCTTACTGTGGAGACACATGCTGGAACTTTTTTTTATTTTTATGTTTTGTAGTTTATGAGTTATTTAACTTAAACGCCCAATGCATTCTCTATGGCAATAGCACAAAATTTGGCATGCTACTAGTCCTACATACTTACACCTAGCAACCCCATTCTAGCCTACTTAGGTTCATCTTACGGTGGACATGTTTGCCTGAAAAGGAATCTTTGAAAGGTGTCATAGTTTTAGAAATATAGTGCTTTCAAATTTGAGACTTTTAACATGGGGCTCAATGGCAGATTTTGGCACGTCAAAAAATCACTTTCACCTAGAAACTCCATTCACACTTTTTATTATTCAGCTTACTGTGGAGACACATGCTGGAACTTTTTTTTATTTTTATGTTTTGTAGTTTATGAGTTATTTAACTTAAACGCCCAATGCATTCTCTATGGCAATAGCACAAAATTTGGCATGCTACTAGTCCTACATACTTACACCTAGCAACCCCATTCTAGCCTACTTAGGTTCATCTTACGGTGGACATGTTTGCCTGAAAAGGAATCTTTGAAATGTTTCATAGTTTTAGAAATATAGTGCTTTCAAATTTGAGACATTTAACATGGGGCTCAATGACAGCTCTATAGGCACGTCAAAAGTCACTTTCACCTAGAAACTCCATTCACACTTTTTATTATTCAGCTTACTGTGGAGACACATGCTGGAACTTTTTTTTTTTTTTATGTTTTGTAGTTTATGAGTTATTTAACTTAAACGCCCAATGCATTCTCTATGGCAATAGCACAAAATTTGACATGCTACTAGTCCTACATACTTACACCTAGCAACCCCATTCTAGCCTACTTAGGTTCATCTTACGGTGGACATGTTTGCCTGAAAAGGAATCTTTGAAATGTTTCATAGTTTTAGAAATATAGTGCTTTCAAATTTGAGACATTTAACATGGGGCTCAATGGCAGCTCTATAGGCACGTCAAAAGTCACTTTCACCTAGAAACTCCATTCACACTTTTTATTATTCAGCTTACTGTGGAGACACATGCTGGAACTTTTTTTTATTTTTATGTTTTGTAGTTTATGAGTTATTTAACTTAAACGCCCAATGCATTCTCTATGGCAATAGCACAAACTTTGGCATGCTACTAGTCCTACATACTTACACCTAGCAACCCCATTCTAGCCTACTTAGGTTCATCTTACGGTGGACATGTTTGCCTGAAAAGGAATCTTTGAAATGTTTCATAGTTTTAGAAATATAGTGCTTTCAATTTTGAGACATTTAACATGGGGCTCAATGGCAGCTCTATAGGCACGTCAAAAGTCACTTTCACCTAGAAACTCCATTCACACTTTTTATTATTCAGCTTACTGTGGAGACACATGCTGGAACTTATTTTTATTTTTATGTTTTGTAGTTTATGAGATATTTAACTTAAACGCCCAATGCATTCTCTATGGCAATAGCACAAAATTTGGCATGCTAATAGTCCTACATACTTACACCTAGCAACCCCATTCTAGCCTACTTAGGTTCATCTTACGGTGGACATGTTTGCCTGAAAAGGAATCTTTGAAATGTTTCATAGTTTTAGAAATATAGTGCTTTCAAATTTGAGACATTTAACATGGGGCTCAATGACAGCTCTATAGGCACGTCAAAAGTCACTTTCACCTAGAAACTCCATTCACACTTTTTATTATTCAGCTTACTGTGGAGACACATGCTGGAACTTTTTTTTATTTTTATGTTTTGCAGTTTATGAGTTATTTAACTTAAACGCCCAATGCATTCTCTATGGCAATAGCACAAACTTTGGCATGCTACTAGTCCTACATACTTACACCTAGCAACCCCATTCTAGCCTACTTAGGTTCATCTTACGGTGGACATGTTTGCCTGAAAAGGAATCTTTGAAATGTTTCATAGTTTTAGAAATATAGTGCTTTCAATTTTGAGACATTTAACATGGGGCTCAATGGCAGCTCTATAGGCACGTCAAAAGTCACTTTCACCTAGAAACTCCATTCACACTTTTTATTATTCAGCTTACTGTGGAGACACATGCTGGAACTTATTTTTATTTTTATGTTTTGTAGTTTATGAGATATTTAACTTAAACGCCCAATGCATTCTCTATGGCAATAGCACAAAATTTGGCATGCCTACTAGTCCTACATACTTACACCTAGCAACCCCATTCTAGCCTACTTAGGTTCATCTTACGGTGGACATGTTTGCCTGAAAAGGAATCTTTGAAATGTTTCATAGTTTTAGAAATATAGTGCTTTCAAATTTGAGACATTTAACATGGGGCTCAATGGCAGCTCTATAGGCACGTCAAAAGTCACTTTCACCTAGAAACTCCATTCACACTTTTTATTATTCAGCTTACTGTGGAGACACATGCTGGAACTTTTTTTTATTTTTATGTTTTGTAGTTTATGAGTTATTTAACTTAAACGCCCAATGCATTCTCTATGGCAATAGCACAAACTTTGGCATGCTACTAGTCCTACATACTTACACCTAGCAACCCCATTCTAGCCTACTTAGGTTCATCTTACGGTGGACATGTTTGCCTGAAAAGGAATCTTTGAAATGTTTCATAGTTTTAGAAATATAGTGCTTTCAAATTTGAGACATTTAACATGGGGCTCAATGGCAGCTCTATAGGCACGTCAAAAGTCACTTTCACCTAGAAACTCCATTCACACTTTTTATTATTCAGCTTACTGTGGAGACACATGCTGGAACTTATTTTTATTTTTATGTTTTGTAGTTTATGAGATATTTAACTTAAACGCCCAATGCATTCTCTATGGCAATAGCACAACATTTGGCATGCTACTAGTCCTACATACTTACACCTAGCAACCCCATTCTAGCCTACTTAGGTTCATCTTACGGTGGACATGTTTGCCTGAAAAGGAATCTTTGAAAGGTGTCATAGTTTTAGAAATATAGTGCTTTCAAATTTGAGACTTTTAACATGGGGCTCAATGGCAGATTTTGGCACGTCAAAAAATCACTTTCACCTAGAAACTCCATTCACACTTTTTATTATTCAGCTTACTGTGGAGACACATGCTGGAACTTTTTTTTATTTTTATGTTTTGTAGTTTATGAGTTATTTAACTTAAACGCCCAATGCATTCTCTATGGCAATAGCACAAAATTTGGCATGCTACTAGTCCTACATACTTACACCTAGCAACCCCATTCTAGCCTACTTAGGTTCATCTTACGGTGGACATGTTTGCCTGAAAAGGAATCTTTGAAATGTTTCATAGTTTTAGAAATATAGTGCTTTCAAATTTGAGACATTTAACATGGGGCTCAATGACAGCTCTATAGGCACGTCAAAAGTCACTTTCACCTAGAAACTCCATTCACACTTTTTATTATTCAGCTTACTGTGGAGACACATGCTGGAACTTTTTTTTTTTTTTTATGTTTTGTAGTTTATGAGTTATTTAACTTAAACGCCCAATGCATTCTCTATGGCAATAGCACAAAATTTGACATGCTACTAGTCCTACATACTTACACCTAGCAACCCCATTCTAGCCTACTTAGGTTCATCTTACGGTGGACATGTTTGCCTGAAAAGGAATCTTTGAAATGTTTCATAGTTTTAGAAATATAGTGCTTTCAAATTTGAGACATTTAACATGGGGCTCAATGGCAGCTCTATAGGCACGTCAAAAGTCACTTTCACCTAGAAACTCCATTCACACTTTTTATTATTCAGCTTACTGTGGAGACACATGCTGGAACTTTTTTTTATTTTTATGTTTTGTAGTTTATGAGTTATTTAACTTAAACGCCCAATGCATTCTCTATGGCAATAGCACAAACTTTGGCATGCTACTAGTCCTACATACTTACACCTAGCAACCCCATTCTAGCCTACTTAGGTTCATCTTACGGTGGACATGTTTGCCTGAAAAGGAATCTTTGAAATGTTTCATAGTTTTAGAAATATAGTGCTTTCAATTTTGAGACATTTAACATGGGGCTCAATGGCAGCTCTATAGGCACGTCAAAAGTCACTTTCACCTAGAAACTCCATTCACACTTTTTATTATTCAGCTTACTGTGGAGACACATGCTGGAACTTATTTTTATTTTTATGTTTTGTAGTTTATGAGATTATTTAACTTAAACGCCCAATGCATTCTCTATGGCAATAGCACAAAATTTGGCATGCTAATAGTCCTACATACTTACACCTAGCAACCCCATTCTAGCCTACTTAGGTTCATCTTACGGTGGACATGTTTGCCTGAAAAGGAATCTTTGAAATGTTTCATAGTTTTAGAAATATAGTGCTTTCAAATTTGAGACATTTAACATGGGGCTCAATGACAGCTCTATAGGCACGTCAAAAGTCACTTTCACCTAGAAACTCCATTCACACTTTTTATTATTCAGCTTACTGTGGAGACACATGCTGGAACTTTTTTTTATTTTTATGTTTTGCAGTTTATGAGTTATTTAACTTAAACGCCCAATGCATTCTCTATGGCAATAGCACAAACTTTGGCATGCTACTAGTCCTACATACTTACACCTAGCAACCCCATTCTAGCCTACTTAGGTTCATCTTACGGTGGACATGTTTGCCTGAAAAGGAATCTTTGAAATGTTTCATAGTTTTAGAAATATAGTGCTTTCAATTTTGAGACATTTAACATGGGGCTCAATGGCAGCTCTATAGGCACGTCAAAAGTCACTTTCACCTAGAAACTCCATTCACACTTTTTATTATTCAGCTTACTGTGGAGACACATGCTGGAACTTATTTTTATTTTTATGTTTTGTAGTTTATGAGATATTTAACTTAAACGCCCAATGCATTCTCTATGGCAATAGCACAAAATTTGGCATGCCTACTAGTCCTACATACTTACACCTAGCAACCCCATTCTAGCCTACTTAGGTTCATCTTACGGTGGACATGTTTGCCTGAAAAGGAATCTTTGAAATGTTTCATAGTTTTAGAAATATAGTGCTTTCAAATTTGAGACATTTAACATGGGGCTCAATGACAGCTCTATAGGCACGTCAAAAGTCACTTTCACCTAGAAACTCCATTCACACTTTTTATTATTCAGCTTACTGTGGAGACACATGCTGGAACTTTTTTTTATTTTTATGTTTTGTAGTTTATGAGTTATTTAACTTAAACGCCCAATGCATTCTCTATGGCAATAGCACAAAATTTGGCATGCTACTAGTCCTACATACTTACACCTAGCAACCCCATTCTAGCCTACTTAGGTTCATCTTACGGTGGACATGTTTGCCTGAAAAGGAATCTTTGAAATGTTTCATAGTTTTAGAAATATAGTGCTTTCAAATTTGAGACATTTAACATGGGGCTCAATGACAGCTCTATAGGCACGTCAAAAGTCACTTTCACCTAGAAACTCCATTCACACTTTTTATTATTCAGCTTACTGTGGAGACACATGCTGGAACTTTTTTTTATTTTTATGTTTTGTAGTTTATGAGATATTAAACTTAAACGCCCAATGCATTCTCTATGGCAATAGCACAAAATTTGGCATGCTACTAGTCCTACATACTTACACCTAGCAACCCCATTCTAGCCTACTTAGGTTCATCTTACGGTGGACATGTTTGCCTGAAAAGGAATCTTTGAAATGTTTCATAGTTTTAGAAATAGAGTGCTTTCAAATTTGAGACATTTAACATGGGGCTCAATGACAGCTCTATAGCAGGGGTTCCCAACCTTTTTTGGACCAGGTACCCCTTTTGCGGTAGATATTTTTCCAGGTACCCCCTCATCCTCGCAACACAGATAACAATATATTTACAACCACAAGCAGTGTTTCCTGCAGGAAAAAGCTTTGGCATGGTGCTGGGCGCAGGCCGCAGGGGGGCCTTCTTGCGTCGAACATTCTGATTAATTAATTAATTTGATTCAATAATTAATGAATAAGATTAATAAATTAAGATTGATTTGTATTATTGCTCTTGTATTGCTATTGGAGACACTGGGGGGACACTGGGCAGGCACTGGGGAGGCACTGGGGAGACACTGGGGAGACACTCGGGAGGCACTCAGGGAGGCACTCGGGGGGGACACTGGGGAGGCACTCAGGGGGACACTGGGGAGGCACTGAGTGGACACTGGGGAGGCACTGGGAAGGCACTGAGGGGACACTGGGGAGGCACTGGGAAGGCACTGAGGGGACACTGGGGAGGCACTGGGAAGGCACTGGGGAGGCACTGGGGAGACACTGGGGAGACACTGGGGAGCATGGGGAGGCACTCAGGGGGACACTGGGTAGGCACTGGGGAGGCACTCGGCTGGTCACTGGGGAGGCACTCAGGGGGACACTGGGGAGGCACTGGGAAGGCACTGGGGAGACACTGGGGAGACACTGGGGAGGCACTGGGGAGACACTGGGGAGACACTGGGGAGCATGGGGAGGCACTCAGGGGGACACTGGGGAGCATGGGGAGGCACTCAGGGGGACACTGGGGAGGCACTGAGGGGACACTGGGGAGACACTGGGGAGGCACTGGGGAGACACTGGGAAGGCACTGGGGAGGCACTGGGGAGGCACTGGGGAGACACTGGGGAGACACTGGGGAGGCACTGGGGGGACACTGGGGAGGCACTCAGGGGGACACTGGGGAGGCACTGGGGAGGCACTGGGGAAGCACTGAGGGGACACTGCAGGAGGCACTGGGAAGGCACTGGGGAGAAACTGCAGCCACTGGGGAGACATTGGGGAGCCACTGGGCAGACACTGGGGAGGCACTGGGCAGACACTGCAGGGAAGACACTGGGGTGGCACTTGGGGAGGCACTGGACATTTCATATCACACACACACACCATGATTCACAAGCCCCCTCAAAAAAAAAAAAAAAAAAAAAAAAGTTTTTTTTTTTTTTTTTTTTTTTTGAGGGGGCTTGGGTACCCCCTGGCTATGCGTCGCGTACCCCTAGGGGTCCGCGGACCCCACGTTGGGAACCGCTGCTCTATAGGCACGTCAAAAGTCACTTTCACCTAGAAACTCCATTCACACTTTTTATTATTCAGCTTACTGTGGAGACACATGCTGGAACTTTTTTTTATTTTTATGTTTTGTAGTTTATGAGTTATTTAACTTAAACGCCCAATGCATTCTCTATGGCAATAGCACAAAATTTGGCATGCTACTAGTCCTACATACTTACACCTAGCAACCCCATTCTAGCCTACTTAGGTTCATCTTACGGTGGACATGTTTGCCTGAAAAGGAATCTTTGAAATGTTTCATAGTTTTAGAAATATAGTGCTTTCAAATTTGAGACATTTAACATGGGGCTCAATGACAGCTCTATAGGCACGTCAAAAGTCACTTTCACCTAGAAACTCCATTCACACTTTTTATTATTCAGCTTACTGTGGAGACACATGCTGGAACTTTTTTTTATTTTTATGTTTTGTAGTTTATGAGTTATTTAACTTAAACGCCCAATGCATTCTTTATGGCAATAGCACAAAATTTGGCATGCTACTAGTCCTACATACTTACACCTAGCAACCCCATTCTAGCCTACTTAGGTTCATCTTACGGTGGACATGTTTGCCTGAAAAGGAATCTTTGAAATGTTTCATAGTTTTAGAAATATAGTGCTTTCAAATTTGAGACATTTAACATGGGGCTCAATGGCAGCTCTATAGGCACGTCAAAAGTCACTTTCACCTAGAAACTCCATTCACACTTTTTATTATTCAGCTTACTGTGGAGACACATGCTGGAACTTTTTTTTATTTTTATGTTTTGTAGTTTATGAGTTATTTAACTTAAACGCCCAATGCATTCTCTATGGCAATAGCACAAACTTTGGCATGCTACTAGTCCTACATACTTACACCTAGCAACCCCATTCTAGCCTACTTAGGTTCATCTTACGGTGGACATGTTTGCCTGAAAAGGAATCTTTGAAATGTTTCATAGTTTTAGAAATATAGTGCTTTCAAATTTGAGACATTTAACATGGGGCTCAATGACAGCTCTATAGGCACGTCAAAAGTCACTTTCACCTAGAAACTCCATTCACACTTTTTATTATTCAGCTTACTGTGGAGACACATGCTGGAACTTTTTTTTATTTTTATGTTTTGTAGTTTATGAGTTATTTAACTTAAACGCCCAATGCATTCTTTATGGCAATAGCACAAAATTTGGCATGCTACTAGTCCTACATACTTACACCTAGCAACCCCATTCTAGCCTACTTAGGTTCATCTTACGGTGGACATGTTTGCCTGAAAAGGAATCTTTGAAATGTTTCATAGTTTTAGAAATATAGTGCTTTCAAATTTGAGACATTTAACATGGGGCTCAATGGCAGCTCTATAGGCACGTCAAAAGTCACTTTCACCTAGAAACTCCATTCACACTTTTTATTATTCAGCTTACTGTGGAGACACATGCTGGAACTTTTTTTTATTTTTATGTTTTGTAGTTTATGAGTTATTTAACTTAAACGCCCAATGCATTCTCTATGGCAATAGCACAAACTTTGGCATGCTACTAGTCCTACATACTTACACCTAGCAACCCCATTCTAGCCTACTTAGGTTCATCTTACGGTGGACATGTTTGCCTGAAAAGGAATCTTTGAAATGTTTCATAGTTTTAGAAATATAGTGCTTTCACATTTGAGACATTTAACATGGGGCTCAATGACAGCTCTATAGGCACGTCCAAAGTCACTTTCACCTAGAAACTCCATTCACACTTTTTATTATTCAGCTTACTGTGGAGACACATGCTGGAACTTTTTTTTATTTTTATGTTT